>NC_063334.1:64355009-64413996 GCF_021869965.1 Rhincodon typus
GGATGCAGTATACCACATTGGCAGATGTGCAGGTGAACATCTGCTTGATGTGGAAAGTCTTCTTGGGGCCTGGGATGGGGGTGAGGGAGGAGGTATGGGGGCAGGTGTAGCACTTCCTGCGGTTGCAGGGAAAAGTGCCGGGTGTGGTGGAGCTGGAGGGGAGTGTGGAGCGGACAAGGGAGTCACGGAGAGAGTTGTCCCTCCGGAAAGCAGATAAGGGTGGGGAGGGAAAGATGTCTTTGGTGGTGGGGTCGGATTGCAGATGGCGGAAGTGTCGGAGGATGATGCGTTGGATCCGGAGGTTGGTGGGGTGGTACGTGAGGACGAGGGGGATTCTTTTTTGGTTCTTATTGCGTGGACGGGGTGTGAGGGATGAGGTGCGGGAGATGTGGGAGACACGGTTGAGGGCGTTCTCGACATAGTCAACTTGTATGGGACTATACTCAACATCAATAATAATTTGTATTTATGTAGTGTCTATACGATAATAAAATTATTCCAAAGTGTTTCGCAGGAGCATTTTAAAGCACAACTTGACACCTGGCACCCTAAGGAGATATTAGGGCAAAGTGGTAAGTTTTGAGGAGCAGCTTAGAGAAGTAAGATAAAGAGTGTAAGTGGTGTTGAAAGGGAATTTCAGAGCCTGGAGCCCAAATAGGTGAAGGAATGGACACCAATAGTGGAACAATTAAATTGATGATGTTAAAGGGTCCAGAATTCAGTGAGTGCAAATACCTCAGAAGGCTGGAGGTTTGGAGAGGTTATAGCGATAGGAAGTTGTGAAGTCTGAAAGGATTTGAAAACAAGAATGAGAATGTTGAAATCAAGCTGTTGTTTCATTGGCAAACAATGTAGATAGTGCAATGCTTAAAGATGAACAAAATCTGGTGCAAGACAAGACAAGGGTGGCAGTGTTTTCAATGACCCTGACTATGCATATCTGGAATGTGTGAAATTATCCAGGAGTACGTTGAAATAGTTGAGTTGACAGGTAATGATGGCATGAATGAAAGCTTCAGAGCAGGAGAGGTGAAGCAGGGTAGAGTTGAGTGATAATACAAGACGTGGGCGATCTTAGTGATGGTGTGAATATGCGAACAAAAGTTCATTTCAGAATCAAATGTTAAGACCTGTCTCATTTAGCTTCAGACAGTGGCCACTCAGAGGGGTGAAACTGATAGCTAGGGAACAGAGTTTGCAGTGGGGGATGGAGACAATGGCTTTTAACTCCCCAACATGTACAGGATAAAGAGACAACAAGGTGCAGAGCTGGATGAACACAGCAGGCCAAGCAGCATCATAGGAGCAGATTTCTTCTCGCAAGTACAGTATGACAGACAGGCAGCTTAATAATTTAGAGACAGTGTGAAAAATGGGAGAGGGCTGGTGAAGTAGAGTTGGACTTCATTAGTGCAAATGTGAAAACTAATCCTCTATTTGTGGATAATGTCAACAAAGAGAAGCAGTGTGTAGTTCAGAAATAACAGGTGACCAAGGATAGATTGATCCTTGGCACAACCAGAAGTCAGGGTGTTGGAGCAGGAAGAGCAATATTCTGGCTGCAAGTAAAGAGCCAGAAATCGAACCAGATAAGGTGTTGTCACGATATCTAAGAATGATGGTGTTGTCACTAATGTCAAAGGGTGTAGACAAGGACAGAAAGTTTGTTTTGTCACAGTGAAATACAACCTAATTTGTGTCTTCAATAAAAGCTGCTTCAATATTGTGGTAGAGGCAGAAATCTGGCTGGGTGGATTCAAACATGAAGTTGCTGGAAAGATGAACATAGACTTGGGAAATGACAATATGCTCAAGAGCTTTGCAGAGAAAACAGAGGTTGGAGATGGGATAGTTCTTTGCAAGGAGAGCAGGGTCAAGGATTGTTCTTTTATAGGAACATGCGGATTGAAGACCAGAGAACAGTTAGCATAGGAATCAGAAAGATGTTGAGTGAGCTGGATGGAATCATTAGTACCTGAAAAAGTTAACTGAGATCACAGGAGAAGATCCAACCATTAGGATATGAAGGATTGTGCCTCGAAGGGAATAACCAGGGTTCTAGTTCAGTGAATGGTCAATATAGCTTAGAATAATGTTCACTTCCTCTTAAACATAGCTAAGCTCTACAAAGGACACCATGTAATTCAGATTTAATGTAACGAGCTATTAAGTACTATGCAATAAAGCTTATCAAGTCTAAGCCTCCCTTCTGCTGAAGAATTCATATGGACATCCTCCCTCACAAGTATCAGTAGTTTGGACTCATATCAATAAGACAAACTGGTGGCAGTGAAACTACTCAAGGCATCTCAGATGGTTATGATGAACAGAACTACAATCAATACCAAATCAGGATGAGTCGATATCCAACAATATGGTGTCTGGGTGAATGAGTGTAAAGTGATACATTATGATAGAAGATGAAAGGGCAATAAAAGAAGTTTGAGGGGAGTGCAGAAGCAGCAGGACCTGTGTATATGTGCACTAGTCATTAAAGGTGACAGGACAGTTGGAGAGAGCATTTAATAAAGCAGACAATAGGCTAGGCTTTTTCAATCGGGGCATAAAGAGTAAGAGCAAGGAATATACTGAACTTGTATAAGACACTAGTTAGATCTCAGCTGGAATATTATGTACAGTTGTAGGTGCCATACTGCAAGAAGATTGTGAATTCATTGGAGAGAATGCAGAAGGGGATTTAAAGAAGGGTTACAGGAATGAGAAGTTTACATTATGAAGATAGATTAGAAAAGTTGAGACTATTTTCCCTGGAAAGGAAAAAGCTAAAGGGAAATTTAACGGAAGTTTTCAAAAACATGAGAGGTCAGGACTGAGTGGAGAAACAGTTTCCACTTACAAAAAGATCATGAATGAAAGGGAACAATTTAAAAGTAATTTGTAAAAGAAGCAATTTTTTTTCTTTCTTCTTTCATGGGATGAGGGAGTTGCTGGCCAGGTGGCAGTTAATGCCCATAGGACAGTTAAAAGTCAACCACATTGCTGTGGGTCTGGAGTCACATGCAGGCCTGACCAGGTAAGGACGTCACTTTCCTTCCCTAAAGGACACTAGTGAACAAGATGGGTTTTTCCTGACAATCCACATTGGATTCATGGTCATTGTTAGACTCTTAATTCCAGATTTTTATTGAATTCAAATTCTACCATCTGCCATGGTGGGATTTGAATCCAGGTCTCCAGAGCATTATCTGGGTCAACAAACTATTAGGCCATCTCCTCCCGCTATGTGATATGAAAAAATGTTTTCTACACAGTAAGTAGTTAAGGTCTGGAAGACATTGCCTAGAATTTTGGTGGTGGCAGGCTTTGTTGAGGCATCCACGTGGGGATTGGATGATTGGTGGAATGGAAAGAAAATGTGTAGGCTTAACGGGAAAAGCCACAAAAATGGCACTAAACCAAAATACTAATTTAAAGAGCCAGTGCTGATACAATGGGGTGAATAGTCTCTTTCTGAGCCATAATTTCGTTAGTCAGCAAAACTAAACTAACTAATGGCCTGTCTAATGGCCATTCTATTTTCCTATAACTATTGTCTGATAAGGGGTAGGGACACTACCACTGCACCACAAAAGCACACAAACACCGCCCCCTCCCCCTCCCCACCGCCCCGCACCCCCCCCCAACACCCATTCGCTACGTCTAGGCACTCTCAATACTATTGAATGATATTTATTTCAGCTTCCTCTATCCCACATGCAAATACAGCCATGAAAATTATAGTTCTCATGCTTTGAAGCTGTTTACAAAACAACTGTATGCTAACTTTGCCACTCTTCTGCATATGTTTCCCCCCAGATGGCAGTTTTATTCTTCTTCTTACTCCTACATCTGGTAAACATGGGTTTAAATGCTCTTCTCTTATTTCCAATCTATTTGAACTGCAATAAAGCAATAACAAACAGAAGTAGATACATCCATTGTTACTCTGGGCAGGCTTCAAATTCAGCTCACTAGATTGAAGGGTCAGTTTGCAGTCCAATATTCCATGCAGTGCCTCTGACATCGATCTAACAACTCGTTAAACAGTCAAGATTTTACATGTATATCTGTACAAATATAGATATCCTTAGCTGGCATTTGTCAGTCCAAGGTGTTAAATCTTGCAACAGATGCAAAACAATCTTTTAAAATAAAGTAAATGGGAAAAGAAACTCATTCAGCCACTGTTGTTTTTTTGAAGAAGCAGCCGGAGATTTATGAGCAATTACCAAATAATACAGTATTAAATTACCTGAGATTCTACCAATTTACAACAATTGGATCTCGCAGCTATAAGGTCGAATTGGTCTCTTATTCTTGGGTCACCCTTCAGAGTGCAGATCATTTGGTTTCTATTCTGATTTGAAGGGTTCTGAGATGACTGAAAGGTCCAGTGTATAATCTGCAGACTCTGGCACGCTCAGGACAAGTCATATTCGGGGTGTTGGGTAGATGGGTTTCTCTGACACCGCAACCTAGCCTCTGCACCTTCCCAGTTAAGTCACTCGATGTGTTTTTGTTTGGTTTTCTGAATGAACATTTCTCCATTTTGGTCGATCACAAACCAGGGGTTCCAATGATTCAAAAGGAATCTTAAACGTCTTTGGAGATGCTCCCTTGGGACTCTCCTGCAGCAATTGGCTTCTGACTTGAGCAGTTGCTTTGGGTGTCTACAGTCAGACAAATTCACCACTTGTCCTGCTCAGTGGAGCTGGTTTTGAATAACTGGCATCTGGAAGCTGAGCAAGTTGACTTGAAAAGGAAAGCTGCTATTTCTTGTCACCTGATTTGAAGGAGGTTGCATAGTTACTGCTGGTGGTTCTTCTCCAGTGCTTTAAGGTGCTTGGGGTAGATTATCCAATTCATCAACATATATGGAAGGCCAAGAATCAATTCTGCCTGGTAAACCATGATCTTAGTATTGACTTTGAGATCCTGGCCCACAAATATACTTCTACTTACTTGGCTGAAGGCTGACCTGGCACTTTGGATGATGCTATGAAAATTTGTCACCGATGTTTGCCTTCATTTTGTTTATCTGTTTGTGGGAATTGGGTGTTGTTAGGTGACCAGAATGCTTTGCTCGTCCCTAGTTGCCTTTGAGAAAGTGATGGTGAATTGTTTTCTTGAACTGCTGTGGGTTGACCCACAATGCCATTGGGGAGAGAATTCCATATATTGATCCTGCCACAGTGAAGGGACAGTGATATATTTCCAAGTCAGATTGGTGAGTGACTTGGAGAGGAACTTGAAGGTGGTGACGTTCCCATGTATCTGCTGCCCATTTTCCTTCTACATGGAAGTCGTTGTGGAATTGGAAGGCGCTGTCTAAGAAGCTTTGGTGAATTTCTTCAATGCATCATGTACACACTGCTGCTACTGAGTATTGGCGGTGGAGGGAGGAATGGATGCTTGTGGATGTAGCTCTAATCAAGCGGGCTGCTTTGACCTGAATGGTGTCAAGCTTCTTGAGTGTTATTGGAGCTGCACCCATCCAGGCAAGTGGGGAGTATTCCATCACACTCCTGACTTGTGCCTTGTAGATGGTGGACAGGCTTTGGTGTGTCAGGAGGTGAGGCAGCAAGAAAAGAATTAATTGAAGAGAGTCAATTCTCGAACACAGCCCAGTCTGACCCTATTGAGAATTTCAAAGAGTTTCAGTGTTGCCCTGTCATAGATGATCTAACCCATCATGGAACAGGAGGATCACCTTGAGTACCTTTGGTTGGGCAGTCAATTTTCTCCAGCAGCTTAGATAGACTAGCTCTGGTCATGTCAACAAATCTCTTGATGAGACTGATAAAGGTAATATAGATGAGGTCTGCTTTATTCGTTGTGTTTTTCTTACAGCTCCCAAACTAACAAGATCATGTCAACTGCAGATCTTCCAATTCTGAGACCACAATAGGATTTTTAGATAGATACATTTGGCCAAGATCTGCAGTCCAACAAAGGCAATATGGGCAAATACTTTTCCATGTTGCTTAGTGGGGAGATACCTCAGTAGTTATTGCAATAGCTACAGTCACCCTTATTCTTGTGTAAGGATATCGTCTTTCCATCACACACCATCCTGAGGCACTGCCCTCTCCTTTCTGCTGAGATGGAGAAGTTTGTCCAGATACCACAGGAGTGCAAGCTGATGGCACTTGATGATTTCCTTAGACTATTGCTCCAACCAGCTGTCCAATTGGTTATTGCAGTTGGTAATGACTTCCCCTAGCTTTGGTTTCAATGGAGCAAATCTCTTTGCTGTTAGGTCTGTTGCATTTTTAAACCATCCCTGTGACATTCCTTGTATTGAAGGATATCTTGGAATTCTTGCAGAGTTGTAAGTAGTCATTGGTTCACCACCTAACAGTCTGTTTGATTTTGTTTTGAGTAACATTTGTATTTCAGAGTTTTCTCATTCTAATTTCTCTTGTAATTAATGAGAGTGATCCATTTGGCTTAAATTAGAGTTTCTTAAACAATGAGGTTAACCTGAAAGCAGGGGTATTTTCCTGCTCGTGTTTCCATATGTTGATGTATATTGTAGATAGTATCTTGAACGTAGTTCCAATGTAGTTCTCATAATCTGTTTGGGATTGTGCAGAAAGCATGAAAATTGAGTCACGTTCAATTGAGTCACAGACTGTTGATTTTTTTTATCTGGAC
This sequence comes from Rhincodon typus, assembly GCF_021869965.1. NCBI lineage: Eukaryota > Metazoa > Chordata > Chondrichthyes > Orectolobiformes > Rhincodontidae > Rhincodon > Rhincodon typus. The sequence goes on from NC_063334.1 coordinate 64,361,667, forward strand.
AGGGCGCATCATCATTGATATATGCACAGCATTTCCACATTGAAAAAAAAATCTTTAAGGGTCACATCCTCACTCAAGTGTACACCATGGAGAGATCTGTCTTACATTCAGCACAGTGATAACTTTATGAGCTAAGAATGCTGTTGGGAGAGTCAAGTCTGATGATGGTCAGATCCAGCTGGTTTGAATGGCTTGATTTGTATTGTTTTCAGGTACCCGATGACAGTTTGTTCTAAATGAAGCTGTTAGCTTGTGGAAATAGCAGACTCAAGTAGTCATTTTTCATTCTCAATTGCCTTTCCATGGCCTTGAAACCAGAGGCAGGGAAGCCATTGTTCATGTTCCGTGCCCACTATTGCACTAAAAGTCCCAGCAGGTAGAAAGCTCTGACTGCAGGGTTCTACTGATAACAGTATCAAGCTCTTTATTACTTTTGCCTTTGAGCTTTTGTTGCTGCACTGAAGCACAAAGTTGGAGCATCGATGTTCATGTAGTTAACTGGTCCTTGTAGATTTGAGGGCTGCAGCAAGAGAATACTTTCTGAATCATTTATGGGAGTTTTCTACCACTGAGAGCAGCGACTTCCATACAGTGAAGTGCAGAGCTGGATGAACACAGCAGGCCAAGCAGCATCATAGGAGCAAAAAGGCTGATGTTTCGGGCCTAGACCCTTCATCAGAAATGGGGGAGGGGAAGGGGGTTCTGGAATAAATAGGGAGAGAGGGGGAGGCGGATAGAAAATGGATAGAGGAGAAGATAGGTGGAGAGGAAACAGACAGGTCGAAGAGGCGGGTATGGAGCCAGTAAAGGTGACTGTAGGTGGGGAGTTAGGGAGGGGATAGGTCAGTCCAGGGAGGACGGACAGGTCAAGGGGGCGGGATGAGGTTAGTAGGTAGGAGATGGGGGTGGGGCTTGAGGTGGGAGGAGGGGATAGGTGGGAGGAAGAACAGGTTAGGGAGGCGGGGACGAGCTGGGCTGGTTTTGGGATGGGGTGGGGGAGGGGAGCACAGCTTCAAAATCTCTGCACCTTGTTGTCTCGGATTCTCCAGCATCTGCAGTTCCTACTATCTCCATACAGTGAAGCCTACTCCTTGAATTTATGTTTCCTTTGAACTCTTCGCTGATGAATGTGTAATTTGTTTTATGATCTTCTCTTGGTTACAGAAATTGGGAGAGAAAGGCAATGGAGAGTTTAGAATACAAATGTTGAGAATTTTAACATCCAGACAGAGATGAGCAGTTTTGAGAATGTTTGTACATGTAAACCAAATCTATTTGCATAATGAATGTTAACACTGCAATCACTCTGATGTTTAAAGCCATAACATCGCATGAGCGAGGTCATCATCTGGCCACCAGAGTCTTCTGGTGCAGTGGCAGTGTCCTTGCTCTGAGCCAGGAGGACAAGATTCAAGTCACACCTGTTCCAGAGATAATAACATCTCTGAACAGGTTTTTAATCCGAGTCAGGCAGATGTGTAAAATTACCAACTAAAAGGTAAAGGACTTTTTAGGAAGAGGTACAGGTGTTCAAATAAAAACAATTTGTATTTATAATTCTGAGGCAGTTCTTGTCAAAATGAAGCAAGACCTGACAACACTGGGGTTTGGGTTGATAAGTAACAATTAACATTCCCACCACACAAGTGCCAGGTAATGACCGTCTCCAACAAAAGAGGATCCAATCACCACCCCTTTTCATTGAATGATATTACTATCACTGTATCCTTCAAACTCAGCAACATTGACCCACAACAGAACAGGACCAGCTGTATAAATACAGTAACTATAACAGCAGCTCAAAGATGAAAATTCTATCCTGAGTAACTCAACTCCCCACTCCACAATATCTGTGCACCACCTGCAAGAGACAAGTCGGAGACATGATGAAATACTCCCACTTGACTGGATAAACACAGCCCCAACAATTGTTAGAAAGCTCAACACTATTCAGGACAAAGCAGCCAACTTGACTAACATTCCATCTAATACCTTCAAAGTTCACTCCCTCCACCACCAATACACAGTGACAACAGTGTGCATGATATACCAGATGCACAATAACAGCAACATGCCAAGGCTCCTTAGACAGCATGTTCCAAATTCACAACCTCTGCCCACCTAGAAGGACAAGGACAGCAGATACATGGGAACATACCACTTGCAAGTTGTCCTCCAAGACCCACTCAATGTTAAGTTTGAACTATATCACTATTCCTTCACTCTCGCTGGATCAAAATCCTGAAACTCCCTGCCTTACAGCACTGCGAATATTCCTATATCCCAAGGACTGCTGCAGTTCAAGAAGACAGTGCATCTCCATCTTCTCAAGTCAACTAGGGACAGCAATAAATGCCTGGGCCAGGGACACCTACGTCACAAAAATGCTGCCTGGGCCAGGGACACCTACATCACAAAAAATGAATGTTAAAAAATCACCTTTTACGTAGAAAAACGTTCCAAGGAATAAAGAAAAAATTGGACAGTTAGCAAAAGAAACAGAGAAATAAGGGGATCCAAAACTTGATTAAAGAAATTAGTTTTAAAGAGCACAGCATGAAAGAAAACGAGGTGACAAATCAATGAGATTTAAAAACAAAATTTCAGCACATCGGGCCTAAGAAGCTAATGGCACAGCTGCCTTTGTGGTAAAAGAGAAGGGGTACCTGTGTGTAAGAGACCAAAGTCAGGAGATAGGTGCACTGAAGAGCTTTATTGCATGACTCAATGATGTTACAAAGGTAGGAAAGGATGAGGCATGGATCAAATTAGTCGTTTTCTAAATATAATTTTTTAAAATTTGATTCATGGCAAATGTAGGTCAGTAAGGGCAGATCGTATTTTGTTAAAGCTGGAGTGGCAAAGGCATTTAGGAGGGTTTCTGGTTTCATGTGGAGGTGCAGGTGGGGCTGAACATGGCACATTGTGAAGATGTCAACACAGTGTGGAGCTGGAGGAATACAGCAGGTCAGGCAGTATCAGAGGAGCAGGAGAGTCGACATTTCTGTTCAGGACCCTTCATCAGATCTGAAACATATACTCTCCTGCTCCTCTGATTGAGCCTGACCCTGCTGTGTTCCTCCAGCTCCACAGTGTATCGACTCTGACTCCAGCATCTGCAGCTCTTGCTATCTCCACATTGTGGAGATGGAAGGTTATGGGATAGACATAGCCAGAAACTTATCACAGGATGCCAAGGTTATGAAGAATTTGGTTCCATCTGAGACAGTGACAAGATAGTATAGTCAAGTTGGTGAGAAGTGGAATTAAGAGCGTAATGATGACCGTGAATCCATTGCTGATTGTTGGGAAATCCATCTGGTTCACTCATGTCCTTTAGGGAAAGAAACAGCCATTCTTACCTGCGCTGGCCAAAATGTGACTCCAGACCCACAGCAATGTGGTTGACTCTTAACTGCCCTCTGGGCAATTAGGGATGGGCAATAAATGCTGCCTAACCAGCAACGCCCTCATCCCATGAATGATTTTAAAGAAGTGTATAGAGTTAATGAGGAAGCCAAAAGTGATGACTTCAACCTCCCCAGCATTTAACTGGAGAAAGTCACAGTTCTGAAAAAGCAAACTAATAGCCACAAAAACAGGAATTGCTGGAAAAGCTCAGCAGGTCTGGCAATATCTGTGGAGAGAAATCAGAGTTAACGTTTCGGGTCCAGTGACCCTTCTTCAGAGTTCTGATTTCTGATTTTTCTCCACAGATGTTGCCAGATCTGCTGAGCTTTTCCAGCAATTTCTGTTTTTGCTTCTGATTTACAGCATCTGCAGTTCTTTCAGTTTTTATTAAGCAAACTAAGCGTTGAAAGGTGACATAATTGTTTCTGGAGATATGAGACTATAAACAACGTATTTTGAGAATATCAAGCAAGCCACATTTAGTATTTATTTTCCTCAGTGACTTTCCTGAGAAATGCCTGTTGTGTAATTGAGCTATACAAACAAGGTCTGATCCTTCCTGCAGTGTGTCAGGTTATTTCAGCCCAGGCTGTAGTACAGCACTTTATTTGGCTTCAGTGCAGCATGATCTAGAGAGGAAACGACAATAAGTCAGGATAACAATCTGTGCTCATCATAGGCCAAGACCTTCTACTGGAAAAGATCATGTAATGACATGGATATAATTGAGACTTGCTGTGATGCTCCCTATGTTGCCTTTATAAACTACATACAGCAGCACCTTCAGAAGAGCACAAGCTGTAGTGTGAGAAGATATCTGGTTACATAATTAGCTTAATTAAATATTCATTTATAACACCGAGAATGGACTCCTGTAGCACAAATCTACTTGTTTAATGCAATGAAATCTGAAGAATATCCTCCTGTAGTAATCCTTGCAGAAATTTACAAGCTAGAACTATGAGCTAGATAATTTACAGGCTAAAAGCATCCAACAACAACTTACATTTATGTGGCAACTGAAACATATATTGCAATGAAATATTCCAAAGCACTTCATGGGAGAACGAAACGATGCACAATTAGACAGTGAGCAATATAATTTGTCATTAGGGAAAAGCTTTGCCAAAGAGGTAGGTTCAATATAAATACGTAATCCATTTGTATGGCATTCTTTTGTGCAACATTTTAACAGAGATGTTAAACATTTCATTTCAGGTAAATTAACAACTCTGTTAAATTGCTGACAGAAAAATGTCATAGTAACATTTTAAGCTGTTATTTCAACCATGATTTTGAGCCTTAGATATCCAGTATATTTACTTGGTCATCTCTCACTTTGTTGTGCATCTTATTTAAATATTAATATATTCATTTAGGGAATCTCTCACTACTATTCATGCGTCAGTTACAAAATCATAGTGAAAATTTGGTAGTGAATTTCCCTTAACCAGGAAGAGCACTGCATACCTAGGGATTCTAAGGGCACTGGGCATCATAAAGTCATAGAGTCATACAGCACAGCTACAGACCTTTCCGTCCAACCAGTCCATGCTGAACATAATCCCAAACTAAACTAGTCCCACCAGCCTGCTTCTGGTTCATATCCCTCCAAACCTTTCCTATTCATGTACTTATCCAAATGCCTTTAAACGTAATTGTGCCCACATCCACCACTTCCTCAGGAAATTCATTCCACACGCGAAGCACCCTCTGTGTAAAAAAATTGTCTCCCATGTCTTTTGTAAATCTCTCTTCCCTTAACTTAAAAATGTGTCCCTAGTCTTGAAATCCCCAATCCTAAGGAAAAGTTATCTACCATTAAGCCTATCTACACCCCTCATGATTTTATAAACTTCAAAAAGGTCACCTCTCAACCTCCTCAACTCCAGTGAAAATAGTCCCAGCCTATTCAGCATTTTTTTCATAACTCAAGCTTTCCATACCCAGTAACATCCTGGTAAATCTCTTCTAAACCCTCTCCAGTTTAATAATATCCTTCCTATAACTGGGCGACCAGAACTGGACACAGTATTCCAGAAGATATTCAAGATGGGAGACAACTTCAATTATGGTAATTCCCTGCTGTGTGAAACAGAATGATCATTGCAATGATCCTCCTCAATTGCTTCCTCTTCCAGCAGTGTATTTGTTTCCAAATGTCATTTTTACATGACAAATCCAGGGTACAGCACCAACTGTTGAAGTACGAAAACCTTTGACTCTATCAACAGTGAAGGCTTAAGAAATAGCCTCCACAAATTTGTCTGCGTCAAGAAACTGTTCCATACCTCCACCTACTCCATGATGACAATGGCCACAATCCTCACCAATGGAACCACCACAAACCTCATCTCAGCGAATACTGGGTCCAACAGGCTAGATTACGGCACCAATACACTTTTCCAGCTTCCTTGCTGCAACTCACCTCCAGTAAACTACCCAGGGACATAGAGATAATTTACAGAACAGACAGACCTATGTTGCCTTAAATCCAAAATCAAAATCACTGTTAAATGGGTGATGTTGTCAATATGACTGGCTTACATTTTGTACACAACTGACTTTGTCATCCAATCTCAGACAGACCTCCTTCTCACCAAATTCTCTACATATTTCTTTTCCTTTTCTTCTCCCCTGAAGAGGTTGATTCCTTACCAGGATGGAAAAAGGTCACCAACTCAAGGCTCTGATACATATTGATCCAATTGGAATACTCTCATTGCGAATCCAACAACTTTTGCACCTGGTTCAGGCATTTTCATTGGTTTTGTGACTATCATACACCCAAAGGCCTTCTGTGTGATGAATTACAATCTACCAGGCATCCATACCTCTGCAATTAGGACAGATGCAAGTGAGATATGCAGATGTCAATACTGATGACTGAGAGATGGTTACTGAAGAGACCTCTCAGCCCATTTCATAGAATCCCTACAGTGTGGAAACAGGCCCTTTGGCCGAACAAGTCCACACCAACCCTCAGAGCATCCCACCCAGACACATCCACCTAATATATACGTCTCTGAACACAATGGGCAATTTAGCATGGTCAATCCACCCAGCCTGCACATCTTTGGACTGTTGGAGGAAACCCACACAGACACGGGGAGAATGTACAAACTCCACACAGACAGTCACCCGAGTGTGGAATGAAAACTAGGTTCCTGGTGCTGTGAAGCAGCAGTGCTAACCACTGAGCCACTGTGCTGTCCTATTGTCTTCCAAGGCAGCAAAGGTGACAGATACCATCCCAGGGTGGGCATGGTGGGGCTCACTAGACAGTACTTAACACACTGTTGATCACCATGGCACAAACCATCATCTTATGAAATGCTGTAGGGTCATATCAATCTCAAAACATTATTTTTCCTCTTCACAGATGCTGCCAGACCCACTGAGTTTCTGCTTTTTTTAAATTTCACCACTTTGTGTGGTACCACATATTTATAATCAATGAATCCTTACAGTATGGAAGCAGGCCATTCAGACCACTGAGTCCACACCACCCCTCTGAAGACCATCCCACCCAGACCCACATCCCATACCACATCCCTGTAACGCTGCATTTCCCATGGTTAGCCTAGTTAGCAAGCACATACCTGAACACTATGGGCAATTTAGCATGGCCAAGCCACCTGACCTGTGGGAAGAATTCAGAGCACCCAGCAGAAACCCACACAGACACAGAAAGAATGTGCAAACTCCACACACATGGGCACCTGAGGGTGGAATCGAACCCAAGACCCCAGCTCTGTGAGGTGACAGTGCTGACCACTGAGCCACCATGCACTGGTGTTCTGCTCAGGAGCCGTTTTCATCTTCTCAACCTGGGAGCCTGGTTTTAAGCACTCATACGATTACAGCTGATGTGATCAGCTAACTCAAAACAGAATGGAGATCAAACAGTGCAACTGCCTGGTCTGTGAGGTTTAGTAACCTACTAAATAAACTTCCGAAGCCACGGGGAGCTTTCAGTCAGACTTTAAAAGTTCTGCATTCCTTTCTCAATTCAACAAGTGCTGCTTCGATAAATAATTTCAGTGACCCGACACCAGCAGTTCTAAACATTAACCAGCAATCATTTCAGCGCAAGTCAAAAGTGTGGATTAATATGTTTCCTTGGCTGCTTTGTTTAATTGGAATGCAATCCACCAACATCATTTGATAAAGTTCAGCTCTTACTACTCGTCATTGGATCTTTCAATGAAAGAAAACATGGCAAATGCTAAAATGTCAGTTTTAATGGGCTCTAAATTAGAAGTCGTGACATCAATTTCCCACATTTAGTACTTCCTCTGAATCTTTCAGTCAATTTTAAAATGTCAGGGACTTTTAAAGAAAAAACACACCCTATGGCAATCAGAGAGGTACAGTTTGGGACTTCAATGATGAAAGCCCTTTTTTTTGTAATAATACAGTTTGCAACACAGAGCCCTGTCTAGTGTGCTACATTAGTCCGCTACTGTGAAGTATTTTCCCTGCATTGCTGGAGACCCTGGTTTGATTCCTACTCAGAGAAAGGAGATGAATGCCTTTATCTCTAGTGGCTGCCAAAAGTCAGATGTTGAATTAAATTCCGTCTAAATTCTGTCAAAGTCATTCTAGTTCTCAAATCACGACACAAAATTCTCCTATTCTGAGACAGCAACAAAACCATTTTCACCCACCAGATCACTCAAAGGTTAGCATGAGTCACGTACTTATTGCACAATATGAAACAGACTGCAGAATAAATTGTGAACTGTTTTTAAGAGTTCTCTGAAATAGACATCAGCAGCTCCCATGATACTACTTTGTGTGAATGTACTTGTTAACTCCATACTGATGCACAAAGATCAGAATGCTGATTTTACTAATTATAGCTGTGGTAGTGATTACAAATACAGAAAACACAGGAAAAGGAAAGAAACATCAAACAAATTTTCTACTTCTAAGTGGTCTTGTGTAAAGTGCATTTGATTGTAAAAAAAAATCAAATAAGAATAATATAAGCTTGCACAATTGAAAAGCAACATCCATGATGTTTCATTTAATGAGCTACTAGAAATCTGCCAGGATCCTCGGATCTATCTTTTTGCAAGATAACTTGTTGAAATAGTAGGAGAAAAATGACGAAGAAAGGAAAAATGAGCATTAACAATTAATATCCAATTGATTTTTAATTTGACAAGAAATGTCAGCCTCGTGGGGCCCAGGTTGATTGTTGGCGTGCAAAAATATCATATTCGCGATGGTCCAGTTATTTTACTGATTGGAGGTTTTTATTAAGTGTGAAACTGAAGTACAGATTTTCCACACATTGCTTCCGGCAATTTATACAATGAATGTAGTTAATTTATTGTACTATATTCAAATTCACTGGTTCATTTTACATATAAAATAAAACCTCCATCTCAACATGTTAACTACAAACAGTAAATCCTCCTCATCTGTGTGACTCAGTTACATACTACATCAACTTGCTTAGCCATTGGAAAAGGCCAGAACAAGCAAAAGTAGCTCTTGTGAATGTCAATTCTGTAAAGACAGTGAGCATTGAAGTATTATGTCTTCACTGAAGAAGATAACAAAGCGGAAGTGACAACTGTAGAAGTTACCAGGGATATTACATTAACTAAGCAAGAAAGAAACGAAATACTGACAAAATGGATATGTATGATGAGTCAATGACTCTTAGGAGAGCGAGCAGAGGTGCTATTATCAATATATAAAAGTTCAAATAGAAAAGGAACAATTCCAGAGATCTAGCAGATAGCCACTGTAATTTCAATCTCTATAAAGGGCAAAGGAAGGGAATGATCAACAGGGCAGTATAATGTCAGTACTGAAAAGACATTAGAATTTTTGTTAGAATATGAAATAACTTAAATGTCTGGAAATGGGGAATACAATAAAGCCAATTCAGCTTTTAAAATTTTAAAAGGAAGTCATTCTTAACTAACATTATAAAATTATTTTAAGACGTAACTGGAAGTGAGGACCAGGCAATGCAATGGGATGGAATAGTCGTGGACTTTCAAAAGGTCTTTGACAAGGTGCCAGGTAAAAGATTGATGTCAATAGTCAGTATGTTTGATGTCAACACATAGGTAACCAGACTGAAATATGGGTATATGTTAAGATTCTAAAGTTGCGGAAATTACAAAGCATACAAGGATCCTAACCTAGTTCTCTATGTATTTAAATGATTGAGATTCTGGAAGTTAAGGTGTAATGATAAAAATGTCAGATGAAATTCTGCAAGTGGTGGGGAGGGTGAGATGTGGATGAATGGATTAATAATATGAAGAGCTGCATCAAAATATGAGAAAACCTACTGAGGCTTGCAGCTGGGAAACAAATAACAAAAGAAATTTGTGTGATTTTGTTCATTTCACATTTCTTATCCATGGTTGTTAAAAAAAACATGGGTAGAGAAAAGAACGTAATTGGGAATACAAATGCATTAATCTCTACAAGTAGCAATGTCATATTAATAAGGCCATAACGTTGCAACCTAAGTGCTGGAGTTGTTTTCCAAGGGATAAAAATTCTAAAGCAGAGAGGTAACTTTAAACAATCCAGAACATTTGCCAGATTCTAAAGAGAGTTTACTGTAGTAGGGTATGGGGAAGATGGGAAGAATCATCTGAATGTGAGGAGGCATGTGGAGTAACAAAACTAGAATATACCAGTTGAAACAAATGGCCAGCCCAAATCAGACTTTGCTCTAAAAAAATATTGTTGAAGCTTTTAATCTTACATTCATCACGACAGAAGCAAGAATATTCACTAAGGCTCCTTAGAGAGCAATGTCCAAACCCATGACCATTACCATCACAAAAGACATGGCAGAAAATACATGGGGCTCAATCTTAAAAGAAATCGACTCAAGTGTCATTTTTGGTAACTTTCACAGAGGATTTCTCTCTGCAAGCGACAACTTCTCAAACTCACCTAATTACCTGCGCACAATGCCACAATGTTGTCCCTCTCGAAATATTCTGCAAATCAGCACAAACAGAATGTTGGTCAATGATGGGATTTATGAACTGGCAGCATCTTTAAAGACCATTCATGCATCCACTGGCAGTCTGCAGCTTCCTTGTGTTGATTCATTTTATTTGCCCTGGACATATTGGACAAAGGGTGGGTGGCAGCCAGCTTCTCTGATGCAGGTCTGAAGGTCCTGACAGAGACAGAGAGTGCATGCAGTCACATCCATGGAGTGTGTACCGAGAGGTTGATGACAAATGGATGAAGGGAGGATCATGCAGTGAGCTGGAATGAACAGTGAAGTAATAATGCTCTGACTTTCATGTCAGGAATTGTCACATCCAGTTTGCAATCAGCAGCTGGGAAATGGGAAACTGCATATCAATGAGGCAAAATGACATAATAATGAGAGCGTTGATGCCTACAGATATATACAAATAGACCCCTCAACATTCACTAAAAAATTAAGGCTGGGCAGATGACTGACATGTCAATGCTGGAGCACTTTGGGGCCAGTGACCACAATTCTATTAGTTTTAAAAGATTGTTGGAAAAGTGTATCACAGAGGAGGTGGTGCTGGATGTCTTAAAATGCATAAAGGGTGCTAAATCCCTAGGACCTGATCAGGTGCACCCTAGAACTCTGTGGGAAGCTAGTGAAGAGATTGCTGGGCTCCTTGCTGAGATATTTGTATCGTTGATACCCACAAGTGAGGTGCTAGAAGACTGGAGGTTGGCTAACGTGGTGCCACTATTTGAGAAAGGTGGTAAGGAAAAGCCAGGGAACTATAGATTGGTGAGCCTGACATCGGTGGTGGGTAAGTTGTTGGAGGAAATCCAGAGGGACAGGATGTGCATGTATTTGGAAAGGCAAGGACTGATTAGAGATTGCAACCTGTCTTTGTGCATGAGAAATCGTGTCTCACTACCTTGATAGAGTTTTTTAAAGAAGTACTGAAGAAGATTGATGAAGGCAGAGCAGTCGATGTGATCTGTATAGACTTCAGTAAGGCATCTGAGAATGTTCTGTATGGTAGACTGGTTAGCAAGGCTAGATCACATGGAATACAGGGACAATAACCATTTTGGATATGAAACTCACTCAAAAGTAGAAGATAGAGGGTGATGGTGGAGGGTTGCTTTTCAGACTGGAGGCCTGTGACCAGCGGCGTGCCACAAGGATCAATGCGGGGTCCACTGCTGTTTTTTCATTGATATAAGTGATTTGGATGTAAACATAGGAGGTATGGTTAGTAAGTTTGCAGATGACACCAAAGCTAGTGGTGTAGTGGACAATGAAGAAAGTTACCTCAGAGTTCAACAGGACCTTGATCAGATTGGTCAATGGGCCGAGGAGTCTCAGATGGAGTTTAATTTAGATAAATGTGAGGTGTTGCATTTTGGAAAATCAAATCAGGGCAAGGCTTTTCCACTTAATGGGAAGGTCCCGGGGAGTGTTGCTGAACAAAGAGACCTCGGAGTGCAGGTTCATAGTTCCTTGAAACTGGAGTCGCAGGTAGACAGGATAGTGAAGAAGGCATTTGGTTTGCATTTGACCGTCTTTATTGGTCAGTGCATTGAGTATAGGAGTTGGCAGGTCATGTTGCAGCTGTACAGGACATTAGTTAGGCCACTTTTGGAATATTGTGTTCAATTCTGGCCTCCCAGCTATAGAAAGGATGTTGTGAAACTTGAAAGGGTTCAGAAAGATTTACAAGGCTATTGCCGGGGTTAGAGGGTTTGAGCTTTCATGAGAGGCTGAATAGGCTGGGGCTATTTTCCCTGGAGCATCGGAGGCTGGGGTGACCATATAGAGGTTTATAAAATCATGAGGGGCATGGAGAGGGTGAATAGACAAAGTCTTTTCTCCAGGGTAGGGGAGTCCAGAACTAGTGGTCATAGATTTAATGTGAGAGGGGAAAGATTTAAAATGGACTTAAGAGGGAACTTATTCACGCAGAGGGTGGTACATGTATGGATGGAATGAGCTGCCAGAGGAAGTGGTGGAGGCGGGTACAATTACAAGATTTAAAAGGCATCTGGGTGGTATATGAATAAGAAGGGTTTAGAGGAATATGGGCCAAATGCTGGCAAATTAATTTAGGATATCTGGTCGGCATGGATGAGTTGGACCAAAGGGCCTGTCTCCATACTGTACAGCTCTATGCGTCCATGACTCTAAGATCTCATCTCGCCATTCAACACTTGATGGAAAATAAAACTTTTCATCTCGACAGTGAGAAGCTCTTCAGTGCTGATCTCATGTGATTCTCTGAAATTTCTCACCAATGGTCGTGTTGTTAAGGAGTCGGGAAGGTTTCACCCTTAGGAGCATCACAACTTGCCAACTCCTCCCCAAGCCACTCACCATCCTGACTTTGTAATATATGGCTGTTCTTTCAGTGTCACTGAGTTCCAGAACTCCACTCCCTCATGGCAATGTGGCTGCACCTACACCAAATGGACTGCAGCATTTCAAGAAGGCAGCTCATAACTGCATTCTGAATGGCAACGAAGAATGGGCTATACATGCAGCCCAGCCCATGTAGCCCACATCCCCTGAATGAATGAAAGGTAATCAAACTTTAGAGGAAGCAATGGTTTATGCTGCAAGAGAAAAGGGTGCTAATTGATGGCAAGTCAAATCTGATTGGTCAAACTGCTAATAATGTTAACTTTTGTCCCTCACAGTCTTTTTTTCTATCTGCAGAGAACGGGTCCCTGAGTGTGAATATATATAGCTTCTAGCAAACATAAGTGATCCACAATGCAAGCTCAACTCTTAATCTTTAATTTGTCGTTAGCTTAATTCTTGGCATACTTGGGATTGTTCAACAAGTGTCACCCAATCACAGAACCACACCTCAAGCTGGGGCGGCACGGTGGCTAGCACTGCTACCTCACAGTGCCAAGGACCCGGGTTTGATTCCAGCCTCGGGCGACTATCTGTGTGGAGTTTGCACATTCTCCCTGTGTCTGTGTGGGTCTCCTCCAGGTGCTCTGGTTTCCTCCCACAGTCCAAATATGTGCAGGTTAGGTGGATTGGCCATGCTAAATTGACCATAGTGTTCAGGGAGGTGTAGATTAGGGGGATGGGTCTGGGTCGGATGCTCTGAGGTTTGGTGTGGACTTGTTGGGCCAAAGGGCCTGCTTCCACACTGTAGGGATTCTATGAAGTTATACATTAGGTTCTATGTTTGCAAGCATGAGCTGATTGAGTACAGACAATACTCTGCCTATTACAAAACACAAAAAGGAAATATTGTTTAAAGTGATCTGCCATTTGTGAGAACAATGCACTGGTACTGAAATTCATATGCCATTGATATATATGGTAGGCACAGCATATATATGTATATATTTTCCTTTCTTGCAGTATCTTATTAGCTGAAAATATTATTTGTGGCGTTTCTTCATAGTAGCAATGTGAAATGCTCGACTTCACCTATTGCTCAATTGAGGGTAGCCAGTGCACTGTGCTGAGTTGACTGATTCCAGTTGGAACAATAGTTGGGAGATTATTCAGTTATAGTGGGAAAGTTCAGGCAGGGATAGCACTCCTTATGACACTCCAATAAGTCATGTGTCTAAATCAGACAAGTGTAGGATTCGGAGATAGTAGGAACTGCCGATGCTGGAGTCAGAGATAACACAGTGTGGAGCTGGAGGAACACAGCAGGCCAGGCAGCATCAGAGGAGCAGGAAAGTTGACGTTTCAGGTCTGGACCCTTCTTCAGAAAGGATTCTGTTTGCCTGTGAAGCTTCATAGAATGGTTCATAGTACGGCTCATAAAAGAAAAATTGCCAGTTATGCAAAGATTACTCCCTTCCTCTGGAACGATGTGTAGCTGTGAATATACATTGCTATTCATAACTGCATGTGATACCAAAGTGCTTTGCAGCCAATTAAATGATTTTGAAGTATAGTAACTGATTTTATAAAAGCAAATTTATCATTCATTCAATTTTCAGATAGTAAAATTCCACAATCAGTAAATGAGATAAGTGATCAGTTAGGCTAATTTGGAGACATTGAGAAGGAGAACTCTTCTATATTCCTCAAAAGTGTGCTATGGGATTTTTTTAATATCATCTTAAATCAGCCAAGGTGGGCCTTGATTTAACCTTCCATCATAAAGACAGCACTTTACACAACACATCACTCTGTCCAGTACTATAGTGCAGTGTCAGATTAGATTATGGTTCAAACATTTGAGTGGGTACTTGAATTGATATTTTATAAATTCAAGGTGAGGGTGCTATTATTAGCATCTGATGTGAAATTAGGGGTAAATTTCAAAAGTCTACATATTTATACATATTTTATCTGTATTTAGAGTTTTTGGTATTTGGTCAAAATTTAGAGAGTTTAAGCACAATAAAATGTCATGTCACGTCATGCAGCAAGGAGAAGCAAGCTTATGTGTATTTTCACAAAATGCTTGGTCTGGCATCAATACAATATGTTGTCAGCAATAATAACATAACTGGAAACCCATCATAGCTTTACAAATAAGATACAAGATAACCCGTACTGATAGAGACAAAGAAAATATATAGTAGTCTGTTTTCAATGAAAAGCCAATGCATGGCAGTCAGCTAAACCTGCCTAGCTGTGCACGTTCACAGTATTGCTGAGCAAAATTTACCAGTGACACTTAAATACTTTCCGTAGACAAATGTCAAAGAGGCTGCAGCGTAACTTTATAAGATATGTTTAGCAAATGAGCCAAGTGACAGATCTCAACATCTGTTTTACAAAACAGCTTTTTTTTTGTAAGCTAAACTGTCAAGACAACAATTTCCCTCTTTTCCTAAGCAAACACAGAATTCCTTGTCCAAACATCAGAACACTCTTTATAAAATCCACTGAATACAGTGATTAAAACCAAGTATTATTCAGTGAGTCAGAAGAAAAAGAATCAAAATTGTTTTAAATCAGACCTTGAGCATTGCTGGCTGTCATCACTTGAGCAGTGCTAGGACTCCAGGTCAATTTGTGGATAATGGTAGTCAAAAAGCAAAACACATCATATCTCAAAGCTTATAGGGGAGCTTAACCCCCATGGCGAAGCAAATCCTTTCAATGCATTATTCACATTTAACTATTGTTATCATTTCTTACTATTTCCTATTCTTTTCGTCAAAGCATTTTGTTGTCATGACATCTTTTCCCTACAGGAAATGTAGGTAAATTTATGCTGTTCTGGTTCCCATATGAAGCTTGCCCCATAGTTTCTCAATTAAGCAATGGGACTGTTGCACAGCATTAATGCTCTTTAGTTTCATTATTCAGCTCAAATTCTTGACAGCCAGAAGATTTAGTAGAAACCTGAGTGGTCCTAAAACTTGTGGGTGCCAGTGCATAGGAACAGTTGCAAACCCTGAAATTTCTCAGGAGCTCCACTGTAAACCCAGTGTAGTTCTGGTAGGAGACTGCAAGATTCCCAGAGAAACACTGGACATTAATTTATGTCAGGTCTCCTGCATCTCCTGGTGTTACCTTAATGTCTTCTAAGCGGCAGAATCTCTATTCACCTCTTACAAGGAGCCACCAGGGATGAAGCCAGGGACATGGGCTTCATTACCTGGGTGTTCCCGACCCTCAGCACCCAGCTTAGTAATGACAGAAAATATGCTGAATAAATGGAGGCAATCAAGCCTTCAGCTACATTGTCACCAGGAGTATATGGGTTAGGCAACTTTTCTGGAACCCCATTATCAGCGTTGAATGGGAAATAAGAGTGGAAGTAGAGGTCATTTGTGTCAAATGGGCTCCAAAGGTACGCCTGAAGTGGGACACACACTCTCCTGGCCAATGCTAATAAAGCATTTTTTTCATTTAACTGGTCAGCACCATCACAATAAGCCTGTAGGGTGTGAATATGAGGGACAGGAGTAGCACAATCAGGAATTTAGCTTTGGAAATAGGGTGACACGGTGGCTCAGTGGTTAGCACTGCTGCCTCACAGCCCCAGGGACCTGGGTTTGATTCCACCCTCTGGCAACTGTCTGTGTGAAATTTGTATGTTCTCCCTGTGTCTGCGTGGGTTTCCTCCAGGTGCTCTGGTTTCATCCCACAGTCCAAAGATGTGCAGGCTAGGTGGATTGGCCATGTTAAATTGCCCATAGATCTCAGGGATGTGTAAATTAGGGGGGGGGAATCATAGGGGATGGGTCTGGGTGGGATACTCTGAGGGTCGGTGTGGACTTGTTGGGCCAAAGGGCCTGTTTCCACACTGTAGGGATTCTATGGATGAAATTCAGAGCTACATTGTTTAAGGATAGAGTGGACAAATAATTGGCAGAAAGGAATTACATCAGCATTGTTGTTGAACATGAGGAAATAAAACAATAAATAGAGCAGGATAACATCGATGAATATGAAAGTTACCACCTCAGCTTCCTCACATGCTGATTGCACATGGATGATAAAATTTGCATACTATGACCACTGGAAGCTGTGAGAGCTTGTTCAGCTTCTTGACAAGCATCCAGAACATCTGACAAAACAAAATGCCTTTTGAAAAGTCTTTCTATTTAGTTTAGTTTTAGTTTTTTTTTAAACCTGATTTATGTAATTATTCTTTCCAGTTTGAAAACAGTCCTCTTAACCTGTTAACCACCCTCAGGCAACCCAAAGGTTTTGTTGGAAAAAGGCGAGTCTAAATGTAACAGATTGCATTGATAAATAAGGCAAAATCTGGTGAAGCTCTTTCTCTGTGTTCTTTTAACACACTCCTTAAAACACGTCTCTGACTAAAATTTTGGCTACCAGCCCCTCACATCACTTATGTGGCTTATTGCCAATTTTTTTTTAATAATACTCCTTGAAGCCTCTTGGGTCATTTTACTACATTAAAGGCACTTTAAATGCAAGTTGTTGCTTATTCCATGTCTATTGTTTTAGCACTGATAGGTAGACAGATGAATAGAAAGGATTAACACTGCTTAATCCTTTCCTATATTAGAAGGTTGAAAACCTTTCTCAGGAAAAGTGAGTAATATAGTAAGTTAGCACACTAGTATTTCACCACTGGGATTTGGGCTTGATTCCAGCTGTGGCTATTGAGATGAAAGTCTCTCTCTGTTAATTCTGAAGATCTTTCATGAAGTGAGATTTGCCAGATACTTTAATCTCTATCTATAGACATGACTCCTGGGATTACTTGACGGTGACAATATTCCCAGAAAGGAGGCAAATATATTTTCAAGTGTTAGTACTTTGATAAGAATAAAATTTATCCTAAAATTATGTTAATTTTTAAATCATTTTCCCAGTTGCAACCAACTCTTCTTTTACTCTTTTTTGGAGTATTTAGGATTTCAGGTATTAACGTTTGTGGCTTTCAAACACAATTGCCCTTGCCATAATAAAAACTAAACTGGCTAATAGATTCAGCCACAAAATACTTACATATTTTAGCATGAGTCAAAAGAACTAAAAATAGTTTGTTCGTGGCTTGTTGGATTATCACCACAGATTTGAAGGAATCAGTGGTCTTGCCATTATCAAGAAAGCCTTCAGATTCCACAATTCTGAGACATCATTGAACCTAACCTTTGTTTAAATACTCAGGAATGATAGGTTATTGCCATTTACGAACTTTTCTGAATGATGCTGCAACCAGGAATGGAGAAGTAAAATACTGCAAGTGCCAGAAATTGAAAATAAAAACAAAAATAGAAATTGCTGTAAAATTCAGAAATTATGTCACCAATGCAGACGTAGAGCACAATTTTTTAATTTACATCATTCCAGTCCTGTCAACACCATTTGCTTAAACAATGCTTGATATAAAAATAGCAAGAATACAAGTCAATATATCAAATAGCTGAGTCATGCACAGAAAACCACAGGCTTCTAATTCGTGTCGCAGGGTATATTGCAAATTAAACTTTAAGCTGCTGCACTTGAGCAAATTTTATCAAGTTTCCAACCTAAGCTGAAGAGCTATCATGCAGAAACAAGCCTTTCTGTTTTTCACAAGGGTGACCAAGACATTACCTCTTACAGCCATCTCAATACTACTTGCTGGCTGCAGATAATGACACATATTCATGCTGGTGCTGCTGGCATCAACATTCCACACTATGATTCGCTACTAACAACAGGGAATGCCTAATAGCAAGCAGCCTATGACAAGAGAAAACTGAATTGACAGTGATCTGTCATATATAAAACATTGGCCCAAAATGGTTATTGGGTCCCTGCCTTTCCATAGGTTTGTCAATTGGCTTTAGAAGGAGTGGACCTGCCACTTGCTCCTTCCAATGACATCAGTGGGACAGCCTAGAGGGAGAAAGAATAAACCCACCCATATTCAAATTTTTTACCTTTCCAGCTATCTTGAATCCCTGTTAGGATACTAATTGAGATTAGGTGGGTCAATTAGACCTGCCCAAACTTCCCAGGGAATTCCTGTGAAAGTTCCACCACCACTGGCAAAAAGGTAATGCCACTGCAGTTCCTTTGACTAAGGTTGATGACATGAATCATTTCTTCAGCACTATTCTCAAAAATATTTGTAGTTGTAATCAGGCTAGTGACAAACTTAACTGTATGAAAACCCTTTTGTCCTTTACATTAATGAGCTTCATTGCTAACTGTGTAAAACATGGTTTCAACTATTCTGTTAAAAGCTATCAAAACAGAACAATACTTTTTTGTTACCTGAATTAAATTATCATTCAAAACACAGGTTTATCAACAGCCAAGCCAGTTTACAGATTTATTGTTATTTTCAATCATCCTGAAGTGCAAATATTTGAATTCGTTAGGATGGCAGACTTTAGATTCTAGATATTTTAGATTTAGCTTTATTTAATATTGCCATGGACCTTGGTACAGTGAAAAGTGGATAATGTCACCACGTTCTGGCGCCATTTTGGATTAAAGAATAAATTATTGAATAAATTGTATAAATGGTGTAATACTGAATAAACTAATATCAAATTGATCTTACTAAAACTGAAATAGTTTCACCTTTCCCTCTCCGTAGCCTTCATCCTCTCTGCTCCTCCAGTCGCCACCATCTGACATCGTCCAGGGTTCCTGGCAATGTGTCCCTTCTCTGCCGCCACTGGTACCGTCACTTCAGCCCCCATCGCCTCCAAGCTGGAGATGGTCACACTGTGAGGGGTGCTGCACCTCCTCCATGCTGGACATCGCCCAATGGCTCCTGGCTCCAAGTCAACCAATGGACTTCCTGAACAGCATAACATGCACAAGTATTCATTCAATATTTGGGTGGCTTCCCTAATACAGTTAAATTCACAGATAAGATGTAATCACTACAAGCCAGGCAAAGTGATTTGAGCTGATCCTCAAATTACTATTGGATCCCACATGATTAAGTATAAAGTTCAGCACCCTGAAACCTATTGTAAACTTGTGTAAGAGAAATGTCTAGTTCTGTGGAATTTTCAGCCTTGGTTGTGTGGGCTCAAATAAGAAATGGTCAACACAGTGTAGAGCTGGAGGAACACAGCAGGTCAGGCAGCATCAGAGGAGCAAGAAAGTTGACATTTCAGGTTGGGACCCTTCTTCAGGACAGTTCTGACTTTCCTACTCCTCTGATGCTGCCTGACGTATGTGCTGCACACTGTGTAGACTCTGACTCCAGCATCTGCAGTTCTTGTTATCTCAAATAAGAAATGGTATCTCTTTATGTATATCCTGCTGTTCTTGTTAAAAGCTGAATGCTGACAGATTCAATCTTACGTACAGCTTTCGTATCTACAAAAATGGAAGATCAGTGCAATGTCTTTTGTTGCAACATTTAACATTTAAAGTTAAGGATGCAATGTATTAAGTGAATATTTCTACAGGCGTCTTTCTGGCTAACTAGTACAACTCAATACAAAATGAAAGACATTAAAAAAATATAAGAAGAGGGCTAAGAATCATCTCCTGCTGGCTGTCTCCTAAATTCTAACACCACCATGTCCTATGGCCTCACAGAGTTTGCTAAAGCTAAATCACTAATAGTAGAAAAAACACATTATTTAAACATAATAATTGAATGTTTTTCACTAAATTTCACACATTGCAAGTGGATGCAAGAATAAAAGCAGGGGTAGAACGTGAGTGGGGAAGGGAGTGATAGAGAGCAGTGGTATAAGCCAAGGTTTCTGAACCAAGACAAACATCCTTCCTCAGAAATCCTATATGTAATATTAATTTATTAGCCTCCTGTACCCCCATTGCTAAAGTCTTGTCCTTGTCCTAACTGGTACTGATTTAATATACTTCACTGATTGAGATGGATCACTTCTGCTGGCTGAACAGCGTCAGGCAGCGGAAAAGAAAACACTGAGATGTTTGGCCTGCAAAATATAAAGAAAAAGCCTCTTATTTCCAGATTATATCAACCTCCAATGTTTGGAGTCACTCAGCACTTCAGTGTGGTTCAGATTTGTTGCCTTTTTATGTGAAACCTGAAATCAGATACATCACTGCCTTGAGTGCTGCCAGCTGTGTTCTTTTGGAAGAATGAATCACACAGTTAAGAGCCTTAATTCACAAAAGAATACTCAGGGTTTCATATTGTTATTGGATATATAGTAGTTCATAGGAAATGATGGGTACAGATGAAATTTGTTATTTCTTTTCTTTCACAGCAGAGTGAAACAGATGGAGAATTCCTTTGGGAATCGGAAGGAAAAGAAGAGGAAAGATCTGAGGTTCTGTATAACCACAACTGTGCATCGCTCGTTTCCTCGAGTATCTTGGCACAGTCATTCGCTGTAGCAATAAGCGCCATATGGTAGTACTCAACACAAGAAATACAATCACTCCTATGAAATGCATTACAAAATTCCACATGCTGCAAACTGGTGATAGTCTGGAAATGTGTAAAGCTTTTGTTATCATATGTGCACATGTATAAGTCAAGCTTCTAGGACATTGGGTGTGAATTTCACCAGCAATTTGAGAAGTGTCCATATTGGCATGCCAAAAACCCAGCAAGATTTCTCGCACTGTTTTCCACAACTCACCTCGTTATCTGTATGCTTCTGTGGCTTGCCACTCGTCCTATCTCTCGCCTGACCAGTGCTGGAAACAGTCACCATTGCCAGGACCTCCTGGGATTCCCTGCATCAGCATTATTTATAAAGCCAAGCCATGCATTGCAAATACCTGCACATTGATAAATATATTGTTATTTAAGAACCAAGTTACACAGGTTATTCATCCTTAACGTCATCCCATCTTAGAAACTTGTCAAAAGGAGTGCTACTCTTTATGTAATGCCCAGTGTAGCCTAGCATCTTCTCATTGTTCAATGTGATCATCACATGTTAGAAAGTCTTGACACCGTTTCACATGAACAGCACACTGTCCAATGCAAATGGTCAGCAGGACGATATTGTTTATACGGTCCGTCAATCATTGGGACATATGACCTGTACACCTGACATCACACCAGCACTGAAACTCATATATCACATCACTTATTTCTGTGATAGGCAGAACATGTTGTTGGCTTGACAGCAGCATTCTATTAATGGAGAAAACCACTCATGGGTTTACCACACAGTAGCAGCATGAGAGAGCAAGCTTTACCCTCTCAATTTATCCGATGAATTCTGATGTGGTCAGATGAAAAGTTTCAACTTCTTGGCCCCTTATAGCGATGTTTAAGTTTTACATTACCAATAATTGTATGCTTAATTATCTTATTTATTTTTTGCATGTTTATCAACTATACAACCTTTTTTTTACTATGTTTCTTTTTTGTTCACAGGGTTATTGGCATCATGGGTTAGGCCAGCATTTATTGTCCATCCCTAACTGCCTAGAAGGCAGTTAAGAGTTAACCACATTGAGGTGGATGTGGAGTCACATGTAGGCCAGACCAAGTAAGCATGGCAGATTTCCTTCCCTATTGGGCATTAGTGAACTAGATGGGTTATTTTTGTCAAAATTTAAGGATAGAAAAGACCTTAATGACTTACCAGAGACTCACCAAACAGCTAGCTCCTTTCTCTATAGGCGAGCAAGAACCAATTCCAATCAGCTCCAACAAATCTATTGCTGTTTCTGACTGCCTGCAATAAGGTCCTTTCCTCACATGCTCCTATCAATAATGCTGACTGCCTGAAATAGGGTCCAGTCTTCCTCGTGCACGCCTCATCTTACCTCATTGCACAACTGTTCAATCAGTTCTGAACAAGGGACACTGGACTCAAAAGGTTCACCCCGTTTCTCTCTCTACAGATGCTGCCAGACCTGCTGAGTTTCTCCAGTAACTTTTGTTTATAGATTGTCCAATCATCCTTCTTTGGGACAAGTTCCATCAGGAACATCAGGACAATAATGGTTCACAGACTACTGAAGATAAAGACATGTTGTCTGTTATCACATTGATGTTTGGGAAACTGGCAAAATTGGTTGCCGTGTTTCATAAATATGAACACTGAGTATATTGAAAAGTATTTAATTCAATGTCCTGTGACTGTGAAGTTCAAGTTTTTCTACTCTTTCCTCCATAATTGGCATAAATGGCAGTCTGAACATGTGCAAACAGACTCCCTGATATTAGTTATGGTCACAAACATCCCTAAGACAAATTGGTTTATCACGTGACCATCTGCTGGGAATGGGGGCAGTGAAGTAGTGCTGGCCTCCTCATGGTGGACAGGGGGAGAGAAAGAGAGAGAGATAAAGAGAGAGATAGTGGCTCCAGGTGGAATTTGTAGCTGGGGAGAACATTGAGGTCTTGGGGAGAACCTTGAGAGCACTGAGGTCTTTCCCCCCATTTGGCATCAAGCAGCCACCCTTCACTGACTGCCCAAGGGCTAAATACACCATCCTTCCACTGGGAGGCAGTTGTGTCCATTGCTTGGCAGTGACATAGAATGTCAGGCGAACTTCCAGCACCCACACACTGGAGCGCATTCCTATGAAACACAGAATAAATGAAATGCATACAAGTTTACAAGAGAAGCCAAGTAATATGCCTTGGAGTTGGTTTCAAAGTGTCAGATTTGTCTTGGTTCTCTATAGCTTTTATTTTAGGCATTTTCTTTTTCTTAAAAGGTCTTCAGGTTATAAAATATTGTCAAAAATTTTACACCAAAGTTAAGGGTAATTTCAAAACTATTGTAAACTTCATTTCCGAAGAAGTGCCATATCAAACTCAAAGCATTCACTCAGTTTCTCTACCCACAGATGCTGTCAGACCTTCTGAGTTTCTCCAGAACTTTCTGTATTTATTTCAACATTTTGCTTTTGTAATTGACTTTTGCCTTACTGCAGAGAAGGGAACTAGCTGTTTGGTGAGTCTCTGGTAAGCAAATAAGATCTTTTTTATTGTTAAATTGGTTTTAAAAAGTTTGCAATCTAAATAAGAAATAATAATTCATTCAAATTTTACAGAACTCATTTTACAGAATTCCCTTGCCTCCAGAGCAGTCTGTATATACAATTCAGAAGAAGGATTACTCAGCTTGAATCATTTTCTCATCACAGATGCTGCCAAACCTGTCGAGTTTCTTCAGTGATTTCTGTTCTTGCTTCTTTTTCAGATCTTCAGCAACCACAGTTCTGTGTTTTATTTCAGTTTACAAATATACCTGTTGATATGTATGTAAATTGTGCATATATAGAATTACATAGAATTGAAACCGTAAGAACAGACCATTGAACCCAACTGGTCTGTGAAAATATTTAATGTTCTATTTGAGCCACCTCTAATCCCTGATCATCATTAATATTTAATAATTAAATTTGATGGGAAACTCATTTAAGCTGACCTCACATATACAAAGCAAATACAATTTTTCATCACCAGAGAGTTTAGTCACAATGATTTAAAAATCTATAGTGGAAAGATAGAGCTAAGAGCATTGTATAGCTTGCCGCAAAACAGTCTTTTCTTCTCTATAGCCAGGAGTGCCAATCCTGCTAACCCCAGCATACAGATTGAGGTGTCACGGGGATAATAACAGTGAACACATTTGTCATCTCTGAATCTCCAGAATCCCAGCGGGGTGCACATGAAGACGTTTCAGCAGAGTTTCTATCCCTTCATGCACACTCCAAGAATCATTGGAGAATTATATATTTGTGAAACCAGTAAAGAAGATAATATGTCCTGGGCATTTAAAATTATTCTTCTCCCATTTGATTGCATGCTATGAACACGAGACTTCTGAACAACTGTCCTTTCTTCTTAAAGTTTCTTTGAGTAGATGTTTCTTAAAAGCTTTCCTTCAAGATCAGTGCTCTTTTAAACTTTTGGCGTGGTATTTCAAATGAATAATAGCAAAATGTGGTTTCACTTTAGTGACTTTGCATTAGTGCTATTAGAACTCGTTGAATCACTGTGAAGCAAATGGGGATCATTGTGAAACAGCTCAGGATCGCTGTGAAGTAGATCAAAATCACTTTGAAGCAGATCGGGATCAATGTGTCACAGGTTCGGATCACTGCGAAGCAGACCAGGATCACCGGGAATCCAAGCAAAATCACTGTGAAGCAGATCAAGATCACTGTGAAGAAATCAGGATCACCAAGAAGTACTAAATAAAAGCTGAAAGAACTGCGGATTCTGTAAATCAGGAACAAAAACAAAGTTGCTGGAAAAGCTCAACAGGTCTGGCAGCATCTGTGAAGGAAAAAGCAGAGTTAACGTTTCGGGTCCGGTGACCCTCCCTCAGAATCCTCACCAAGAAGTATGGTGGGATCCCTATCAAGCAGGTCGGAATCACTGTGCAGTAGGTTGGGATCATAGTGAAGCTAGTCAGTATTGCTGTGAAACAAAATCAAATCACCATGGAACAGATCAGGACCATTAAAGTGAGAGAGAGAAAAACATCAAGTTATGGCACTATAGAAAGGTCGAGACAACAAGGTGTAGAGCTGGATGAACACAGCAGGCCAAGCAGCATCAGAGGAGCAGGAAGGCTGACGTTTCGGGCCTAGACTCTTCTTCAGAAAAAGAAAGGCCATCGGTTTATTATATGGTGGGTATTGTGGCTTTGTTTTCATTTTTCTGAAGTTAGGGAATTAGTCCAAGGAGCTGGCAAATTAAAAATGTTTTTTAATAATAAGGATTAAGCAAAACATTTCAATTAATGTCCTTATGTTTAAGTGACAATAGAAGAAAAATAGTGAGGAGCCGGTGAGTTTTTAAAAAAAAATTAAGTAGTAATGATTATTATCCCCCATGGTTGGTCATTAACAGTGCAGGGACGCATTACCTTGTGGGCTATTTGCCAGTGCTATTGACAAAAGTTAAATCTAACTTGGCAAGGTTTTACAGGAGGCAACACCAGAGATGGATACTAAAGTGAAAGGAAGATTGGGAGAGACAGATAGCACTAATGTAGAAATTAATAAGGTACTTGGCCAGCACAAATACAATTGTGATATAACATCTTTTTATTTTCCTTGGACTAAGGACTGAAAATGAGAAAATCGGCATTGCTTGAAAAATAAGAGAAAGTACAAGGAGTTTTTTTGCAGCTTTGTGAAAACATGTGAAGCCAGTGTTTAGGTGAAACAATATTACTTTTTGGGGACATTAGGCTGAATCTTATGCTTCTTTGGCTCAATACAAGTTGCATCAATTTTTTTTGGAGGGTTTTTGCAAAGCCTAGCAAATTCTCTTGCCTTATCAGACTAAACCCACTGTATTAATTGCCTACTCTGCTACTATTACATCTCTCACATCTGATTTCTGTCCCATTTTACTTCATGCTCTTCCCAGAACAACTTGCCACTCGGCAAAATTCTGCCGAAACACTAGTGTCCCTTGTGTCTGTACCATCTTTAAATTGCCACAGTGCACCTGAACTCGCATTGGTACTCTGAAGATGCCCTGCTCATTAATGGGCAGAATCTGAATATGTCAGAGAAGGGGAAGATGGCATTGCAATGCATTTATCGGGGCCTGTGGGTCCTGGCAGACGTGGTGATGCAGAGGATAGCTGTACTCTTCCCTGAGGAAGACACTGCAAGTCTGGTCTGAGTCGATGCCACTCCCAGGGTGCAGATGAATTGCCATCAGGTGCTACAAAATGGTCAATGAACTTCTTCATCTATTCGGTAAGTGCTACACTCTTCTCTGTCACATCATACTCACTCTATCTCTGCAATTACATGCATCTCCCAGCACGAGTCTTGCTGTGTCGCTCTCACTATTCCCTTCAATGTTTTCCCACATTTATTCTCCCTCTCAGCCTCCCACATCACTAACCTTACAAGCCGGCTGTGCTGCCTCCTCAGTCCTTTGCTCCATCTCACCACCTTTGCTCCATATGCATCAGCACCACTGCCATGCCACTCATTGTCCTTTCATTTATACCACCACACCCCCAATCTCATTGCAGGAGAAGACAGCCCATAGTAGGGCAGAGAGGGTCTGGATGGTGAAGTGCTAGGTGCCCAGAATCAGGCTCATTATCTCCTATGAAGGCAAAGCAAGGATGCTGTGAGCAAGCAAGTAGGTGCTTACAGAATGAATGCCAGTAGAGCAAGTGCTCATCCCTGAACTGCAGCCTAGTCCCTCTTTATACGCAAAGTGGCCTAGCTGCTGTCTTTCAATGCAAGGTGTTGGTATATCCTGCAATGCATATGTGTGAGTGTGTGGTGTGTGTGTGTGTGTGTGTGTGTGTTTGTCTGTCTGTTTGTAAAAGTGGTAAAATTTAAGTTACATACATGTGAAATGCTGTTCTTTTACTATACTTGTTAAAGTTTGTTACATTCAATAGCGTTTCTTTCTAATTTTTACTGAAGAAACATTAGTGTTGTTTACTTTTCATAGAATCCCTACAGCATGGAAGCAGGCCAGTGAGTCCACCCAGACCCACCCCTCTACTTTACCCCTGTAGTCCTGTATTTCCCACGGCTAATCCACCTAATTTACACATTCCTGGAGACTATGGGCAATTTAGCATGGCCAATTCACCTAATCTGCACATCTTTGGACTGTTGGAGGAAACCTGTGCAGACTCAGGGTGAATGTACAAATTCCATACAGACAGTTGCCCAAGAGTGGAATTGAACCCAGGTCCCTGGCGCTGTGAGCCACTGTGCTGCCCACTTTTATCCTGGGTAGCAGTGCGTCAGAGGCAAATTCAGGTTTATGCTAGTTTTATTAAATCCAGTGTACTACTCTAGGCTGAATCATTTCCTTTTGTGTTGTAACAGTTTCACAATTCTATGAGACTGGCCAATTTTTGATTTTCATTTTATAATATTTTCTCCATCTTTTTTCCATTCATCACCTGATTCACGCTATTTGCAAAGTTCGCACCTTTCTTAAGTTCCTCACTGAGATAAAAACAAATTTATTGGCTGAAATTTTGAAGTTAAATTTTGTATTTGCTCTAGTCAGCATATGGGGTTAAAACAATATGCCACAGGGTATTTCCAAACGGGGGGGTGGGGGGAGTGGCGGGGGTGGTGGCTTCAGTTTGTTTCCTGAAAAAGGCTGGAGACTGGTGTTAAGTGGCCAGAGCATTCACATTCACTGTCAATAACATAGACCATTGTCAGAAATTGCATACATTCACTAGTTTAGAATGGCTACTGTTTGCATTTAATCCTGCTTTCCTTTCTCAAACTCCACATGGGTGTTCACTAGGCCCTGAGCGACAGATGAAAGTTTAGAACTCAAACTCCCCAGCAATATTGACAGCTGTGCACAAGACCTTTCAAGAAGATACAGTCATTGATTGGTTGCAATCCCTGCAAGTGACAGTATAGGAGTCAGAGAAATTCAGTTGCTGATTTACATTGGGGTGTAGTCATCAGGCAATGCTCAGTGAATGAGCTTTGTAGCCAGGAGTTGCTGGACTAGGTCCAGCTGGTGAGATTGACTGGAGTCAGATAATGGCATTTTTTTTCATTTACTTTTTCATTGGACTTGGGATAGGACATCATTTATTGTCTGTCCCTAATTGCACTTGAGAAGGTGGTGGTGAGCTACTTTCGTGAACCGCTGCAGTCTATGTTGTGAGTCAGTGAGCTTCTGTCTAAAGGGGCACGTTTATAGAAGAAGGTCTGTTGTATGTATATCGTTTTCATGTATCTTTAAGATATACAAGGTTAATTGTGCTAAAGAATAGTTTTGTTGAATCATTTAAATAACGGTGTGTGTTAGTGAACAGACTGCAGCCTTAATTTTTGCCCTTGCGTTGGCAATGCAAATTTGGGCAAAATCCCAGCTACACAAAAGCAACACAGAAGAAAGTGCTCTGACTTGTCAGGTTTTCCTTCCAGGGGAAAGGATGATGACTGGAGTCAGGTCCACCACCATCACCAAACATAGTTAGGGGGTAGCCACAAGGGCTGTTGATGTAGAGGCGGCCCATTTAAAAGGCCTGTCTTTGTACTCCGACTCTTCATTAAAGCTGTTAATAAAACAAAAAAACCAAAAGCCAGCCCTCAGCCCCACAAACTTATGCCATGCCCCATCAACCCATGTTGTGTTATGCTCCCTATCCACTCCCCATGGTTCCTCATGTTCTCTGTGCCAATCTATACTCCTCCACCTACCCACATGTCCCCACGTACCTTCCATGCCAATCTATGCCATCTTATAAATATCCATTGTCTATTTTTGCCCCTATGTTAACCAATGGCCCTTTATAGCCTCCTGTGCCAAATAAGTGCCCATTCAGGGTGACTCATCTACCCTACTTTGCCTTTAGCCAACTGCACACCTACTTATCCAGTATCCACATGAATCCATTCCTAGACTAAATAAGATAATGTTCTAATTTTTTTTTACAATACAGCTACAACACTGGCATTTACCTGGTAATGTGGAACTTTGCCCATATATATCCTGCCCACAAAAAGCAAGGCTAATCCAATCTGTCAATTACAGCCATATCAAATCATCAACAACTTGACAGTGTTATCAAATATTTGGCCAGAAATAACCTGCTTACTGGTGTTCAATTTGGATTCTGCCAAGGCCATTCAACTCCTGATCTCCTTACAGCCTTGCTCCAAACATGGGCAATGGAGGTGAAATCTAGAGTGAGGTAAGAGTGACCATACTTGATCTCAAAGCAGCATTTGACCGAGTATGGCGTCAGGGAGCCTAGTTAAAACTGGAGTCAATGGGAATCCAGAGGAAAACTCTCCATTAATTGGGGTCATACCTCACACTTTGCGAGATAGTTGTCGTTTTTTGTGGCCAATCATGAAATCACTGCAGCATTTTCTCAGGGGAGAGTCTTTGACTCCACCGTCTTCAACTGCTCCATCAATGATTGTCCTTATAACGTTAGTTCAAAAGTGGGAATGTTTACTGATGATTGCATAATGTTCAGCGCCATTTGTGATTCCTTACACCACTTTGACCTTCCAAACCCACAACCTCTACCACCTATAAAGACAAGGGTAGCAAATGTGTGGGAGCACCGTCACCTGCAACTTCCCCTCCAATCCGCACACCATCCTGACTTGGGTCTAAATAACTGTTCCTATATCATAATCCCTTCCTAATAACACTATAGCTGTACCTACCCTCCATGAAACGCAATGTTTCCAAAAGGCAACTCCCCACCTCCTTAAAGCTAACTGGGATGGGCAATAAATGCAATAATTTAACAGCAAAGGATTCTGTGAATGAGTAGGAAAAGTCATGAATGTTGATGAATGTGCTATTTTAAAACATGACTCTCATTGCTAAAATAATGTTCACTACATTTAAGTTCAACTGCTTAATTCCCTTTTAAAACAAGCATTTGTATTCATAGCCCCAGTTCAAATAATTTATAGGTATTTGGAGCTGTCAATTACACAGTCACTGGAAGGCATACTTTGTGATAGTGATAGGTGTGAAATATATCATGCAGAACAAATCCTATCATGATAACCCACAGCCCACATCAACAGGCAGTGAAATCACAAGCTTGGGCACCATTGCCATTCTCCGGCTGCTCAGCTCCTCAGAGTATGCTGCAGGGTCATGTGACAGAGGCTGCCTCTGCAGTGGTATAAATGTAGCAGACTGTGTGATTCTCTATGGCTCCTCCATGATGAGGACTATAGCCACATGTATCAAAGCTGCAAGCAGGGACCAGAGAGCAGACTGCCTGGAGCTTCTCTGTGGTCACAAGGCAAGTATGTTGTAAGTGAGGCTGAGTGCTGAGTGTACCTTCTCAGTTCTGAGTGAGTGACATTAATGCCCTCTGACTGCCCCTGAGCATGTGTCAGACAGTTACCTTATTACAGACATGATAAGGAAAATGGTATGAGGTGGTGAAAGAAATCATAGGGTCATTCACAGTCAAGATAATGCTTCATCCACAGCGAGGGCCAAACGTTATGTCAAAAGGGGTGTTGGAGCTTGAGGGGTGACCTTATCAAAGTTTATAAAATCATGCGGGGCATGGATAAGATGAATAGCCAAAGTCTATTGGCTATTGGCACAAAACAGTATAGAGCAACTGCACTCTGTTCGTGACAAGCGACGACACCTTCCAGTCGCGAACAACTTCACCTCCCCCTCCCACTCCCTGGACGACACGTCCATCCTCCTCCAGTGTCACAACGACGCCACCCGGAAACTGGAGGAGCAGCACCTTATATTCCGCCTTGGAAGCCTACAACCCAATGGTCTCAATGTAGACTTTACTAGCTTCAAAATCTCCCCACCCCCGGCCTCATCCCATGACCAACCCTCCCTCTCATCCCCACCTCCTTGACCTGTCCGTCTTCTCTCCCACCTATCCACTCCTCCCACCTCACTGACCAATCCCCACTACTGCCTACCTGTACTCACCTATCACCATCCCACCTACCTTCCCCAGCCCCACCCCTCCTCTCTATTTATTTCTGAGCTCCCTTTCCCCTCCCCTTTTCTGAAGAAGAATCCCGACCCGAAACGTCAGCTTTCCTGCTCCTCTGATGCTGCCTGGCCTGCTGTGTTCCTCCAGCTCCACACTATGTTATCTCTGACTCCAGCATTGGCAGTTCTTACTATCTCTGAGTCACTTTGAGCAAACTCTTGGTCTGGTCACAGACCCGTTGTACAGTGAAGTAGTGGAAATCTTTCCTGTTGATTGATCTTATTGGTCAAAAAGTCACCAGACACTTTGATGACCATAATAAGCCCTGCACCTGACAGAATCCAGCAATGGCAGCAAAACCCTATTTCCTAGACCATTAGACCAAAAGACCAGATGAAACAGGAACATGAGTAGTCCCTTCAACCTTGAGCCTCCTTCACCATTCAATAGGATCATGAGCTAATCCAATGTTCTTCATGTCCACTTTCCTGCAATTTCCACATATCCCTTGATTCCTCTATTGATCAAGAATCTATCTATCTCACCCTTAAATGTACGTAAGGACTTTGCCCCTGTGGTAAGGAGGGCTTCCAAAAATTCACTACCCTCTGAGAGAAGAAACTCATTCTCATCTCAGTCTTAAATTAGAATCCCTTTATTCTGAGACTATGCCCTCCGGTCCTCGACCCTCCCATGAGGGGAGACATCCTCTCAGCATTTACCATGTCAAACCCCTTAAGAATCCTATATGTTCCAATGATATTACCTCTCATTCTTTCAATTCCAATGAGTAGAGTCCCAACCTGTTTAACCTGTGCTCATAAGACCATGCCTCCATACCAGGGATCATCCTAGTGAACTTTCTCTGAACAGGCTCCAATAAAATGATATCTTTCCAGAAATAAGAGGGCCAAAACTGCACACAGTACTCCAGATGTGATCTTACCAGCACCTTGTACAATTGCAGTCAGACTTCCCTACTCTTATACTCCAATGCCCTTGAAATAAGGACAACTTCCATTAGCCTTCCTGATTACCTGGCTGCTAGTTTTCCGTGTTTCATGTACAATTGCACCCCAAGTCCCTTTGTAGTACAGCTTTCTGAAGATTTTCTCCTTTGAAATAATATTCATTTCTTTTGTTCTCCCTTCCAAAATTAACAACATTGCTTTTTCCCACATTATACTCAATTTGCCAACTTTTTGCCATTTACCTAACCTATCAATATCTCTCTGTAATCTGCCTGTATCCCTCTCTCAATCTGCCTTGCCACCTATCTTTGTGTCTGTTCCTCCGATGCCTCATCTATTGGGAAATGAAAACTATGCCTGTAAATAGGTCACTGAGGTGACCCGCAGGATGCACTGGTGTGCAGCCATCTGCAACAATAACACAAAGGGTCTGTTTCTGTGCTGTACATCACTATGACTCTATGGCAATCAGTGCTGTGAGGATACTGATGCCTGCATGGAGAAGTGTAATCCCCAGCATCCCTGGTTCTTAGTCAACTTCTAGTGGCGCTGTATTTACTAGTGAATCCAATGTGGAAGGTTTTGCATTAATGACCAACAAACCACTTGTTCCTGTCTCCTCAGCTCCTATCATCATCGGCTCTGCCCTTCCTCTGGACAATCTGCACTCATCACTACTGGACCCAAAATCCAAGCATCATGTTCCCATTGCCAAGTCATGCTTTCTTTCTGATCAGTTGATTGCCCATTTATCCTTGGCAGCTTTCAGCTACTTTTCTGCCCCAGCGATGCCTGATACCATGGCAGCACCGAGGGCACCAGGATACTAATCTCCAAGTCTATTGCTGTGCCATTGAAATGTTTACGTCTCCAGGGGAAATCCCTGGGTAACCATTTCTGACTTCCCAGTCTGTACCCATTTACTTTCATTTGGGCTGTCCCCTGAGATTCTCAACACGCTTAGTGAGCTCTCCAAACACTTTAATTGGCCATTATGGGGGATGGGGTAGGATTAAGAATTTATGCTTCCCCCAGCACTTGTCAACCTGGAACTCAGTCAACAAACCAGCATGCCAGCCATTGTTAGGATTTTCTGGACTCTGTTCACTTCTGATGTTTCTTGAATGATAAACATTCATTAAGACACTGGGGAGATCTCCCCTGTTATTCTTTGAAATATGAGATGGAATCTTTTATGTACACAGGAGAGCAAAAGTTTAACATTGCATCTCCTCCAAAGAATACAGCACTTCTAACAGTGCAACGCTCTCTCCATTCAGTACTGCAAGATCAACTGAGGTTATTGTGTTCCGTTTTAATCTGCCTTGGAGGTTGAGCGAGCTACAGTTGAGGCATGGCTGACATAAAAGTACCATGGAGCATACCTGAAAATTGATTGGTTTCCAACTTCTTCATTCATCTGGTTAGCAGAAAAAATATCATGGGTTAAGCAATGGAATCAATGTTGTCATTCGACCACCCAGAAGGAACACCCATAAAGAACATTTCAATTTCTCCTTGCTACGGGCAAACGTTGCTGCAGATAGGGGTAAAAATAGAAACAGTTTACAAAAGGTTGGAATTTAATCACAAAGAGGAACGTTTTAAATTTGAGGTATGAGGAGACCCGGAACCAGTATGCCTACCAGGAAGTCATCTATTTTGATTTTTGATGAGTGTTAGGTCAGTTGGCAGTTAGGCAATTGTAATAAGCTACAGGGTGTCCAGAAAATAGGTTGGAGTGGAATTTGGATAAATTCCAAACCAGAATCCAATTCCATTGTTTCACAAGAAAGTGTGGATGCACGTACCCCATTCCCTCCTCCCTCATCTCATCCATAGTTAAAGCGAGTGCTGTGCTGTAAACCTACAAGAGCCATTGCTTTTTAAAAAGCAGGGCGTAAAAATGAAAAAAAAAATCTTTGTATTTTAAAGATAGGTAATTGGAATTCTGTTGAATTGCAAGTGGTAATAAAATATATATGTTTTTATGATGTTCCCAGACTTTGCAGGGGGTGCATGTTTTAATTTCCAGAGCCTAAAAGGTTAAGGAACTACGTCACAAACAACATCAATATAGCTGGAAAGGTTTGTGGCAAGTAAGAAACTGCATTATCTCCTGAACATAACACCGCTGTGAAATTACGTTGTCAGAAATCACACAACGTTGGGTTACAGTCCAACAGGTTCATTTGAAAACTCAAGCTTTCAGAGCCTTGCTCCACCCCAGTCCAACACCAGCACATCCACACCGTGACCTTCTTTAGGTGTTAATGAGAGTGATAGTATCAGACACAGAATTTATAAGTAAAAGATCAAGGGTCACACCATTGATGAGGATGTATTAAACAAACCTAAGATGCTATTAAATCTTTAATCAGTTAGAAGATTTTAACTGATTAATATGTATATGTAAATCTCCCAATTCCTTTCAAGTCACTGCCCTGAGAGAACTAAAGGTTTTATAAGTGTAAAAAAGAGGTGACATTTTAGGTCAGACAATGCATGTTGGGTGTGAGGCCTTGTTTAGATAGTGTTTGTGTTTTGTTTTGGAGTCAGACTGGTTTTATTCCTCAAGAAGGAATTTATAAAATGCCACATAAACTGACTGTCCATAAATTGAGTGCTTTTTGAACAATATAGTATATATCTGCAAATACAAATTCACCCCATAGATTTACTTGTATGTGCATGTGTATGTGTGTGTATGTAAGAGGTGGGGAGAGAGAGAGTGTATGTTTGTGTGTGTGTGTAAGGGGGGGAAAGTGAGTGAGTGTGTGTATGTGAGGGGAGTGTGTGTGTGTGTGTGTGTGTGTGTGAGAGAGAGAGAGAGAGAGAGAGGGTGTGCATGTGTGTGTGGTGGGGGGGAAGAGAGAGAGAGAAAGAGTGTGTGTGGGGGAGAGAGAATGTGGGAGAGACAGCATCCTAGGTTTGTTTAATACATCCTCATCAGTGGTGTGACCCTTTGATCTTTTACTTACAAATTCTGTATCTGGTACCACCTCACTAACACCTGAAGAAGGAGCAAGGCTTTGAAAGCTTGTGTTTTCGAATAAACTCATTGGACTATAACCCGGTGTCGTGTGATATCTAACCTTGTCCACCCCAGTCTAACATGGGCTCCTCCGCATCATAAAATTACATTGAGCTCTTTTAAGGGAAAGGTACAGACTGTTTATTCTGTTGATTATCATAATCACTACTTGAATTTTACCCTGGCAGTTAGCTATGAGGTTCACTTGCTGATCTTTGATACAATTGATGAATTGCAGTGGGCAGCTGTTTGGTAACTTTAGCTCACCAGTGAGGCCAAGAGTTAATTGAGAGGTATGACAATGGCAGGTTTTAAGAGTGATGATGGCAGGTTTTAAGGAGGTGAACAGTGCCGAAGGACAGAGAACCGTCAACAATGTCTGTTAACACCAGGTCAGAAGGGAAATTGATTGGTCAGCACTTCGTAGGGTAAGGGTGCAAGAGACTGCATTGAGAAAATGTGAGGGAGCTCAGAGAGAAACTAAAGAAATAAATTGTTTGAGGGTAATGGCAAGAAAATGGGGAGGTAAAATGAAGAAAAAAGGGAAAAGAACCGATTGACAAAATTCTAGTGTTCTTTTGAGACAGTGGCTAAGGAGAGAAATGGAATAAGAGGGAGGGAGCAAAGTCGGTGGCTGGTGCCAGTAACAATGGTTTTGGTTTTAATTCTGATGAACTGGATAAAGCTACGAATCATTCACAGTTGGATGTTGGATAAATAGTCACATGGCAGAGAATCATGGAAAGGTGCAACACTGTGGTCTCAATTTTAATTCAATTCCTAGCAGGATTGGTAAGGGTTGTTAAAATATCAGGATTATAAAATCATGGAGGTTTACAGCACAGAAAGAAGCCCTTCGCCCCGCTGAACCTGCGCCAGTCAAAAATAACCATCTAATTATTCTAATCCCATTTTCTAGCACATGGCCATAGCCTTGTACGCCTTGGCATCGCAAGTTTACATCTAAATAGTTCTCAAATATTTACCTCCTCAGTCTCCTCTTCTCCAAAGAAAATGTCTATTTGATCTCTTTTCATAACTAAAATGCTCCAGCCCAGGCATCATCCTGATTAGTGTCCTTTGCACCCTCCGCAATGCAATCATATCCCTCCCATAACGTGGATTCCAGACTTGCACACAATTCTCTGGCCGTGGCCCAACCAACGTTTTATATAGATTCTTCAAGCTGATCCCAGCCTGACCCCATTTCCTGCCTGTTTAAAATTTGAAGCACAGGAAACTGAATACAGATGAGACTCCCACAAAAGGCAGGTGGGAACCTGGTTAACACACTCGAGTCACGGGCTGTAAATAATTGATGACACAACTTAAATTTAGCAATAATTGAGGGGAGGTCTGGCAACATGCTTGTGGCTGATGTGACCCATGGACAGCATATGAAAAATATTGATGATTAGGAGGATAGGACAACGCAAGTTACTTGACAGAAGTGACTGTGCAGAAGGGAAATGAGAAATTATTTTTGAATATATATTAGTTACATTTGGATCAGAGGCTTCATCAATGTTAATGGTTTTCTGTCCTTTGGTACTGTCCACCTCCATAAGACCTGCCATCAACATCCCTCTCAACTAACCATCCTCTGTCCTCACTGATGAGCTAAAGTTACCAAATAATTGCCTACTGCAATTCATCAGCTATACCAAAGCTCAGCAAGTGATCCTTGTAGCTGGCTTCCCTCAGTTTTGCTTCAATTTATAAATCTTCATATAATGAAGTGCATGAAGCAAGACCTGGACAATGTTCAGACTCGGAATAGTTTCAAGATCACAGTTCATAACCCAGGATCACCTATGGACATACTGAACATTAATTACAACATGTTTTACTTTCTGTTAAGAAAAGGACTGTAAGAGGATTTGTTTTTTTTTATTTTCTATATTTTTGATTATGGGCTGAAATGGGAAAAGGATTGTTTTATAAACATTGCATTTGCTGGCACCTTGGAGCGAATTATCAGAATTAAATTTAAATAAAACCTAATAAGCTCATAAAAATGTTTCAAAAATCAATGCGACATTATATTGTTGAAGGGAAAAAGCTTTTAGACAAAGTAAGTTTTTATTTGCATTGTTAAAATCGGCTGTATATTGCACATGAGTATGCTCATGTAAAAAACAGAGGTGAGCATGTGCATTCAGAATCTATCATTGTAACATTGGTGTCAACAGACATTTTGTTTGAAAAGACAAGGATTGTGGAAATGATTTCTGCACTTTTAAAAAGCAAGTTATCTGACACTCATTGTAAATGCTGTTCATTCTGCTGTTCGTTGAGGCAGTGGTGGGGAGGCCTACTTGCAGAGAAAATGGGGGCAAGGGTTGTGTACAATGAAGGTTCAGCTGGCGACACATAACTGATTGCTCTGGTAATGGTGACCTATTGTTGATGACTTTTGCTTACCATTTGATCGGCTCCAGGTAGCTGAAACATGGATAAAAACAGAAGTTGCTGGAAAAACTCAGAAGATCTGGCAGCATCTGTGAAGAAAAAAATCGGAGTTAACGTCTCGGGTCCGGTGACCCTTCCTCAGTTCTGTTTTTGTTCCTGATTTACAGCATCCGCAGTTCTTTTGATTTTTATGTTCAACCACGGTCTGTGTATGCAGATTGCCTGATGTCCAAATGCATGGATTGGTGTGCTGTGAAGGTCCCAGGTCTCAGAATGGCTTTTTAACCACCCCTGCACTATGGGTAAGGAAAGAAACAAGGCCATCCCTCACACTGAGTGCTGCCAATCAACTATTGCTGAAAGGCTGTACAAAAGTAGTTTAATCAACCTACAAAGCCAAGAGTCTTGAAGTCAACTGTCAAATTACCAATGTCGTTGCTATTGGTAACACCACTGTAATAAATGCAAGGTTCAGCTATCTGCACTTTACGCACAACAGAGAAATCAATCCATATATATTCATTTCCATCTTATCTTTTTGGACTCACGTCATAATTCTAATCTCTGTGTATGTCTGTTGCATTCCTATTTTCGTCTTTTGTTTAGTAATTAATGAGTTCACTCTCTTTGTTATTTCAAGAAAACCCTACTAAAGTTGACCCCTTTTGAAATATCTGTGTCTCAGAGAAAGGTATCCACAAGGGAAGTGTTCCTTCTAAAAGTAAACTTGCTGCAACCACCTGGGAGACAGGTGTAGAACCAAATGGAGCCAGTTCGCCCCTTCTCACCAAGGAGCTTAACAGTTTGAGGTATCCCACCTGGAACCATAGCAATTTGGAAACCTCACCAGGGGATTGGTTGGAACACTAGTAAGCAGAAAGTAACATTCATGCTGCATGTATGCAGTAATACCTATCTCCAACAAGAGATTCTACACAGCTCGCTTTGACTGTTATTTGGATTCCTGTTATTGTATCTCCTACCATCACTATTGTGAGGATTACCCATGACCGACAACTTATCTGAACCAGTCTCATAAATACTGTGGCTATATCAATGGGTGAGAGGTTGAGTTTTCAGAGGCGATCAATTTACATGCTGGCTCCTCAAAGCCTTTGCACAGTCCAAATGACGTAAGTACAGATTGTGAAGTAATTCTCTCCACTTTCCTGCAATTCCAATAAAACTCAAGAAACTCAATACACCACCAACAACATTCAGCTAACATAAACATCAGCATGGAATGTGCACTATCTACAAGAGAGCAACTCACTAAAGTTTCTTCAATAGCACCTCTAAAATCCTTTACCTCATGGGAATGTCACTATCTGCATGTTAACCTCCAAGCCATACAATATCCTGGCCGTGGATGTACCTTCGACTCATCTAAGGGATTGTTGCTATGCATGGTTCTGTACAGCCAATGAGGGCTGTTTGACAATGAAGGGAATCACAATCAAGCCTGCTCTGTATTCATTCACGTTGTTTATAGAAATATATTGTTGGATATCTACCAGAAAGTTAACACTGGCTGACATTTCTCCTATCTGGAGTAAGGTTTTTAAAGTAACGTGTTGCCAGCAAAGTTGAAATCAAATACCTTTGCACAAACTGCAGCTTGAACCTCAAATCATTTTGGCCTGTGTTTGCTCCATCCCACACTGGTCAAAATATTTAGAAACTGAGCCATCATTAGGGCATGTACTTGGAACGCATGTGCTGTGATTTTCTCAAAGTATTTATGGAATATTATGGCTTTTTAAAACTCAAGAGCCCCATTCACATTG
This sequence comes from Rhincodon typus, assembly GCF_021869965.1. Taxonomy (NCBI): domain Eukaryota; kingdom Metazoa; phylum Chordata; class Chondrichthyes; order Orectolobiformes; family Rhincodontidae; genus Rhincodon; species Rhincodon typus. The sequence goes on from NC_063334.1 coordinate 64,401,020, forward strand.
CTACAATCATAGCCTAGTAAAATATTTGCAAAATTGATATCAATAAACCCTAAGTGACTAAATTTGACGCTGGACTGTTTACCTTGACAAATTTTGATGTCGGGCAAATGCCAAGAGAACAGTAAATGCTTACAGACATGTTTCAAAACACTGATGTCATGGAGTTTGCTACTCGAAACATCTGGTATTCAAGTTACAGATTTCTGTTGTAGATATATTCATACTGAAGTTTTCCAACAGGACCTGACCTCTGTAAAATTTAAAGAATTTTTACCTGACCTCCTCAGTTAAAGTCCCACTTACATTTGAAACTGTTTTCCTGATGATTTAGGGTCAAACTGCCTTGTGACCCAAAGGACATTGCTAACCTAAGTGTAATGTGAACAGGGCACATTTCACAACCCTCCCCCACCCCTTCTTACTCACTAGACAGATATTGGTTTCCAATTTCTCCAACACTGGAACATGAAAAGTGCATTCATAAGTAGACTATGAGATGTTGCAACTGCAAAATCCGTTTCAAGCTGCTGCTTCAGAATACAAAATAAAATTACGTTCACTTTCCCACTCCAGAAAGTATATTCGGTCTGCTTATGTATTTTAATATTTGATGGGTGTAGCAATAACCTTTGTTTGTTTTAATTAAGGAATGCCAATAGGTTTCGTTTCTCCTGAAGGTTTTGGCTAATTGCTGGGATTCAGCTTCACACATACTCATGTGTCTATAGGGACTTCACCCAGGTGATCCTCATTTGTGTGTGAATTGAGTCTAGACAGGAAGCTGTAGTTCACTTTGGGGGAAGAGCTGAGGCAATGTTGGAGAAGAGGCCTTTACACTGCTTTTTTTCCCCTAGAGTTTGCACAACTCTTACATCAAACAAATACAAGAACCTCCACAGAAGTTCATCGCCTCTAACTTTGGAGGTGATTGAGGCTGGTATAGTGATCACAGCTAAAGTCTGACCCAACTTCTTTTCAAGTTCCTTAGCAATAAAGATTGAGAAACTAAGAAAATTTTTCTGGACCCCAAATCAAGAGGCCAAATGAAGTGCCTGAACACAATTGATGAAATCAGTCTGAATCTGGGATCTTTCTGACCTGTAAAGTTCAGCTTCTTACTGTTTAAATCTCTGAGCCATTGTGAAAGCTCATAAGAAATTTTATACGTCCTGAGCAGATGGCTCAGAGCACAAAAATAAAAGAGAAGTGGCTAATTGAGGAAAAACAAAGATTCAGACTGAATCCCCAATTCATACAAGGAACCAAATTTTAATGTAGCTTAGAGAATTCCAACCAGCTATCCATTCATACTATAGTTTAGAACTGAAGGTATTTCCTAAACCTGCACCATGACTCAAATCTACTATGAATACATATTTTGCACTGTGCTATCATCTAGCTACTGGGGAATTCTTTGCAGTCTGAATGTAACAAAACAAGTATTTCCAGTTTCCTGGCAAATTCCCAAAACAGCACATTTTGCAGCCAGCTGTGCATGGTATATCTGGAGCAGCTATATAAAATAGCAATATAACAGAAGTTGATTTTTTTTGTGTGATTGATTCATTCCTTAGTTTTAGCTTATTGTGCAACACGTACCATCCAATTTGTTCAATCAGCTGCAATCTTTCGTATGTAAAGAAAAAGTAACATACTATCATATGTATATATTGAGTCATAGAGTCAGAGAGATGTACAGCACAGAAACAGACGCTTCCTCCAACTCGTCCATGCTGGCCAGATATCCTAAATAAATCTAGTCCCATTTGCCAGCATTTGGCCCATATCCCTCTAAGCCCTTCCTATTCATACACGCATCCAGATGCCTTTTAAATGTTGTCATTGTACCAGCCTCTACCGCTTCCTCTGGCAGCTCATTCCATACACTCTGCATGAAAAAATATATTTAAATTCTCACATTATAACTTTAGCTGTCCAAAACACTGCAAAATTTAAGCGGCAAATGGTCATAGAAAGTAATTGTAGTCAGATTGAGAGGGGCAAGATGGCCGATGGCTGAGGAGTAATGGCATCAGTTCTAACAACATGCTACCACGGTCTACATTAATTGGTCATAATCGGCGAAGGCAGCTCACCAATTGTTATCTCCCTACCCATCCACGCCGTCAAATTTGGTAGAGTTGATGATGACTATCTTTAAATAGGGATTAGTTGAGAAGTCCTGATGCCTGCTGCAGTGCGGGACTGAGGTGTGAGAGTAGCTGGAAACCACGGGTTCTGGATTGGTCCAGGTGACACATTCTCACATCATGTTGTGGGGTGTGAGGGGGGCCGGGTGTGTTTCATACTGCAGCAACCTGGGGAGATATTTGCTTGATACCATGGGTCCAGCTGAGGTTATTCCTGAAAGAGTTTTTGTTGCGAGGGAGGCCTCACTGAATAACCAGCAGAGGCCATAAGCTTTCCAATCTGGCTTTGGTGCGAATGGCAAAGCAATGACATAGTGGTTAAAATCACTGTACCAGAGTACCAGGCTAATGATCTTTGGATGTGGGTTCAAATTCCACCATGGCAGAAGGTAGCAAGCCTAATGTGAATCCAGACCCACGGCCATCTAACAACTCCATTCAAGGGCAGTTTGGGATGGCATTAAATGTTGGTTCAGCCAGCAAACATATCAACAAATAATTTTGAGATTAAACAGGTTTATTTGGGAGTATCTAGCTGCATAGTTAGGGGGATGTTATTTTAGTCGGGGGGGAGCTCATCTATGGTGGTCATTAGTTTTTGAAAGATTTAGTTCTGTTGTGAGTTTTTTTGGGAGATTAATTGTTGAAGTTGCCAACATGCTCACTGAGCCAGTGGGTTTGGTGGCAAATGTTTTGTCACCTGCTCGATAACATCATCAGTGCGCTTCCACTGTAGCGTCGGTGTTCTGTCCTGCTTGTTATTTATATGCCTCAGTTTGTTGGGGTGTTTGGTATTACTTCCGGTCCTTTTTCTCAGTTGTTTGCACACAGGGTCTAATTCAATGTTGACGGAGTTCCGGTTAGAATACAGGCCTCCAAGAATTCCCTGCCACGTCTCTGTTTGACTTGTGCAATTATGGATATGTTGTCCCAGTTGAATTTGTGTCCCTCACTGTCCGTGTGTAGTGAGACAAGTGAGAATTGGTCGTGTCTTTTGATGGCTAGTTGGTGTTTGTCTATCCATATTGTCAGTTTTCTTCCGGTTTGGCCTATGTAGTGTTTCTCACAGTCTTTGCGTGGTATTTTGTATATTCCTCCAGTTTTGCAGGTTTTGGGTATGGGATCCTTGACATTTGTCAGTAGCTGTCACAGGTTGATTTGTGGGCTACCCTGATACCTAGGGGTCTGAGTAGTCTTGTGGTCATCTCTGAAATGTCCTTGATGTACAGTAGGGTGACTAGTGAGTCTAGTCGTGTTGTGTCTTCCTGTTATGTCATTTGTCCTGGAGGTAATGACGGATTATTCTTTTAATATAATATACTTTTAATTATAACTAGAAGTAATACGAGACACCCCAACAAACTGAGGCATATAAATAACAAGCGGGACAGAACACCGACGCTTCACCAGAGGCGCACTCATGATGTCACCCAGGAGGGTGACAAAACATTTGCAACCAAATCCACTGGCTCAGTGAGCATGTCTACAACCTCATCTACAACCCGAGCTACAAATCTTCTCCAAAAGGTAAATTGTTGTTGTGTGGAGTCTATTTGGATGGTTGTAATGCTATGATGGGCTTTATTTAGGAGATTTCAGTGCAGAAGACCAGGATTTTGTCCAGGGCTGAGATGGACAGATTTGTGATCAGGAAGGGAATCAAGAATTATGGGAATAAAGCAGAAAAGTTTGGGGATTATCCGATCAGCCATGATGTCACTGAATGGCAGAGCAGACACGGCAGGTCGAGAGGCCTTCCTTGACTCCTATACCTTATAGTTTTATGATCTTATGAGGTTGAAAAGAAAGGAATGGTGCAATAAATTATTACATGGTTTGGAGTCATATTTAAATGTAAATATTTATATATCTAATTGATAGAGGCAACGGGAGATAGAATAAATTCTACAGAACATTATATAATGCTGACTAAACAATTGACTGCTTCACAGTAAGTTGCTCATAATATTTAATTATTTTAAAATTGTATTGTTGTCACATTTGTTATTTGTTTTAGTTAATCTGTTTAGTTATTAGCCATGAATTTGCTCCAACAGGACCCTTCCTACTGTGCAGCACATGGCAATTAAAGCAGAGTGGTCATTCCCAGTTCTCCTGAAGACACTGATTCTTTTCTGGATTACAATTACAAATGACAGCTGATGTTTCTTGCATGAGGCACAGCTGGTCAGCAGTTGAAAATAGCACGAGGTCACATCTCAGCCGCTCCAGTTATTCCCATGGGCCTGGCTGAAAGAATTTTAAGATGGACCAGTAAATTGCCAACTCAAAGAGGTAGGAGGCTGCCTAACTGAAATGTAGGACCCCAACTATCATTTTCCCATGAGAATCATAGAATCCCTACAGTGTGAAAAGAGGCCATTCGACACTCCCCCTTTTAGTGCACACCAACCCTCCAAAGAACATCCCATCTAAACCCAGTAACAAACACCCCACCACCCACCACCACCCTATCCCTTTATTTCCCATGGCTAACCCACCTACTCTGGACACAATGGGCAATTTAGCATGGCCAATCCACCTAACCTGCACATTTGGGACTGTGGAAGGAAACCCATGGAGACACAGGGAAAATGTACAAAGTCACCCAAGGCTGGAATCAAACCCTAGTCCCTGGCACTGTGAGGCAACAGTGATAATCACTGATCCGCTGTGTCACACCAAGAATGTGAGTTGTATCGAATCCACCAATTGGATTGAGCAACTTAGCCAATTATCCTTGGCATGTCATTCATAAAATGACCTTTCTATATGGCCCACAAAAAAAGCTCATTCAAAATCCCAATCCTCCCAATCACCCCAAAACTCAGCTTGTCTGAAGTTCTCTCATCCAATCTCCTCTTTCCACAACCTCCAGCATATAAGAACATAAGAACATAAGAACTAGGAGCAAGAGTAGGCCGTCTGGCCCTTCGAGCCTGCTCCGCCATTCAATAAGATCATGGCTGATCCTTTCGTGGACTCAGATCCACTTACCCACGTTCTCACCGTATCCCTTAATTCCTTTATTGTTCAAAAAAAAGCTACCTTTTTTTTAAAAACGTTTACTGAAGTAGCGTCAACTACTTCACTGGGCAAGGAATTCCATAGATTAACAACCCTCTGGGTGAAGAAATTCCTTCTCAGTTCAGTCCTAAATCTGCTCCCTCTAATCTTGAGGCTATGCCCTCTTGTCCGAGCTTCACCTGCCAGTGGAGCATTCTCTCTACTTCTATCTTATCTATTCCCTTCATAATTTTATGTTTCTATAAGATCCCCCCTCAATCTTCTGAATTCCAATGAATATAATCCCAATCTACTCAGTCTCTCCTCATAACCAACCCCCTCAACTCCGGAATCAACCTAGTGAACCTCCTTTGCACCCCCTCCAATGCCAGTACATCCTTTCCCAAGTAAGGAGACCAAAACTGCACACAGTACTCCAGGTGTGGCCTCACCAGCACCTTGTACAGCTGCAACATAACCTCTCTGCTTTTTATTTCAATCCCTTTAGCAATGAAGGACAAAATTCCATTTGCCTTCCTAATTACTTGTTGTACCTGCAGACCTACCTTCTGTGATTCATGCACAAGGACACCCAGGTCCCTCTGCATAGCAGCATGCTGCAACTTTTTACCATTCAAGTAATAATCCTTTTTACTATTACTCCTACCAAAATGTATGACTTCACATTTATTTACATTGTATTCCATCTGCCAGACCTTTGCCCACTCACTCAATGTATCTACGTTCCTCTGCAAAGTGTCACAGTCCTCTGCACACTTTGCTTTGCCACTCACCTTAGTGTCATCTGCAAACTTTGACACCCTACACGTGGTCCCCAACTCCAAATCATCTATATAAATTGTAAATAATTGCGGTCCCAACACCGATCCCTGAGGCACACCACTAATCACTGACTGCCAGCTAGAATAGCACTCATTTATCCCCACTCTTTCCTTCCTGTTAGTCAACCAATCCTCTATCCATGCTAATACTTTACCCTTAATGCCATGCATCCTTATCTTATGCAGTAGCCTCTTGTGCGGTACCTTGTCAAAGGCATTTTGGAAGTCTGGGTACACCACATCCACTGGATCCCCATTGTCCACCTCGCTCGTAATGTCTTCATAGAATTCCAAAAGGTTTGTCAAGCATGACCTGCCCTTCATGAACCCATGCTGCATCTGCCCAACGGGACAATTTCTATCAAAATGCCTTGCTATTTCTTCCTTGATAATAGACTCAAGCATCTTCCCCACTACAGAGGTTAAGCTAACCGGTCTATAATTCCCCAAATTTTGTCTACTTCCCTTTTTAAACAGTGGCGTCACATTTGCTGTTTTCCAATCTGCTGGGACTGCCCCAGAGTCCAGCGAATTTTGGAAAATTACCGCCAGTGCACCAGCTATTTCTCCTGTCATCTCTTTTAGTACCCTGGGATGCATTCCATCAGGGCCAGGAGACTTATCAATCCTTAGCTCCATTAGCTTGCCCAACACTACCTCTTCCATAATTATGATTGTTTCCAGGTCCTCACCAACCTTCATCTCTTTGTCAATTACTGGCATGTTATTAGTGTCCTCCACTGTGAAGACCGATACAAAATACCTGTTCAATGCCTCGGCCGTTTCGTCATATCCCATAACTAAATTCCCCTTCTCATGCTCTAAAGGGCTAACGTTTACTTTAGCCACTCTTTTTCGTTTTATATATTTATAGAAACTTTTCCTATCTGTCTTTATATTCTGTGCTAGTTTTTTCTCATGTTCTATCTTACTTTTCCTTATAGCTCTTTTTGTGGCTTTCTGTTGACCTTTAAAGTTTTCCCAATCTTTTAGTTTCATGCTGTTTTTGGCCACTTTGTATGCCTTCTCTTTCAATTTGATAGCCTCCCTTATTTCTTTAGACACCCATGGCAGATTACCCCTTTTCTTACAGTCCTTCCTTTTTATTGGAATATACTTTTGCTGAGCACTTTGAAAGATTGCTTTGAAAGTCGTCCACTGCTCGTCAACTGTCCCACCATAAAATCTTTGTTTCCAGTTTACTTTAGCCAAGTCCTCCCTCATTCTATTGTATTTCCCCTTGTTCAAGCACAGGACCCTGGTATTTGATTTTATCTTCACAATCTCCATCTGTATTCTAAATTCAACCATACTGTGATCACTCCTTCCAAGAGGATCCCTAACTATGAGGTCATTAATTATTCCTGTCTCATTACACTCCAAAATTGTCTATTCCTCTATCCTGATGTTTACCTGCCATTTTCCTGTCCTTGCAAATTTGCTCCCTCATTCCTTCACTGTGGCAGACGCATTCCTCAAAATCTTTTAGTAGACTTTGCCTTTAATCTCTGTTCTAAATTTTCCTTTTTCCTTTCTGCTCCATTGCATAAGCCTCCAAATACAAAGTGAATGATTTCAAATGTGGTAGATACTATAGAAATGCAGATGGCAGCTGTTCATGCTATATATTTAGACATGTAAAGCAACTGTTTACATCCTTAGAGATAGTAAGAACTGCCGATGCCAGAGTCAGAGATAACACAGCAGGCCAGGCAGCATCAGAGGAGCAGGAAAGTTGACGTTTTGGATCGGGACCCTTCTTCATATCGAGCAGTTTCAGGGCCGAAGAGATTACCAGAGGGTTGCAATGGGAGAGAGATCCACTGAGGTCTTTCCGGAGGGAGGAGGATAACTTCTCCAAGGTAGGCATCCCTAGAAGAGGCTTCGCAGTGGGGTTATAACTCACTCAGAGGTAGTAAAAACTGCCGATGCTGGAATCAGAGATAACACAGTGTGGAGCTGGACATCAGCTTTCCTGCTCCTCTGATGCTGCCTGGCCTGCTGTGCTCCTCCAGCTCCACAATGTGTTATCTATGTTTTACGTCCTTACCTAGTATATGGATCAATTCATAATAAGTTTGGGAGGAGGCAGGAGAAGTAACAGTGAAGGAGAGCTGGGCATTTTTGGAAAATATAGAGTCAATAGATTGTACAGCTTGGACTTGTCCATGCCAACCAGATATCTTAAATTAATCTGGTCCCATTTGCCAGCATTTGGTCCATATCCCTCTGAACACTTCCTATTCATATACCCATCCACATGCCTTTTAAATGTTGTAATTGTACCAGCCTCCGCCACTTCCTCTGGCAGCTCATTCCATACACACTTCACCCTCATCGTGGAAAAGTTGCCCCTTAGGTCCCTTTTAAATCTTTCCCTTCTCACTTTAAACCTCTGCCCTAGAGTTTTGGACTCCCCAACCCTGGGGAAAGGACTTTGTCTATTCACCCTATCTATGCCCCTCATGATTTTATAAACCTCTATAAGGTCACCCCCCAGTCTCTGACACTCCAGGGAAAATAGCCCCAGCCTATTCAGCCTCTCCCTATAGCTCAAACCCTCCAACCCTGGCAATGTCCTTGCAAATCTTTTCTGAACCCTTTCAAGTTTCACAACATTCTTTCTATAGCAGGGAGACCAGAATTGAGAGCAGAATTCCAAAAGTGGTCTAATAATGTCCTGTGCAGCCGCAACATGACCGCCCAACTCCTATATTCAATGCACTCAACAATAATGGCAATCATACCAACCGCCTTCTTCATTACCCTGAGTACCTGCAACTCCACTTTCAAGGAACTATGAACCTATGCTTTAAAGTCTCTTTGTTTGGCAACACTCCCAGGACTTCACCATTAAGTGTATAAGTCCTGCCCTGATTTGCCTTTCCAAAATGCAACACCTCACATTTATCTAAATTAAACTCCATCTGCCACTCCTTGGTCCATTGGTCCATCTGGTCAAGGTCCTGTTATACTCTGAGGTAATCTTCTCAGCTGTCCCCTACACAACCAATTTTGGTGTCATCTGCAAACTTACTGACCACACCTCCTATGTTCACATGCATATGTGAAAGGTAATACTGTCTTTCTGGATGATGCTGTTAAATGGGTAGTACATAGGGTGAGAATGAGGTTAGAGTGCTGAGAGAATAGGGTAAGAGAGAGCAGGGTGCCAGATATGTGGGGTGCCATGTGGAATAGGGTGCCAAGTGGGTAGGGGCAAGGGTGCCAGGAGTGTTGGATGCTAAGTGGCTAGTGTGCCAAGTAGATAGGATACCAGTTAGGTCGGGAGTGGGTTTCCAGGGAGTGGGCTGACAGGTGTGTAGGATGCAAGTAGGCAGGGTGTCAGGTGGTAAGGTGCTAGGAGGGCAAGGGGTTAGGCAAGAAGGTGATAGGGGAGGCAGGTAAGTGATGTGGCACATAGGGCAGGTTAGAATGGATGGAGATATCACATCGAAAAGGATGTGAGGGAGGGTAGGTACCAAACACAAGGCAAGTGGTGTCTGGTCTGTAGAAGGGCAAGATGTTGGGTCCCAAGGAAGAGAAGTGGACCCTTTTCTGATGAAGGGTCTAGGCCCGAAACGTCAGCCTCTCTGCTCCTATGATGCTGCTTGGCCTGTTGTGTTCATCCAGCCCTGCACCTTGTTGTCTCGGATTCTCCAGCATCTGCAGTTCCTACTATCTCCGAAGAGAAGTGGATATCACTTCAGGATCTGGATGGTGTGAATGGTCTGTAGAGCGCAATTAGGATTGACTGAGGCAAGTATGGTGTCAGTTGAACAGTTACTCAGGAGTTAGAAGTATGTATTTAATAGTTTAACTTTTCCTGAGTAAGTCTTTACTTAATTTCATCAAATCCTCTGAATTCTCCAATGTAATTGGATACTTTCAGAGAGTTCCAAGCCTAGAAAAAATGCCCATCAGAGCGTTCAATTTCCTGGGTAATTCCTTCGAAGTCTGTTATGATGGGGATTCTGCGAAGGTCCCCATGAGCAACTTCCATCTACACCGGAATAATGACAGTCTGGCCATTGAAATATCAGTGTAGTTCAATAAAAGAGAAATTCTCCAGCACATAAGACTGTGGAAGTTAAGTCACTGAAAACATTTAAGAAAAAAATAGATTTCTAGACACTAAAGATCTCAAAGAGTGTGGGAAGAGAGCAGGAATATGTAATTAAAATAGAGGATCAGCTATGATCACATTGAGTGATAGAACAGGCTATGTGGGCTGAATGGCCTACTCATGCTCCTATTTTCTATGCTTCTATTTCGGGCTCAGCATATATTTGGTTACCAGCCTACTTGATTGCTTGGTCTTTCACACCTCTTTATCTTGGGCTATGCAGAACTGCAAAATCAGAGCTAGTTCCTTATCTACTCCCCTGCTGTTTGCACAGCAGAAAGATATGTGATTTCCAACACAATGATGGGTGCTTAGCTTATAGCCTGTTCAGGTGATAATGCTTCTTCCATTCTTGATAGGAACTGATCATTGCAGTTAACGTGTGTGTCATTGTCGTATCGTTAATAATCGATCAGGAATCAGGATTTTGTTGAGTTCATTCCTCTGTGCATTGAAGTTAACTGTTTCATGGTGTTCAGTTCTCTCTTTATTATCCTTTTTACACCAGAGATATTACTTCCCATGATCATTCTGCCACTATGAATGCATTGGTCAACTCAGCCAAATTTTAGAGAGACATAGGGAAAGAGAGACATAGGGATAGAAACAAGTCCTTCAGCCACCATGTCTGTGCTGACAATCAGACACCAAACTACACAAGGGTTTTCTGATGCAGAATCATTGGACTCAAAAACTCTACTTTCTTCCCACAGATGCTGCCTGACCTGCTGAGTTTCGCCAGCAGTTTCTGTTTTTATACCAAACTGTACTAATCCCAATTATCTGCACTTGATCCATAGCCTACTACGTCCTGGCATTTTAAGTGCTCATCTAGATCCTTCTCAAATGTTGCCTTGGCCACATCTCAAGCAGCACATCTTTTCCCTCAGATCCCCTCTAAATTACTAGTTCCTTACCTTAATCCTATTCCCTCTGGTCTTGGGCATGTCTGCACTGTGGAAAAGATTCTCACCATCTAATCTGTCTATTCCTCTCATAATTTTGGAGACTTCAATCAGATTGCCCCCTCAGCCTCCTCTGCTCCAAGGAAAACAAACGCAGCCCATCCAATCTCTCCTCATATTTGAGACTTTCCAGCCCAGACAACATCCTGGCGAAGAAGGGTCTAGGCCTGAAACGTCAGCTTTCCTGCTCCTCTGATGCTGCTTGGCCTGCTGTGTTCATCCACCTCTACACCTTGTTAAGTAACATGCTGGAGAATCTCCTCTGTGCCCTCTCCAGTGCAATCTCGTCCCTTCTATAATGTGGTGATCAGAACTTCACACAATATCTCATCTGCGACCTAGCCAATGGTTTATAAAATTGTAGTAAGACTTCCTTGTTCCTATATTCTACAACCCAGCTAATGAAGTGCTACACCTGCCCCTACACCTCCCCCCTCACTCCCATCCCAGGCCCCAAGAAGATTTTCCACATCAAGCAGATGTTCACCTGCACATCTGCTAATGTGGTATACTGCATCTGCTGTTCCTGTTGTGGCTTCCTGTACATCGGGGAAACCAATCGGAGGCTTGGGGACCGCTTTGCAGAACACCTTCGCTCGGTTCGCACTAAACAACTGCACCTCCCAGTCGCGAACCATTTCAACTCCCCTTCCCATTCCTCAGATGACATGTCCATCCTGGGCCTCCTGCAGTGCCACAACGATGCTACTCCAAGGTTGCAGGAACAGCAACTCATATATTCCGCTTGGGAACCCTGCAGCCCAATGGTATCAATGTGGATTTCACAAGCTTCAAAATCTCCCCTCCTCCTACCGTATCCCAAAACCAGCCCAGCTCGTCCCCGCCTCCCTAACCACCTATCCCCTCCTCCCACCTCAAGCCCCACCCCCATCTCCTACCTACTAACCTCATCCCGCCTCCTTGACCTGTCCGTCCTCCCTGGACTGACCTATCCCCTCCCTAACTCCCCACCTACACTCACCTTTACTGGCTCCACTTCCACCTCTTTGACCTGTCTGTCTCCTCTGCACCTATCTTCTCCTCTATCCATCTTCTATCCGGCTCCCCCTCTCTCCCTATTTATTTCAGAACCCCCTTCCCCTCCCCCATTTCTGAAGAAGGGTCTAGGCCTGAAACATCAGCCTTCCTGCTCCTCTGATGCTGTTGGCCTGCTGTGTTCATCCAGCTCTACACCTTGTCATCTCTAATGAAGGCAAACATCCTGTTTGCCACCTTCAATATCCAGTCTACCTGTGCTGACTCTTTCAGGGATCTATAGACTTATACACCAAGGTCCCTTTATTCCTCAGTACTTCCTAGGGACTTCATTGCGTAAATTCTTCCCTTATTAGGCCTCCCAAAATCCATCTTTCACACTTACCAGGATTAAAATTCCATCTGCCACTCCTCTTACCAATTTACCAACTGATCTATATCAGACTGTAGCCTGAGACCATCCTCCTCACTGTCGATGTTGCTTCTCTGATGCTGCTTGGCCTGCTGTATTCATCCAGCTCTACACCTCATTATCTCAGATTCTCCAGCATCGGCAGTTCCTACTATCTCTGAACCAATTTCAATGTCAACTGAAAACTTAATAGTTATACTTTCTACATTCACATCCAAGTTGTTAATGAACATAACAAATAACAAGGGTACCAGCACTGATCCTTGTGCCACAGTACTGGTCACAGGCTTCCAATCATAAAAACAATTCTTACAATTCTTTAATCAGTTAATACATTTGGTCTCGTCACCTTGAATCCCTTTTCAAAGAAAAGCCTTTAAGTTTCTCCTTTTTAGCTTTTCATTTTAGTTTTATAAATACTGCATTTTTTTTTAAATTTTGCTATATTTTTGATTCTGGACTGAAAAGGGAAAAAGGTGT
>NC_063334.1:64414396-64434181 GCF_021869965.1 Rhincodon typus
CAGCATCTGCAGTTCCTACTATCTCTGAAAAGGGAAAAAGGCTGGTTTAAACGCCAAGGATTGTGAAAGGGACTACTGCATTTTCTAAAAAAAGGTTACCCGACACTCATTTTAAGTGTTGTTTACACTCTGTTTGTTCAAAACAGCAGGGAAGCCTAGTTACAGATGAGCTGAAGCCAAGGCATTGTGTACAAGTGAACACTTGGTCAGCAGTAAGTAGTTGATTTGTCTGTGCAATGGTGACCAGTTATCAATGACAAAGGCCTCATACTTGCCAACAACTATCTGAAGTCACACAACACCAAGTTATAGTCCAACAGGTTTATTTAAAATCACAAGGTTTCAGAGTGCTGATCCTTCATCAGGTAAAGTGATGCCAATATCATGCCAACAACTATGTGATTGGCTCCCAGGTAATTAACATAAGTGTTCAGGTCAGAAGATTTCGGACCTCTGGAAGGAAAGGAACCGTTTTTGCTCCAAAGTGAAAAGCGTCTCAAACCAGAAGATAGCCAGTCTATTTTTCCTCATCAGATGTTATAAGCTATGGCTTTTAATTAATAAATCAGAGACCTTTACAAATGTGAACCTGTCATCCTGTGCCTCCTGCAAATAACAGAAAGCACCCGGAGAATGAAGATGAAGAAGCAGCATTTTGTTCAGCTGAAGGATTGTACCACCAAGCCTGTGGACAGAGACCACTGAACTGCCTTCCCAGGCTTCCCCCACACATATAATAGCCATTTTGGTATCTGTCTGTAAGCATGTGTAGAGGGGCTCGTTAAGAAGTGGGTATAGTTTTAACTAGTAGAGTTTTATGTCAGTGGTTCATAATTCTTTATCTCTAGTTAAACTATATCTCTTTGAAACTAAATCTATCTCTCTGCCAAGCCAGCTTTAAAGGACAGGTGTATTGGGGATTCTGCATACTTTTAAAAATCTTAAATTTTGTCACAGCTCATGTAATAGCAGGGTTTGATTTTCAGGGATTACCCTACTCCCAGGACTGATGATTACCAACAATCTGTACTGGACCACCCGCCTTGATGCGACAGTCAAGAAGGCACAACAACGCCTCTTCTTCCTCAGGAGGCTAAGGAAATTCGGCACATCCATGAGGACTCTCACCAACTTTTATAGATGCACCATAGAAAGCATTCTATTTGGATGCATCACAGCTTGGTATGACAACTGCTCAGTCTAGGACCATAAGAAACTATAGGCCAGTCCACCACACAAGCCAACCTTCCATCCATTGACTGCATCCACGCTTGTCACTGCCTTGGAAAGGCAGCAAACATCCCACCTTGGTTATAGTCTCTTCCAACATCTTCCATCAGGCAGAAGATACAAAAGCTTAAACACACATACCAATGGTTTCAACAACAGCTTCTTCCCTGCTGTTATCAGACTTCTGAATTCACCTCTCAAATTTCAAATCCAATGTTGATCTTGCTTTTTGTGCACTTTCTTTACAGCTGTAACTCTGTCCCTCACTCTGTTATACCTCTCTATGACCTTTGTATGGTATGATCTGCCTGTACTGCATGCAAAACAAAACTTTTCACTGCACTTAGGTGCATGTGACAAAATAAATCAAATCAAATCAGAGGCATAACAACTTAAATATCAAAAAATACAACACAACAATCAATTGCAGAATTACTAACACATGTAACACAATTCAAATCCAAGGAAGACCCTCAATATTAAGCTCAATATCTCAGTGCAGTGTTTCTCCAGCACTTTCTGTTTTTATTCCTTCCACATTTGTGTTGGTCATAGAGTTTTTTTATAGTTAATTACACATAGAGAGGTCTATGATGCCTCACATATGCATGATTTTGAAGGACACCAATATTTTCCACCCAGTTGTTGTGACTGACCCATCACTAGTATCCTGAGAACCATCCCCATTGTAATTTGGTAATTCTACACTGGAAAAATCAGCAGGTCTGGCAGTATCTGTGGAGAGAAAGCAGAATTATTGTTTCAAGTCCAGTGACTCTTCAACAGAACTGGTTGTTCAGTTTCTTCCCGTACTGTCCTCTGCTGTCTTTTATTACCTCAATCTTTTGCCTCCCGATTCATCATGGTCTTTCAGTTGTTCATTTAATTTTCTAATTCATTTTTAACTCCTCTAACTACTTTACATTTGCAATGAGGAGTGGGTTTTGTTTTTGTAGCCACGGTAACCAAGATGCCTTTCTTCTCAATCATTTATAGTCACTACTATTGTCCATTCTGCTGCCTTCTCCTGGAGATTTTCTTGCACCCTCGATTCAGAAATATCTACTCTGCTACACACGTATGAGCATATCCCATCCTCCACCATGTATCTTGACCTTTTTCATTATTTAGCTCTAAACCTTTGAGTCCTGCTGTGATTGAGAAGATCTGTAGGCGATCCTAGTACCTTCTGCTTTACGTGATTCTTGGACCCTGACATTAAAAGAACAAAATACACACAAGAAACAGGGTTGAATTCAAGCTTGAATTCATTAAACCAACAAGAGCAAACTACAAAGCCCTTTTTGATTTGACTGAAACTTACAATCACCCAACTGGCCAGATATTACCAGTGCTGAATGTCGAGATGATCTCTATCCTTCTTCACCAGACTGCTGTGACCATGCTTTCATGTCTTCGTTTCATACAGTGCCCAGTTACTATCACACCCTGGGCCTCCAGCGTAGATTTCTTTTACAGCCTGTTGAGTTTCCTGGTCTTTCCCACCTCCTTATTTGGGTCTTTCAGTCTCCTGAGCTATGCAGAACTGTGAGATCAGAGACAATTCGAGATCACTTCCCTGCTATTTACACAGCAGAACACCAGAAAGATAATCTAATTTCCAGCACACTGATAGGCACTTAGCTCATTGTATGTTCAGAAGTTAATGCTACTTCCATAGGAACTAATCATGATTCAGAATTGCAATTATCTTGTGGCATTGTACAGTTGTTAATGTGATCAAAACAAATCAAAAGGAAAGATTCCAATGAGCTAATTCCTTCTGTGCATTAAGGTTAAGAAATAATTGGTGACATTTATACTAAATGTTTGTAATTACTGTAGTATATTTACACAAGCAACACTTTGGGTTGTATAAGAATCTTGTACTAGTACTTTACTTGATGGTTCTGGCAAGTAAATTCCTTTCCTAGATTTTGACATCTGTAGTTTTCATTTTGTTTTTGGATTGATTGCTTTTCAATACATTACATAGAATTTAGAACAGTACAACACAGGAACAGGCTCTTCAGCCCACTATGCCTACACTGACCATGATGACATTCTATACTCAACAGTCAGGATAGTCTAGTGGTATTATCACTAGATTATTAATCCAGAGCCCCAGGTAGTATTCTGGGGTTTAAATCTCGCCATGGCAGATACTGGCATTTGAATTCAATATCGGTCTGGAATTAATTTTCACATCAGGTTCTTGTGGCATACCGGTGGTTTCTCTACCTCGGAACCAGGCAGGTCTGGGTTCAAATCCCACCTGTTCTGAATGTATATTATGGGCCCTTTTCTCGTACAGTGGTAGTGTCCCTACCCCTGTACCAAGAGGCCTGGGTTCAAGTTGCACCGGCTCCAAAAGTATGTAATAACATCTCTGAACAGGTTGATTAGAAAAATAGGTTAAATTACAAAAATCCATTTCTGCATATGGTCTGTATCCCTCTATTCCCTGCCTGTTCAAGTGTCTGTCTAAATGCCTTTTAAACGTTGACATTGTATCTGCTTCAACTACTTCCCAAAAAGTGATATATTAAAAGTCAGCGCTAAATATTAGGCCTGGATATTTATCACATCTCTGACTGCAATTTCATGAGAGAAAGAGTGACTACAGAATATATACCCAAATTAATGCCTGATACCTATTGCTGCACAAATAAAAATACAGCACTCAGACTCCGCACAGCTGCTCTAAAATTTGGTCTATTTATTTTAGTGCAGGCAAATTCACAGAAAAACTAAACCATCATCCTTTAAAGCTAAGTTTGTTTTTAAATAAAGCAAGAATTTAGCTAACTATATGAAACCTGATCTCAGAACTCATCCAATCCTGAGAATTGGCTAACATGCAACTTCATTCGAGAAGTTGATTAGGCAAGTGTGAATGTTATATTATTCACTTTTCAAAGTAATCAATAATTGGCATAATTAGAATTGATCGTTGCAAATAATGTGGCCTATATCCATTGCTGGAATACCAATTGCATATTAGCTTCAGAAATCTAGGCAGTGGTACGGAACACTTATTCGCCAATTTGATTTTAGCTGTGCACAAATTGCTTTAGCTCTATTCAGCTGATTTAGACCTTTGCCTGGAGGTGCAATAGATTAATTGGCAGCTACACATTCATTGCTTACAGGATAGGGTTTGTAATTGGGGAAATTTGTTAATGCCAGTTATAAAATTCCAATATAGCCTAGCTTTCTTGATAGCATTTCATTAGGAGAACCCTAAAATCTCACAGCCAAACTACATCATCTTCAAGTATTAAAATCCATTATTATGACTTTCTGACTTTACATTTAGTACATATTTTCATTAACATTTTTTTTTTCGAATATTTACAAAGTGTGCTGTGAACATGAAGATTAACAATGACAGTTCAGTATTGAGGTCTTTGTGGATAAGTGTAGCACCACACTTCTAAGCTGTTTAAGATCAGGAAGGTTTCAGATTGACAGCCAGTGTTATGTGGAGTGAATAGACTGATCTCAACCAATCACTTTAGCTGATGGTGTAGTATGACACCATACATGTATTTACCCTTGGAGTAGGTAGTAGTATCTCATTAAACATCGAAACGAGGAGCAGCAGTGAACCATCAAGCCTTCCAGCTTGATCCGCCATTCAATCTGTTCATTGCTACTGCTCTATTTGAATCCACGTTTCTTGCTTTCTCCCCAAATCCCTTGGTACCTTTAAAATCTAAGAGAAAGTCTATCTCTTTCTTCAATCTATCCCGTGACTTAGCCTCTGCAGCCTTCTGTGATAGAGGATTCCACAGGTTCACTATCCTTTGTGTGAAGATATTAGTCCGCATCTCAGTCCTAAATGGTCTACCCTGTATCCTGAGGCTATATCCACTGATTGTCGACTCCCCAAACAAGGAAAATATCCTCCCTGCATTTAGTCTGTTAGAATATTATATTTTTCAATTGTATCCCCTCTCATTCTTCTAAATTCTAGTGAATGCAGGCACAATCAAATCAATCTCTCCCCTTAGGACATTCCAACCATCCACAGTATCTGCTTAGTGACCCACAGCTGTACTCCCTCTGTGGAAAGTATAACCCTATTAATTTCCCAGCAATTTTTTGATACTAATGCTGACTTCTTTCAATTTCAACTTCTCACTAGATTCTTGGTTCCCTAACATTTCTGGGAGCATATGTGTACTCTCTTTTGCGACGACAGAACCAAAGGCCAATTCTTCAGACATTTCGTTGTTCCCCATTATAATTTCTTGTCTTCTGACTGTTAACTCTCAAAATCGCACTATCCAGATTGCTTTCATCATGACAAAGCACTCTATGCAGATTACTGATGTTATTCATATCTGGAATACCTTTGTAAATGAGAGAATTGATTATACAGATGTTCATGTCTTAAGGCATGTCCTCTGAGCATGAAAGTATACGACTTTAATTTCTACAGGACATTTAAACATCTCAAAACTGATTCCATTATCTATGAAAATCCTTCTAACAAAGAGCAGGAGGGCTTCTTCCTTCATATAATTACTGACCCTGTAAGGAAATTATGAGAGTGTGTGGTTTGTGAGAATGTGGTTTAGTCAGTGGGCCATTAATTACAAGAGAAAAAAGATATTCATTGGCACGATTTCACTCCCCTCTCATGATTGCCAAAAATAGCTTTTTGAGGATAAGAAAAAAGCGATCAACATCTGTAGAACTGGACACCAAGAAAAGCTCCACTTCAACACCATGAGTGCACAATTTAGAAACATTGGGTCATGACCACCAGAGAGTTCAAAGTACCTTTAGAAGTGAAGTTGACCGGATAATTTGTGTGAGTCATAGCCAACCTCATGAGTAAAGATATTTATCACCATGTGCTGGCCACAACAGATTCTATTTATACCACAGATTTAAGAGATCATGTCAAGGAAGGAATGAAATACGGAACTGAATAAAAAAATTCTCTTCACTTTTCATGCTTCATGTGATTAAAAAAAAAGCTGCAAGGTTCGGACAGTCAATGACATAGTTAGGAGAAATGGTTTAATCATTTTTGAGAATTATATTGCAAGGGTTATGATTCAAGAGGAACCTAAACCCCTTTCTCCATTCTTGTGTTGACCCGTTCATGATGTTGTGGCAGGTACTGAGGGAGGCAAGTGAAGAGCAACGGTCTGGCCTGTCTCGACAAAATAAAGAGGAACATTAGGCGGACAATTACCAACAGAAGGTTTCCATTCATTTTGTATCGCTCAGAGCAACAAGAGGCAGCCAAGGCAGTTGGTTAGTGACCCCAGTGAATGCAAGAAGTCCATACTCCTACAGAATGCAGCAAGATGAGACATAATATTTTAAGAGTTCACTAAAATTACAAAACATATTTTGGCAAGACAGAAAAAACATGCCATTCAAAACATATAATTTCTGAGCAACTAATGAGTAGTGGTTGCAAGATAAAAACCAAAAGAACTGCGGATTCTGTAAATCAGGAACAAAAACAAAGTTGTTGGAAAAGCTCAGAAGGTCTGACAGCATCTGTGAAGGAGAAAACAGAGTTAACATTTCGGGTCCAGTTTCTAAGGAAGGGTCACCAGACCTGAAACATTAACTCTGTTTTCTCTTTCACAGATGCTGCCAGTGGTTGCAAGATGTTGCTCATTGTAACCATCCTCTTTGTTTCCCAGATCTAAATTACTCTATGCAGTGGAGCAGCCCTTGTTTATACCAGCACTCAATAGAATTGGGCAGCAAAAACCTCTTTATAAAACACCAAACTTTAATTCAGTTCCTGGAAAGTTCGTGAATTAATATTGATGAAATGGCACAAAAGAAAGGCCATTTGTACCAGTTTTTATGAGGTTCCTTTTTTATTATTCATTCACAGGATGAGTGTGTGGCTGGCTAGGCAGCATTTATTGCCCATCCCTAACTGCCCTGAGGGCAGTTAAGAGTCAACCATGTTGCTGTGGGTCTGGAGTCACATGTAGGCCAGACCAGGTAAGGATGGCAGTTTTCCTTCCCTAAAGGACATTAGTGAACCAGATGGGTTTTTCCAACAATTGACAATGGATTCACAGTCATCATTAGGTTCTTGATTCCAGATATTTATTGAATTCAAATTCCATTATCTGCCATGGTGGAATTTGAATCCAGGTCCCCAGAATGTTGTCTGGTCTCTGGATTAACAGTCCAGCATTAATACCAATGGGTCATTGCCTCCCCTCCATCCTTCATGAGTTGTATACCAATGCATTTCCATGAAGTTACCTCAGGATGCCATGGAGATTACTGATTTTATTTCTTTCATTTTTAAGTACACAACACTACTGGATGATGACTTAGAAAACCAAGCAATTTGATATTTTTCTGTTCATCCTGAAGGTGGTGACCCATCTGGTGGCAGTCAGAATCTACTGAGTATAAAATGACAGACATTACCCAAGTCATTAGCAAATGAGGTGAACAACTGAGGCCCTAATGCAGATTCCTTGTGGAACACCATCAGTTGCATTTTACCAATTACACCTACTTTATAACAACCTAAACATTATCCCTACTTTTGCTGCTCAACCTGTTCATTCTTCATCCAATGCCAAACACACTGTCTGAGGTCACAAATTGGATAATGAACACGGGAGTGGATTCTGGCTGTCTCACACCCACAATTGCTGAGTCCAATTGTAGCATTCCCTCTATTCCTGGATTAGAGTTATAGAGATCTACAGCACAGAAAAAGGTCTTTCATCCCATCGAGTCTGTGCCAGTCTAAAATAGTCATCTAACTGATTCTGATCCTTTTCTGATCCTATTTTCCAGCATGTGGACCATAGTATTGTATGCCTTGGCATCGCAAGTACACATCTAAATAATTTTTAAATGTTATGAGGGTTGCTGCCTTTATTTCCCTTACAGGCAGTGAGTTCAGATTCCCACACCTTCTAGGTTAAAAAGATTTTCCATATATCTCATCTAAACTTCCTGCCCCTTACCTTAAATCAATGTCCCCTTGTCATTGATCCCTCCAACAAAGGGAAAGGTTGCTTCATGTTTACCCCAACTGTGCCTATCATAATTTCATACAACTCAGTCATATGCCTCTCAGTCTCCTCTGCTCCAAGGAAAACTGCCCCAGTCTGCCCAATCTCACTTTATAATTAAAACTCTCCGGACCAGGCAACAATCTAGTAAACCTCCTCTGCAATGAAATGACTTGGTATTTTACAGAACAGATATGGGCTCTTTGGCCCAAAATCCAAACAGTGTTGTATGTTTTTGTTTAAAAGATCAACTTATTCAGTCATGTTATTATGCACCTCTGGAGCAGATGGGATTTGAATGTGAGATAACAAGGTGGAGAGCTGGACGAACACAGCAGGCCAAGCAGCATCATAGGAGCAGGAAGGCTGACGTTTCGGGCCTAGACCCTTCATCAGAAATGGGGAAGGGGAAGGGGGTTCTGAAATAAATAGGGAGAGAGGAGGAGGCGGATAGAAGATGGATAGAGGAGAGGATAGGTGGAGAGGAAACAGACAGGTCAAAGAGGCGGGGACGGAGCCAGTAAAGGTGAGTGTAGGTGGGGAGTTAGGGAGGGGATAGGTCAGTCCAGGGAGGACGGACAGGTCAAGGGGGCGGGATGAGGTTAGTAGGTAGGAGATGGGCGTGCGGCTTGAGGTGGGAGGAGGGGATAGGTGGGAGGAAGAACAGGTTAGGGAGGCAGGGATGAGCTGGACTGGTTTTGGGATGCGGTAGGGGGAGGGGAGATTTTGAAGCTTGTGAAATCCACATTGATACCATTGGGCTGCAGGGTTCCCAAGCGGAATATGAGTTGCTGTTCCTGCAACCTTCGGGTGGCATTGTTGTGGCACTGCAGGAGGCCCAGGATGGACATGTCGTCTGAGGAATGGGAGGGAGAGTTGAAATGGTTCGTGACTGGGAGATGCAGTTGTTTATTGCGAACCGAGCGTAGGTGTTCTGCAAAGTGGTCCCCGAGCCTCCGCTTGGTTTCCCCGATGTAGAGGAGGCCACAACGGGAACAGCGGATGCAGTATACCACATTAGCAGATGTGCAGGTGAACATCTGCTTGATGTGGAATGTCTTCTTGGGGCCTGGGATGGGGGTGAGGGGGGAGGTGTGGGGGCAGGTGTAACACTTCCTGCGGTTGCAGGGAAAAGTGTCGGGTGTGGTGGGGCTGGAGGGGAGTGTGGAGCGGACAAGGGAATCACGGAGAGAGTGGTCCCTCCGGAAAGCAGATAAGAGTGGGGAGGGAAAAATGTCTTTGCTGGTGGGGTCGGATTGCAGATGGCGGAAGTGTCGGAGGATGATGAATTGGATCCGGAGGTTGGTGGGGTGGTATGTGAGGACGAGGAGGATTTTTTTTTGGTTGTTATTGCGGGGACGGTATGTGAGGGATGAGTTGCGGGAAATGCGGGAGACACGGTGGAGGGCGTTCTCAACCACTGAGGGGGGGAAGTTGCAGTCCTTGAAAAACGAGGACATCTGAGATGTACAGGAGTGGAATGCCTCATCCTGGGAGCAGATGCGGCGGAGGCGAAGGAATTGGGAATAGGGGATGGCATTTTTGCAGGAAGGTGGGTGGGAGGAGGTGTATTCTAGGTAGCTGTGGGAGTCGGTGGGCTTGAAATGAATATCGGTTTCTAGGTGGTTGCCCGAGATGGAGACAGAGAGGTCCAGGAAGGTGAGAGAGGTATTAGAGATGGTCCAGGTGAACTTAAGGTTGGGGTGGAAGGTGTTGGTGAAGCGGATGAACTGTTCGAGCTCCTCGTGGGAGCACGAGGTGGCACCGATACAGTCGTCAATGTAACGGAGGAAGAGGTAGGGTTTAGGGCCAGTGTAGGTATGGAAGAGGGATTGTTCCACGTAACCTACAAAGAGGCAGGCATAGCTGGATTACTTGTTTCAGAGGCAGGAACATTACCATTGTATCACATGAACCCTCTATTGAGCTGCTTAACACCTGACAAGGAGGACCAGGGAATGTCTCCACAAGGAACATCGACATAGCGCAATCTTCCAAGGAATGAAGCATTATCCTGTCAGAAAGAGATGTGATATTGTAACTGATTCTATTGTATTGCCATCTTCTGCTGCCAGCCTCATTTTTTGTAAGAAAGATATCACTGCATATAAGAGCAAATTGTTGAATGCTTAACAGGTCAGGGTGAGAGAGAATGATGAGATCTTGCAGTACCTTTGAGAATTCTGACCCATGAGTGAGACTTATAATGTGGTTTGTGATTACTCCTGGAAATATCGGAACAAGGGTAGGCTATTCATCCCCGCGAGGTTGTTCCGCCATTCAAAAAGATCATGGCTAATCTGTGGCCTAATTCCATGTGCCTGCCTTTGGTCTGTAAACCTTAATACTTTTGCTTAACAAAAAGTTATTTTTCTCAGTTTTAAAACCCAATCCTGCATCTAATGCATGTACCACCTTTTTGTGTACAAGGGTTTCCTAGCATCTTTCCTGAACAGTCTGGTCCTAATTCTCAGACAATGCTCCCAAGTTCTGAACTCCATAACCAGTGGAAATCGTTTATCCTTATCTACCCTATCTTTTCCTGTTAATTTCTTATAGACTTTGATCAGGTCATCACTTAACCTTCTAAATTCCAAAGAAAACTGGCCTAATTTGTATTATCTATCCTCATAACTCAACCCCTGAAGTCTAGGTATCAATCCTGTAAACCTACATTGTATTCCCTCCAAGACCAATATATCCTTCCTAAGGTGTGATGCCCAGTTCTGCTCACAGTACACTAAGATGGGTCCAACCAGGGGTTTGTATCAATGCAACAAGCATGACTTCTGCATTCTTATACTTCACCTCTATAGATATAAAGGCTTTGTTGATTATTTTCTACATCTGTTTGGGACATTTTAAAAACCTATGCACCTGAACTTCTTAATGTCTTTGGACAATGACTGTATTTAACTTCATACCATCTAAAAAGTACCTTGATCCATCCCTTTTTGGTGCAAAATGGATAACCTCACTTTGGCTTTTACATTGAACTCTGTCTGCCACAGTTTTGCCTATTCGCCTGGTTTATCAAGATCCGTTTGTAATTTTATGCTATCATCTACAGTGTCCACATGCTGCCTAATTTTGTGTCATCAGAAAATTTGGATATATGTATTTCCATGCCATTACCCAAGTCGTTAGCAAATGAGGTGAACAACTGAGGCCCTAATGCAGATTCCTTGTGGAACACCATCGGTTGCATTTTACCAATTACACCTACTTCATAACAACCTAACCATTATCCCTACTTTCTGCCGTTCAACCAATTTCTCAGTCATGTTAGTAATTTGCCTTCAATTCCATGGCCTTCTACCTTATAAAAAGTTTCTTACGTGGGACTTTATCAAATGCCATCTGAAAGTCCATATAAACAACATCCATAGATGTTCGAGACAAAAAAGCTGCAGATGCTGGAATCCAAGGTAGACAAACAGGAGGAAGTCCTGAAGAAGGGTAATACCCGAAACGTTGACTGCTCCTTTCCGCCAGATGCTGCCTGGCCTGCTGTGTTTTTCCAGCTTCCTGTTTGTCTATCCACAGACATTGCTCGGCCTTCACAGAGAAGACTGCCTTGAAATTGCAATGACCAATGACAGGGTAAAGCAATTCCACTCAATGCAGTTGTACGCTGTGTGCATTTCATATTGTTAGAGTCCTTGCTGATTCTTTATTATTACTTTTTATTGTTTTATCAGTTTTGGTTTGCACTGGGAATTGTGAGCTAATGATCACTTTTAGACTGAGGATAACAGCTTCCGTTAAAGGAAAACAAGCTTTTCTTTCTTCATGAGTACAAGCCAAAGAGTTAATATCAGAAGTTGGCTATTAACGAGATCAGTACCTGGGAATTGATTCCAGCAAGTCTGGAGAACATCTTATACTCCAGCAGATTGCAGATGTTGAGTGGTAACTAGGGTCTCTTGGAGGAGACGGTCAGTCTACCAGGGAGTGGTCAGAGTTTGAATTGGGTTGTGGACTGTGTTTTGTGGGGAAAGAGTCTGGATTTTGATGGTACCGCATGTAGATTTGAAAGCTCCCTGCTTGCAGAAGCCTAAAGAATAGAAAATTAAGTTATAAGAATTACTGCCTTTATCTGAATGAACTGAAAAGCTGACCCTGATCGACATCTTCAGAAAATTAACCAAGAAACCACCATCTATGCCTGTAGAACAATGCACAATGAAAACTGCTTAAGTAATCTGGTTAGATTTGGTATTTTCTTTTATTTATCCCTTAACTGTGTGTATCTGTCTTTTGTGTGAATGGAGCTGAATGGATTTATAGCATGGGCATCAATTAGATTAATCAATCTGCTCCTATGATGCTGCTTGGCCTGCTATGTTCATCCAGCCCTGCACCTTGTTGTCTCATTTAATTTTTGCTTTGCTATTGTGAAATAAATTGCTAAGCCTGTTGTTCAAGATACAAACTGGTGACTGGAATTAATTATTCACAGAATCTGGGATTGGTTATTCAGAAGTGTTTGACTCTATTTTCTCCCTCCGGCCCAGGAACTCCCCACCTATGTCCGGGACACCACCCACACCCTCCACCTCCTCCAAGACTTCCAATTCCCTGGCCCCCAACACCTCATCTTCATTATGGACATCCAGTCCCTGTACACTTGCATTCCCCACGTGGATGGCCTGAAACCCCTCGGCTTCTTCCTCTCCCGCAGGCCTAACCAGTCTCCCTCCAATGACACCCGCATCTGCCTAACCGAACTCATCCTGACCCTTAACAACTTCTCCTTTAACTCCTCCCACTTTCTACAGACTAAGGGGGTGGCCATGGGAACCCGCATGGGCCCAAGCTATGCCTGCCTCTTCGTAGGATACGTGGAATAGTCCCTCTTCCGCAGTTACACTGGCACTATCCCCCACCTCTTCCTCCACTGCATCAATGACTGTATCGGCGCTGCCTCATGCTCCCACGAGGAGCTTGAACAGTTCATCAACTTTACTAACACCTTTCACCCCAAAATCAAGTTCACCTGGACCATTTCTTGATACCTCTCCTGCCTTCCTGGACTCCTCTGTCTCCATCTCTGGTGACCGCCTCGAAACCAATATCTATTTCAAGCCCACTGACTCCCACAGCTACCGAGACTACACCTCCTCTCACCCACCTTCCTGCAAGAATGCGATCCCCTACTCCCAATTCCTCTGCCTCCGCTGCATCAGCTCCCAAAATGGGGCATTCCACTCCCGAACATCCCAGATGTCTTCTTATTTCAAGGACAGCAACTTCCCCCCTCCCATGATTAAAAATGCTTTCGATCACATCTCTTGCGTTTCCCGCACGTCTGTCCTCACATTCCCAACCCGCAACAAAAACAAAGACAGAATCCCCCTTGTCCTCACATATCACCCCACTAACCTCCAGATTCAATGTATCATCCTCCGCCACTTCCGCCACCTGCAATCTGACCCCACTACCAAAGACATTGTTCCCTCCCCACCCTTATCTGCCTTCCGTAGGGATCGCACTCTCCACGACTCCCTCGTCCGCTCCACACTCCACACTAGCCCCACCACCCCCGGCACCTTTCCCTGTAATCGCAGGAAGTGCTCCACCTGCCCCTACACCTCCCCACCCATCCCCCACCCAACCCCCGTCACTTCCATCCAAGGAACCAAAACAAACTTCCCCATCAGGCAGAGGTTCACCTGGGCATCCGCCAATGTGATCTACTGCATCCGCTACTCCCAATGTGGCCTCCTCTACATCGGTGAGACCAAGTAGAGGCTCGGAGACCGCTTTGTAGAGCATCTGTGCTCTGTTCATGACAAACTATAACACCCTCTGGTCACCAACTATTTCAACTCCCCCTTCCACTGCCTAAGAGACATGTCCATCCTGGGCCTCCTCCAGTGTCACAAAGACGACACCCAGAAACTGGAGGAGCAGCACCTCATATTCCGCCTTGGAAGCCTACAACCCAATGGTCTCAATGTGGACTTTACCAGTTTCAAAATCTCCCCACCACTTTCCTCATCCCATGACCAACCCTCCCTCTCATCCCCGGCTCCTTGACCTGACACAACCTGTCCATCTTCTCTCCCACCTCTCTGCTCCTCCCACCTCACTGACCAATCCCCACCACTGCCTACCTGCACTCACCTATCACCATCCCACCTACCATCCCCAGTCCCACCCCTCCTCTCTATTTATTTCTGAACTCCCTTGACCCTCCCTTTTTCTGAAGAAGGGTCCCAACCCAAAACACCTTCTTTCCTGCTCCTCTGATGCTGCCTGGCCCGTTGTGTTCCTCCAGCTCCACACTGTGTTATCTCTGACTCCAGCATCGGCAGTTCTTCCTATCTCTTGGTTATTCAGAGTCTGGTTAGAAACCATCGGGGTTAATTTTGTTGGTCTTTGAATGTTTTAATTTTACTGTGTTATTGGTTGATTTGATTCTGTTATCTCCATGTTGTAACAACATACACGACACTATGATTGTAGTTGATTTAAACTTTGACTCTGAATGTCTCTTGAAAAGCTTTGTGTTGTTCACAAGTAGAGCCCAGTCTACTCTGACAAATACAAAATACTGACTCTGCCCACTCTGGGTGAGACCACAGTTACCTTTCATTTGCGGTGCAGATTAATGCCTCGCTTGACCATGTAAGGCACGTACATCTCACGCATAGCATAGTAAGTCTCAAGCCTGCCTGGTAATCAAAGGGTCTCTCTGAACCTCCATGTCCCTTTCTTTCTAGCATTGTTGGGTCAGGCCTGAAGAGTTCATCCTCCAAATGTTTCCACACACCACCTGGAACTGTGTCTTTAACTCTCAACATTGACCCTGAATCCCAGTCTTAAACTTTAGTCATGCCCACCATCATGTTGCACAATGAGGTCATGTTGGTGATGTGATAACCCTCCTTCCGCACATATTCTCCAAAGCACTTTCAAATTCCCCACCATCACTGATATGTCAAGTTTGCTCCCATTCACAATACTTGTCCCCTCTGCATCATAGTTTGCTGCCTCCAAACCACAGAATTTAATTCTACAATTTCCCAAAACAGCAATGGCCCAGATAACCCCCTTACTTTTCACTGAGCTGAAATTCAGACTGACTGTGGCCCACCAAGCCCTTGTTGATGGGCCATCTCCAAGAAACCAGTCCCATGAATGAGTGACCAGGCCCCTGACTGGTCTACATTGATTCCCCAACTGACATACCACAAATCCCCTGACTATTTGGACCTGCAGGACTACAGCCCACTACCCAATGATATCAATATGCAACTGAAACATGTCCACCCCATGTCACAGACTGTCTGTGCCCAAGCCCCTGGACTGAGGTCAGTTGATGCCATTGACTTACTGTGCCAGGACCCTCTGACTAATGCCAGTTCCCCTTGACCTGTTTGAGAACTACTCCGCTTAGACTTTGAGAAATAACCATTTGTTTGCTACGTCGGCTGCTAGCACATGCTGTAAATATGAGATTGACCTGGCACTGTATCAGTAACATGCCTCCTTCCTTGACTAATCACATGTCACAGCTGCCTGGTTTTGTATCTGCGCTAAACAGCAAGCCAAAATAGAAATACGGTGAGTCTTTAAGCTCTGATTAAGGGGGCAAAGCGCAAAAATGACAACAAAGTTGTAGAAAGTGAAATGCTAAGAAAGTGAGCAAGCAGCCCAGAGATATACCTTAGTGCGTGCATCAAATGGCTGCCTGCCCCTTTGTGTAAGGCTGCATTCCAATGAAAGTGTTTGTGTGTTCCATATTGGAGCACTGAAGCGCAGAATTATCTTGCAAGTGAATCAGAGATGTGACATGAGGTAATGGCAAGGCTGCCTTGTGTCAGACACCAAAATTTGTGAACAGGGGTTGGGTGCAGTTCCTGCCCAAAGAGTGTGACCAGAAATATTGGTACCTGGTGTTAAAGATAGAGATTCAGAACAGCAAATAGGAAGCTGGAATTGGCAGGTAGCCGTTCTGACTTACAGGTAGGGAATAGTCAACATCTAGCATTTTATGGACAGGGGTGCAAGAATGAGAAACTGCATATTAGTGAGGTGACGGTAAGTAATAATGAGATGTTAATGCATGCAAATAGACCTCTCACCATTCACTAGCAAGTACACACCATTTGTTACACCTTTCAACACTCAATTGATAAATAGCAATTTTCACTCTTGACATTGAGAAGCTTCTCACTGGCCATCTCTCATGAATTTCCCAACTTTCTCTTTGATGGCTGCATCATTCAGGAACTTGAAAGGTTTTACCCTACGCATTTTAATTTGTTGGGACAATAAATGTGAATGCAATGAAAACAGAAAAACTCAGCAGTTCTGGCAGCATCTGTAGACAGTAAGCAGAGTTAACGTTTCATGCCCAATGATATTTCTTCAGAACTGATTGTAGTTTGGAAAAGGTTGGCATATATGCTAAAGATGGGGTTGGGAAAGTGGGGACAAGTAGACAATAGGTGGAGATAGAGCCCAGAGAGAAAACAACAGTTGGGCAGACAAAGGAATGGGTAGAGGTCAGCCTGGGAGATTGAATAACCGCTAATGAGGACTATTAGTAGCTGATAAAAGAGAACGGTTTAAGTTGCATAGTAGCAGATTAGAAATCATTTCTTTTTCCTGCTTTTTGGAAACTTAAGTGTGTTACAATATATTGAGTGATATTTTATTCATGATGAATCTGGCGTGAATTATTTTTGTCCTGAATAGCAGACAGTTAGGCAAATTGGTCATCTTGATAGCCTGAATTCTATTATGTACATTTTGGGAAAGTGGGCCACCATTATTAGTACACAGTTCCCAACTAAGTCATAACAATTGATTCTAAGTAATTGACACTCCAACACTGATCCCTGTAGTACAGCACCTGTCACATCCAGCTAATGTGAAAACAATCTTTTTATACCCACACTCTGCTTCTTGTTAGTCAATCAAACCTCTAACCAGGTTAGTATGTTACCCCTCCACCATGAACTCTTACTTTGTGTTGTAACCTTAGATGTGGCACCTTGTTAAATGCCTTCCAGGAAACTAAATACAGTACATCCCTGATACCACTTCATCTTCAAAGAACTCTTAATAAATTAATCAAACATTATTTCCCTTTCACAAAACCACTACTCTGCCTGATTTCCCTAAGATTTTCCAAGTGACCTGCTGTAAAAATTCCAGCAGATGTTAGGTTAACTGTCCTGTTGTTTGCCGCTTCCTCCCTCCTTTTCTTGAATCAAAGAATTATTACAGCACAGAAGGAAGCCACTTGGTCCATCATGTCTACTCTAGTTGTCCAATGAGCACTCTGACTTAGTGCCATTCTTCTGCCAGTTCCCCGTACCCAAGCACACTGTTTCTATTCAAATACTCATCTAATGCCTTTTTGAATACCTCAATTGACTCTCCCTTCACCACACTTTCAAGCAGTACGTAGTAGACTTAAACCACTTGTATATTAAAGACTATTTCACCTCACCGCCTTTGCTATGTTTGTAAATAGAAGGGTCACTTATGCTATTTTCCAATCTAATGGGACCATTCCAGAATCTAGGAAATTGTGGAACTGTAAAACCAATGCAAATACAATGTCAGCAACTCCTTATTTTAAGATGCTAAGATGAAGTCTATCAGAGCCAGTGGACTTGTCAGGTTTAAATTCAAACAACTTCTTCTGCATGCTTTCCTTGGTGATTGTAATTATTTTACATTCTTCACTAGCTTTCGTATTCTGATTCACAATTATTTCTGAAGTGTTATTTGCATCCTCTACAGTGAAGAGGACATAAAATATTGGTTCAGTTCATCTGTGATTCTCTGATTTTCCATTAGCTCTTTCTCAGACTCACTCTCCCAAGGACCAACACTTATCTTTTCAATTCTGCAATACCTGTTAAAACACTAAATGTTTTTGCATTTCCAGCTAGCCTTCCATGATACTCAAATTTCACCTTTCTTATGTCATTCTTTTCTGTCCTTTATATTCTATTCAAACGCTTGACCTGCCACTCATCTTTGTGGAATTATATCATTTTTCTTTCAGTTTGACATTATCTTTAACCTCCACAGTCACAGAAGGTATGTCCTACCGTATATCTTTTTCATTGAAATATATATGTCTTGAGTATTCTGAAATATCACCTCAAATGCGTGTCTGTACATTTCTGTGAAACCATCCAGTGACCTAGCTTCTCAGTTCACTTTGATATCATACCCTTATAAATCCTCTTGTTTAAGGTTAAAACACTACTCTCAGATCCACTCTTCTTTCCCTCAAACTGACTGCAAATTTCCATCATACTATGATCATTGTGACCTAGGGGTGCCTTCACTATGAGGTCATTACTTAAGCCACTTTCATTGAACATCATCAGATCTAGTTTACCCTTCCAATCTTATTTATCCTATATATATATACATGGATATTAAAATCACCCATGGTTACCACAGTTCCTTTCTCACAAGACCGATTCTTTCTTTTTGTGTACCTTTCCCTAAAATATGGTTGCTATTCGGTAGCCAATAAACCACTACCACAAGTGATGGCTTACCTTTACTAGCTTCTCAATCTCCCAAAATGTCATATTCCCTTTAATATTCAGGTTCCAGTTTATCCAGTGATATCTCTGTAATGGCTATCAGCTAAATTGTATTTATTGTAATTGGTACTGTCAATTCATCTGTTTTATGACAAAAACTATTTAAATACAGAGTCTTTAGTTCCATCTTTTTAGTTCTTTTTCTGATCTCTATCCCCATTAACTGTTGCTTTTTTAGGTTCGTATAATCTGTTCCTTCCTATCTGGTTCTGATGATTATTTTCTATATTGCTACCTTGCTCTCTTGCTTTATTTTGTCTATTTAATTTATAGAATCTTCCTAAACGTTATCCTTCAGTTCCACTATTAAGTTTAAAGCCCTCTCTATTGCCCTAGAAATCCGAGTCGACAGAACCGACCCCAAAATGGTTCACTTGAAGACTGCTTCAACCAATATAGATGCCATTTTCACCAGTAATGGTGCCAACGTCCCAGAACCAAAACCCATTTCTCCCAAACCAATCTTTGAATTACAAAAGTTGGATGGAGTTGAGCTTATTGAGTTTATTGGCCATTGGAAGGCATGAAAGATTGTGAGACTCCCACAAAGTTCTAGTGGGCTCAAGAATAAATAGTGCCAATTGGCTTATTAATGAGTCCAATTGAGGTCGCCCCCAATAAGTAGATGAGTATCTCGTATTGGCCTGTTCCCAGCCTCGACTTAATCACAGGAGGTTGTCCAGCTTCTAATATTTTAACCAAGGCTTCCCTTCTGATTAACTGGGCCCAGTTGCCATGTTTTGCATTGCAATGAACTGGACCAAATTGCTCTCTATTACAGTTCTCAATTAGCCAGCTCATAAGCATGCTTCTGGCTATCAAGGATAGGTGGGAATGTGGATTCCAAAGCACAAACACATCAGCCCCTAGCTCATTGAATAGTGGGATAATGAGGTGTAGAGCTGGATGAACACAGCAGGCCAAGCATCATCAGAGGA
>NC_063334.1:64434581-64455719 GCF_021869965.1 Rhincodon typus
GCTGACGTTGTGGGCCTAGACCCTCCTTCTGAAGAAGGGTCTCGGCCCGAAACGTCAGCTTTCCTGCTCCTATGATGCTGCTTGGCCTGCTGTGTTCATCCAGCTCTACACCTTGTTATCTCAGATTCTCCAGCATCTGCAGCTCCTACTATCTCTAGGAGCTGAGTGGCCCTCGCAGAACCCAAACTGAATGCCAGTGAGCAGGTTATTGCTAAGCAAGTGTGGCTTGATAGAACTGCTGATGGCACCTTTCATCACTTTACTGATGATCAAGAGTAGACTGATGGAGCGACAATTGTTTGGGTCGGATCTGTCCTACTTTTCTATACACAGGACATGCCTGCACAACTTTCCACACCGTTGGGTATAGAGTAGTGTTGTGACTGTACTGGAATAGCTTGGCTCAGGGCACAAGAAGTTCTGGAGCACAAGTCTTCGGTACTATTGCCAAAATGTTGTCAGGGTCCATGGCCATTGCAATATCTATTGCCACCAACCATTTCTTGATATCACATGGAGTGAATTGAATTGGCTGAAGACTGACATCTGTGACAATGGGTATCTCTGGAGGAGGCAGTAATGGATCATCCATTCAGTACATCTGGCTGAAGACTGTTGCAAATGTTTCAGCCTTACCTTTTACACAGATGTGCTGGGCTCCCCCATTATTAATATTTCATTGTCCACCACCATTCATGATTGGATGTGGCAGGACTGTGGAGCTTAAATCTGATCCATTGGTTGTGGAATTGCTTAGCTGTCTTTCACTTGCTGCTTCTGCTATTTGGCATGCAAATAGCTGCACCAGGTTAACACCATACTTTTGGAGATGCCTAGTACTTACTCTTAGTTGCCCACATGTAGTCTTCATTGGGCTGGTTGCAGTTAACCTGGAAAGTTAACTATGGCTCAATTATTGGACTGTGAGGACATTGGCCAAATGCCTGACCGTGCCCAACCCCCTTAACTGACTGGGGCAGTAACCTCTAACTGTTTGAAGTCCCCCTTGACACTACAAAAGGGCTGCTCCATTTTGATTTTCAGACCTGGCCATACAGCAACATGTCTGCCTTCTTGGCTGCACAATGCTCTGAAATGTGCCAAGCTGCCCCTCTCCTCATGCATGAGGGTCACAGCCTCTGAGTAAGTGCAAACTGAGTGAGATACGTGAAATAAATGTCCCCCACCTGTGTGTGAAGCGACCTGACAGCAGCATGTAATTCATAGGTGTCACCTAACCTCCAAAGTGAAGTCCTGAAGTGGTGTGTGTGTGAGTCAGTTTGATGACTATGTGGTGAAGGTGGTGACTTGCTGATGTTGAGTAGTGTGGTCAAAATGCAGAGAAGAGTGTGCCCATGAGGCATGCAGGGATCTCGTGAATGAAGGCCTCGAAGAAACATACAAGGAGTTACTGCCAACTCTGACTTTTGTGCTGTGAATTGGCTGCATCTCTTTGGAGAGGAGAGAATTGGAATTTGCACAGAAGTGAGGTGAGTTTAGCCAATGATGAGATGATGATGCATGGAAATAAGGTTGGTGCCACTTATTAGCCATTTAACCTTAAGGGTAATATTGGAAATTTTTTTCTCAACATTGAGACTCTGATATTTTCATTTTTGCCATACTTTCTACATTTCTTCCCGTTGCTTACACTGTTTAAGGGACAGAAAATCCTGCCCTATAACTTATTTTTTATAATGACACCAGCTCAACATTGCTTGTTTCCATGGCATAGAACTGACAACCCCCTCACATGGGTCTTGATTTGGTCCAATTTTCAGTCCCTTCACCCACAAATATGATATTCACCTCAGGCGATGCAAGCAAGGCCTAGGGTTCCACTTCTAGATGACAAGACAATAGTGACGTGACGGGGAAATTGTCATGGTGCTGCTGACCAATCTGCTCTCACACTGGTGACACTGGAATGTCTACAGCGAGTTGCCTTACAACAGTGTTGTTTAAATGCTGCAAACTGAGCACCTACTGGGTTAGTTCAGCTGCAAGTGCAGAGAGAAAGAGCAGGCATCATTTTGCTGCTGTGTAAGGGCAACAGCAAAAGCCAACAACAAGAACAATTCCTACTGAGAAGGGAAAAGCAGCTGCAACTATAGAGCACAATAAAAAAAAGACTCAACAACACAAATACAAAAACATTTTTTTTTATTCTGATTGCCGAATTATTTAAGGCAAGTATAAAAAATGAAAGCATTCAATATACACTTTACATAAAATAAACTAGATTACAGCATAAAACAAGTAACCAGGCAACTGCGCAAGTTCTTCCTAAATCTGGATAATTGTAAACATTTAAAACTGCTGAACTAGTTCAAGTAATAAACAATCACAGATGTCTTCTTGTATGGGCGGGTGGAAGAGATTATGTAGGCTATGGGGTAATCAGCCATTCAATATCATAAAGACATTTTATATTCACAGATGCTCATTATTTTCCATTTCAAACCTGTACATTATATACACTCACACACACGCGCGCGCACACACAATCACAATGGGCATTCTTATAACCCTCAGAGCCCTCTGCATGTAAAACCTTCACAATAAACAACAATGCAGTGGACATGTGAATACAGTTAGCACACAGACGCATTTAAATAGTGTCTAAGTGTTTTCAAGGGGTCACCAAGTACACGTAAACACTGTACCAAAGTGTTACTGTCACAATTAGCCTCTCTGAGGGTCTAAATGCCACAACCAGTTCAAAGGAACACCTACCCAGAACAGTATGCTCTACAAAACCAAGCAATTGTCATCTTTTTTGTTGCTAACATTTTCAGGAAACCGTAAAGTACAGTGACAACTGCCAACAATAACTGACCCTGCATTTGTGAGCCTGGTTACCAATACAAAAAAAAACCAAAAAGAATATATTTAAACAAAAGTTTAATTACAGCAACATTTGTAACTCAGTTATAAAATTTGCAATTTACAAATATGAAATGACTGGTTTCGCCTGACATCAAGGCATTTGAAATCAACACCATGGAACTGATGTCTGTATAAACCTTTTCTTCATGTGATCCAGTCACATGACTATGATTCAATATACACTCATGATGCCATCATTCCCTGCAGGAAAAAACAAAACAAGATGTCAGAATGGGATAGGTGAGCCTGTTAATTCAGTAAGTAATAAATCTACACAAAGTATGAGAATTCTAGGTCGCAATTTGATTTCAAGCCACTAGCTATTCTTGACCAAAGCAGCCACAGAGGTGCCACATTCAGCTTCACTATTCCTGGGTTAAGAAGGAAAGAGTCACCCAGGAATGCTGGTTCTGAGTGAACAACGTGTGGACATTGCATGAGGTCAGGGTTAGGTTCAGCTTTGGTTTAGTTGCCCTATCCATGTTCACAAGTGAATAATGGCCACTTGGCCAGGATAGTGGAGGGCTCTTTCAGGTCAAGGAACCATACTTCAGCAAAGATCTGGTGTCATAAAATAAAATCAAGAACTGCAGCTGCTGGAAATCTGAGCCAAAAAACAAAAGTTGCTGGAGGAACTCAGCCGGCCTGGCAGCATCTGTGGAGAGAAAGCCGAGTTAATGTTTTGGGTCCTGTGACCCTTCATCAGACCCCGTTCTCCAGCAATTTCTGTTTTTGTTTAGGATTTGATGTCCACGTGTTAAAGAAAGACATGAAGGGGTAAGAACATTGATAAAGGAGTTCTTAAAGTGTAAGGTGCTTCTTGCAGTATCAAGTTTGAGAATATTTAAGTAAAATCCTTTTTCTTGTGGAAGAATCAATTTACATAATAGAAGCTAAATACCTATTTCTCCTTCCTTAACTTTGTTGAAAACTTGTACTCAGACACAGTTCCAAGGAAACTGGCCCCTCTCTCTGATATCCTAATAACTGATTGTTTTTCACTTATGAACATCTGAAGATGAAGTGAAATCAGAAAGCACAATTCTACCTCAATCAACGTGCATCGATCCACATTTTCCAGGAATGGTCTTTGTGGGTTAAACAGGATTTGGGTGACATCTTTCCCTTCACAAGTCACGGACGTTTAGCTCAAGTGGAGCACACTCATGACCCCATGGCCTACTTGACGTGGAATTATTTTACTCTAAGTAGCTGAGTGCCAAAATATGTGTGCATTTGAGCAACAATGAAATAATACTCCATTAAACTTTCAGTCTTCCACTGACCTCTCATGTAGTTATTATGAAATTAGATAGAACCAGCCCACGAACCTGTCAAAAGGAACTGCACTGGAAAGGGTATGCTCAAGACACATTGGTCCTTGGATCCTGTTTAAATTCATGTTAAACAAGTGAGTCTGGTTTTAAATTATAGATACATGGGGTTGGTAGTGCCAGGCAATTGAGAGGAATGAGGAGGAGATAAAACTGTTATGTTGAGAAAGAAAGAGCCATCAAGAATGATTTAGCCTGGAGTCAGTGACGTTTTGAGACAGCCCCACTTCCCTGGATCCTATCTACGGAAGTGTAGAAAACTTAGAGTAAGGTCAACATTTCTTTCCTTGGGGTTTTTCTTGTTGTTGGCCACCCTCAGTCCCTTTGAGGAATGTTGATTAGGTCACGAGTAAATATGATATCCTTAAGGAGGCCTGAAATAGTTGCTGGGCCCCGAATTAGATATTTGAATGTGCTAACACGTGTTTCAAGTGCAGGGCCCTGTGCCCACAAACTTCAGCTGACAGCTGTCTGGAAGGCGATGGGAGGACATGGACAACTGACACCGATATCTGCTGCATCAAGACGCTTCTACACCGTCATTTCACGTGCAAAGACTTCTTTTTTAAAAATATACGCCTCACCTTCTCTGAGCAGGGAAAATGGCGGATGCAGAAGCCTGCGCGGCCACCTGCTGACCGGCAACGATGGCAGCCGATGCCAGCCCTAAAGGAGTTAATGCAAGCAGAGCCAACATTTAGAGTTAGTAGAACATGTAGCAAACACATACCAAATAATGCAGCTGGAACTGACAAGACCTGTAACATTGAAAACAAAAAAAATGCCGTCTGACTGATGATTTACTAGACTAAACCACTACTTTTAATTACACTATCTGAATGCTAAGAAGCATGGCAGCTCTGAGCTTGTGTTCTCTGAGAGACACATTTCTCACTTTTCCAGCACAGAAATACCGTGAGGGCACATTTGTTGTTGGCAAATGAGGCTTCAAATCAGCCACATGCATTGGGAGAATATACCTTCAACAAGCATGCTTCAGATTGTGATGTTACACCGGTACCAAGTTACATTGTTGCTCTTTTCTCATGGATTATCACATCAATTTCTCCCCCACATCTCAACCCTGGAACAGGGTGACTCCTTTCTGGAGTACTTTATCATTTTTACTGGTTCGATTCTTTGTACCATGCCACTATTATTAGCTTAGGCAGTGAAAGTCAGCAACCCATTTAGTTGCAGAAGATATCCAGGTCACATTCCAGTTTGCTCTTCAGCAAGCGTGTCTTATTTGAGCATGGGTTGCATTTTGAGGATAGGGTTGAATTTTCTCGATATAAGCCAGGGGACTTGAGTCTAATTGTGGCATGCGAACTGTTACATTGGCCACGTACTGCTAACTCAGCACGGATGAGGAATCAAACCTGGGCCAACATCCATGTGGCTCAGCTACGAGGTGCAGAAGTGTTCTAAATAGACAGCGAGAATGACACCTTTTGAATTAATTTGAAGTCACAGCTGAATCTAAAGTAGAGCAAGACTTTATTTTAAAAGTCATAGTTCGGCTCACCTGAAATTTAAACCATTGAATATCCCAGAGATAAAATACCAATATGCAATTTGGATGTTTGCTAAGAGCTGTAGGACACAATGCCCTTCCCCTCCTTTGTGCCTCAGAATAAAAGGACAACTGAGATCAGAAACTTGGTGCATTTAGGGACCAAATTTAGGGATTTAATTGTTGGAAGAGTAGATGTTAATGATATTTTTTATTATCATTGTAACTGAAAAACCAATAGGGGATCAATACAAAATGGACAGTGAAAAACGCAACAATAAAAATGCTTCAGCCATTATGACGAAATAGTAAACTTCAACAAAATGAAAAAAAAAATGGCTCAGTCAGATTGGTACCTTGATATGGGTCATATTGGCCTGGTATTAGAGGGTAACCCATTCCAACATGCGTGTGGTGATGGGTGTGCACATGCCGCTGTGCAAAAGGTGAATGGCGTTCTCTCTCTCGCTCAGCTTCTCTTTCACGTTCAGGTGCAGCTTTTTCGGCAGGCTACAGAAGAAAAAAATTGCAACGTTTCACAAACAAAAACAGTTCTGCAGAGTCAGGCTAATTACAATATAAATTACCATCTCCGACTCATCGCACCAAATATTTAGCTTGTACATATTAATTAAGTCTCACAACTTAACATTCTGCACGCATGCCAATAAAGCAAGAACAAACTTGAAAGGGAACCAGAAAACCATTTTTTCTCTCTTACTAACATCATAAAAAATAAAGGGAGGCATCCATCTATGATTTACTGTGATTTACTGAGTAAAGGTAGGTAAAAGATCCTGATATTTCAAAATCTCTTAACAAGGCTAAAACCTGAAACAGCAATGTCTCCAGGAAAACCGATCAATCTGGAGCTCAGTTATATGCCAATATGGACATTTCTTCAAGGTTTGAAAATATACTCATCGACTTGCAGTGGCCAAAAGTTGTGGCTTTAGAAAATATTCCCAAAACAAATTAAAGACATGAAGATCAACCAATTTATCGTGACTGTTTGATCATAGATCATAGAATCCCTACAGAGTGGAAACAAGCTCTTTGGCCCAACAAGTTCACACCGACCCTTAGACCCACCCAGACCCATTCCCCATAACCCACCTAATCTACACACCCCTAAAAACTATGGGCAATTTAGCATGGCCAATCCACCTACCCTGCACATCTTTGGACTGTGGGAGGAAACCAGAGCATGCAGACACAGGGAGAATGCGCAAACTCTACACAGACAGTCACCCGAGGGTGGAATCGAACGCAGGTCCCTGGCATTGTGAGGCAGCAGTGCTAACCACTGAGCACCGTGCCACCCATGACAAATTGACACCCTGAAAGTTTGACACTTTATTTCACA
This sequence comes from Rhincodon typus, assembly GCF_021869965.1. NCBI lineage: Eukaryota > Metazoa > Chordata > Chondrichthyes > Orectolobiformes > Rhincodontidae > Rhincodon > Rhincodon typus. The sequence continues at coordinate 64,441,687 of NC_063334.1, forward strand.
TGCTCTCCTTGGATATATTTATCTTCATGTTCTTACAAAATGTGGTACATCAAGCAGGACATGTTGTCAAAGAAAATCATAAATGACTAGTTTTATATCCAAGTTTATTGCACCACAGAATTTTTAAATGGTGCCCTGTGCATATTGCCAAGCTTGAACAATTTTGACAGACTTTCGGTCACCCTACTCACCCCAGGAGACTTGGTGCGATACTGATTGGCATGCTGCTGAAGCAGGTCGAGAGCCTTGGATTCAGCTGCTGGTTTAGTGTTTACATTGGGGCTTGTGCTTGATTTCTCCGTTTCCTCTCGGCTGGACATCTTCCCATAGACAGGGTAGTGAAAGCCGGGAGAGAGGTATGCCCCTGTGGATTGATACACAAAATAGTTCAAGTCCTTCTTAAGTTTCAAAGAGCCTCCTGTTTTGAATGTTAGCAGAATCAAGATTTCATGCCACAAATCATGTTTGCGAGCGTATGACACAGAGGCAGAATTCAACATTCAGCCCCTGAGTCAGCTCCAGTATGCACTGAAATCATGGCTGATCCAGCAGGGTCTGGCAGCATCTGTGGAGACAGAAACAGAGTTAACCCTGAGTCTATTATGACTATAAAGTTTCAAAACTTTAACTCCGTTTCTCTCTCCACAGATGCTGCTGGACCTGCTAGTTTCTCAAGGCTCTGTGCTGAGTTTCTCTTTTCAGATTTTCACACACGCGACAAACACACACGACACACACACGCATACATGCAGATGACAAACACACACACACACCAAACACACACACAACACACGACAAACACACACACAACACATGACAAACACACATGACAAACACACGACAAACACACACAACACCAAACACACAACAAACACACACACAACACACACACGACAAACACACACACACCAAACACACAACAAACACACACACACACATGACAAACACACACGACAAACACTCACACACACAACACACCCACACCAAACACACACACAATACACACGATAAACACACACACAATACACACGACAAACATACACACTTCAAACACACACACACACACGACACACACACACACATATGACAAACACACACACTCACACTAGAGTGACCTACCTGGGTAGCTATGCATTAGCACCGGAGACACTGCTCGATAAGCTGGGTCATACATTTGTGAATAAGGATTATAAGCATGCAGGTATTGAATGTAAGATTGATGCTGATTCATTGGTGATGAGACAGCAACACGAGCTCCTCGAGACTCCTTTGCAATGACAGGAGTCTTACGATCATCAGTTTTATTTTTATGTTCCTCCAGTGAGAGAGACTGCGATTCAGCCCGTTTGGCATCTTTTGGCTCCTCTTTTATGTTAGTTACTCCCGTAGGAATATTAGATACATTTCCCTCTTTGCTGGATGCCTTAATTGGACTGTCTTCTTTCTGCTTTTTCTCTCGTTCAAAATCATCCATTTTTTGCTGTTCCATGTACTTTGGCTGGTAAACATAATGGTGCCATGCCCGGGTATCTGGTTCCTGTGTATAATCATAGAACATGTCACCTAGATTTCACATTCCATCACCTCGCTAAACTTGTGCTGTAAAACTCTTGTGATATTACCTCACACACACATGCACTTTTATATATTAAACTGACCTTTTGATATAACTCCAGCATCTGCAGTTCCTACTATCTCTGTTTTGATATAACTGTCTTGCAATTATGCCATGTTCACTTTCATTGCTAAATATATAGCAATCAAGCTTTATCCATTGTGCATAAAGGACTCTGCACTTCATAGGAATTACCTGGGATGTACTTAAAACTAATCGCTCAAAGCTCTCCATGAAGAATGGAATCTAAGAAATGTTTTTCTAATTATATTTCTTTCTTCTATGCAGATTAGAATCAAGGAGAGTCCAATTACAGTCATAATAACTAGCTCCTCTGCTCAACGAATACTTAAAGGTCCTTGGGTACAATTTAATATGAACAACCTATAAACTTTCTGCAGATATCTTGAAACACATGACACTAAAGTGCAACTGAAAGATTTGGACATGTTCTTTAACACCGAAAGGGTGGTTCAATCTTTATCAGTAATCAATTCAAAGCAAAGGTTGGTTTACACTCGAAAATGAATGGCAGGGTATAACCAGTATGCTTTAAACATGGAACAAATTAATTTGTCACTCATAATAACAACAAATTGACTATCGAGGAAGATTTATCGCAAATCAACTTGCTGATTCATTCTAGGATACAGTGGAGGAAAACAGGCTGGATATCTCACTGAGTTTGTTCCACCGTTCAAAGCGATCATGGCTAATCTCATTCCATATACCCATTTATCCATATCACTAAACATAACAAAAACCTATCAGTTAGTAATTAGCATTTTTCGAAGAGAATCTGTGTAGAACTGTTAGCCACCTTAGATGCAAAAGAATTTCTTCACCCAGAGGGTAAAGAGTGTCTGGAATTTTCTACCCTGGACAGTTGTTGAAGCTAGATCACCAAAAATATTTAAAGAGAAACTGAGATTTTTTTAAATATTAAGAAGTTGAGGCCTGGGACAAGTCAGCCACAGTTTTATAGGATGTGGGGCAGGCTTGAGGGGATGAATGGCCTCCTCCTGCTCTTATATCTTGTGCTCATATGTTCACTCCTGAAAGATCTGGCTAACCTTTACATGATGTCCTCCAGTCTTAGACCCTCGTAACCAATGGAAATACTTTCAATCTATCCCATTTGTTCCCCTTAGTATCTTGAATACTTGGTGAAATCATGACTTAACGTTCTCATAATGCTCACTTACAGGCCTCATCTCACTATTGCTGGTAGTCACCCAGTAGCAGAAGGGGACTCACCACAGGAGAAGACTGAGCAGGATTCGGGAGCTGGACTGTCGTTCAAAGACACTCAAAGGCCTGATTAAAAGGCCTAGCCTTGGGGAGAGAGGGACTGCTGAGAGCCAGCCCTCCATCCTGGCAGCCAAGCCCTATTCCCCAACAATCCTGACCCTGTGATGCCTTTCCTGCCATCACTCCTCTGTAGCTTTGGTCCCTCACTTATTGTGGGTGACTGCATTACTGGCAGTAGCCAACTCCCCATAGTGTGCTGCTGATCACTGAAGATTAACTGACTGGGTGGGCCTTCTACTTCTGGATCTTTGCTCCTGGGAAAGGACCTCTGCAGCCAGTTAAGTGCCTGACTGGGCCTTCCCACCAACTACATTAAATCCTGCCCTGAGGAAAGGTACAAGACTGTTCACAATATTTCAGGTTTGGTCAAATCCAGGATTGCAAAGCTGTGGCATAAACTTCACCCCTTTTTTTTTAGTCTCTCTAGATATATAGACCATCATTCCGTTAACCTTTATGATTCCATTAATGTTCCGAATCTTAATGAACTACATACATGGATCCCAATGTCCCTTTGAACCTTGACTGTTTCCAGCTTTCCACACTCTGTTCAATCTTCCGGTGTGGAAGACCCCATATTTGTTGATATGGAAATCCATTTGCTACACCTCTGCCCGTTCAATTTATTGGTATCTCTTATTGATATCTCTGCTTCTAACACCATGGTTACAACATCACCTATCTCTCTGTCATTGGAAAGTTTGAATATCTCACTCAGTACTTAGCTAACTTAGGTTACAGGAGACTAACTTGCAAACTCTCTACATTAACATTGCTGAAACTGGTTTCTTTACTTCAAGTGCAGGATTCTGATCCCACAAAAACATCAAATATTAACAGCCTTTAATGCTGATGGTTTAGTCCACAGCTTGGAAGTATTGGAGATTAGCACCAAATTATTTTCAGGTATTAGTCACAGAGTCATAGAGAAGTACAGCACGAAAACAGACCCTTCGATCCAACTCATCCACGCTGACCAGATATCCTTAATTAATCCAGTCCCATTTGCCAGCATTTGACCTATAACTATCTAAATCCTTCCTATTCATACGTCCATCCAGATGCTTTTTAAATGTTGTAATTATCCCAGCCTCCAACATTTGTTGGCAGCTCACTCCATACTCACACCACCCTCTGCCTGAAAAAGCTGACCCTAAGGTACCTTTTAAATCTTTCTCCTCTCATCTTAAACCTATGCACTCTAGGTTTGGACTCCCCCACTCCAGGGAAGAGAGCTTGGCTATTCACCCTATCCATGCCCCTCATCATTTTATAAACCCCTATACGGTCGTCCGTCAGCCTCTGACCCTCCAGGGAAAACAGCCCCAGTCAATTCAGCCTCTCCCTATAACTCAAACTCTCCAGCCCTGGCAACATTCTTGTAAATCTTTTCTGAACCTTATAAAGTTTCACAACACCCTTCCTGTAGCAGGGAGACTAGAATTGGACACAGTATTCCAAAAGCGATCTAACCAATATCCTGTACAGCCGCAATGTGACCTCCCAATTCCTATACTCAATGCACTGACCAATAAGGGCAAGCGTACCAAATGCCTTCTTCACTATCACTATCTACCTGCAACTCCACTTTCAAGGAACTGTGAACCTGCACTCCTGAAAATAATTTGATGCTCGTCTCCCTGCTGTGGACTAAACCGTCAGCATTAAAGGCTGTTAATATTTGATGTTTTTGTGGGATCAGAATTCTGCACTTGACGTAAAGAAACCAGTTTCAGCAATGTTAATGTAGAGAATTTGCAAGCTAGTCTCCTGTAACCTAAATTACCTAAGTACTGAGTGAGATATTCAAACTTTCCAATGACAGAGAGATAGGTGATGTTGTAACCATGGTGTTAGAAGTAGACGGGAGATATCAAAGCTTTGTTCAGCAGTACTCCCCAGGACCTTACTATTAAATGTATAAGTATAGCCCTGATTTGCCAAAAAAGATGCTTTTTGAGCAGAGGGTGCAGTACAGCAACCAGGGGTTTTCCCTATTGCGAGATGTGCTGATCCCAATAGTAGTAGCTCCATCACTATCAAAGGTAAACTGAGTTAACAGCACAAAACAGGGTTTAAAATTGTAAGTTATTTCTTTCCCCTTATCCCACCATTGGAGCCAAAGGTTTCAGACTTCTTCATCCTAAGCTGCTGTGAATTCCCTCCTTAAACTCCTCCCATTTCTTCACATAACTATCCACATTTATAAACTGTTGTTGCAAACTTTTAAGCCTGGCATTGTGGTGTGGCATCAGTTCCTTCGCCTACTTTCTCTTATTGCACTGTAAAGTGTTGTGGATCAATTCCATGTTAAAAGGATTTTACAAACATTATAAAATGTACAGCAAACTTTTTATTAACTGGCACCACGGGACCAAGAACGTGCCAGTTGGTCACATATTCTGGTTGATCAAGAGGTCCACATAATCAATATAAAACCACACATTAAATAATAGAAACATAAAGCAGGGGCTTTACACATCACTGTTATACTTTACTTACAGCATATGTCACTTAACTAAAACTTAGCAGCAGACAGCCTTTTACTCGCACCTGAATTGACTACTCAGACATCATGATAATACAGTAAACTTCTGATATTTGAGGTATCTCATTTTTGCCGGCTTATCAACAGTGCGGTTCATAAGGTGTCGGTTAAAACAAAGTTTGCTGTAATATTATTCACCCTGACCTCAATTTCATTAGCCACTGGCAAGCAACAAAAACTCAAGTTTTACCTGTTTAAAGCGGATGGTGGGGTCCACTCCTGTCTGCTTCATAGAGTCCATCACAGATTTCATTTCCACCGCCTCCTTGATGAGCTGGTGATTCTCCATTTGCTTGGCTTTAAACCCATCAATTGTCAGTTGTTGCTGCTGCACAGACTGAACGTGTGATTTCCCAAGCTCATCTGCTTTGCTAGTGATACCAGGTTTTGAGGAATCTGACAGCAAGAAGGAATCCTTAGCTTTTGCGCTACTTTTGTTTGGCTCGGGGGTAGAAGGGGCTTTTGAGATTGTAGCAGTCGGAATATTTTTCTGTTTTAATTCGTCTTTTCCCAGATCCTTCTGCTGCCCTTCACCTTTTCTTTCATTATCTCGACTCAACTGCTGCAGTTTCTGCTCTGCAAACCGCTGCTCCTCGTAAAACTTTTCATAATGTTGCCTGTAAGAAGGATTTGTCATGATCGACTTCTGGTCAACGTAACATAAGCCATATGCATATTGTCCGTAATACAGTGACTGAGCAAGTGCTGGATGTCTCTGCGTAATAACAGATTGATGCTGAGCATGAGCATTTACTGCACTTGTGTCACTTTTTTTAACATCCAAAACTTCCACCTTATCCTTTTTCTCAGTCTCTTCATCTGCCTCTTTTTTCACTTTGGTGCTCTGGGCTGAAGAAGGATTTCCAGTCGCGGCACTACTGACCTGACTAGGGTTCATGTAATTAGGAGAATAGTAAGGTTCGTAACCATGGTAAAAAGGTGAATGAGTCTCTTTACTTTGTGCTGGCTGAGAAGAGGCTGAGGAATGAGTTTTTACAATAGTCTCCTTGGAGGAAATTGTATCTGCGGGGGAATTAGTCTTTGACCTTGCGCCCTCTGACCTGCTGTCAGAGCCACCATCATCAGCAGCGTCAGAAATGTCCGAGTAAGCCGGGCTGTTTGTTTTGGTAGTGGTCCCATCGCCACCATTTTGTGTTAAAACATGCAGTGGTGTCATGGGAGATTGTCCATTAACCAGACTGCTGCAGTCCAGCCTACAGGCACTCCCAATAGAAGGGCTGGGTGCATTGTCTGTGAATGTGTAAACCTTATCAGCTTCGGCTTTTATGCTGGCCATTCTGCTCTCCTGAGAGTCACATAAACCATTCACAAGCACTTCATTTTTATTGAGATGCTCTTTTAAAAAATGTGCAGTCAGCTCTTTCGCGGAAGCCTTTAAATCCTCAGGTTTCCCGAGCTTAGAGTCCATCTTGGGGCTTACTGTCTCTTTGCCTTCTTTGTCTTTCAGCTTTCGCTTCTCTTTCTTCTTTTTATCCTTGAGGGAGGACAGAGCTGGGTTTACCGCGCTAGGCTCTCCCATAATTGTAGGCTTTGGTTGAATAGGTTTCAGTGGTGGGCTCTTTGGTGTTGCCTGGACAACTGTCGTAGTCAGAGAGGGTAGCCCTGGTATTGTTCCTGCAGTGGTGGTTGTGAATGTGGCTGTGGGAATAGCGATCAACTGTGGTGGGGGAGGGGCAGGGGCAATCGGTCTTGTTGTTTTAGGCTTTGATAACGTTTTATCCACTTTTCCATTGTTGCTCTTCTTTCCCTTTTCTTTGTCACCCACGTTTTTCTTGTCTATCACCCCTTCCACTTCAAGTTTGGGCATTTCTGAAGCAGACCCACCGTCAGGAACTGAGCAACTCTCCAAAGCTGCAGTCATATTAGAAATCACAGGAAGATTATTGAGGTCATTGTTGAGACCTTTCCTTTTACTAGCATTCTTCCCAGATTTAGAGTTGACTATTGGGCTCTGAGCAGCATTAGCCAAGTCTTTACGGACCTTTGGTGTCCCTGGGGTGCTAGTGATAGGTGACGGAGGAGCTTTCATCGGATCGTAACTTAATCCACCCCCAGAAAGCAACGTGCCGTTTCCTGGCTCAGCAGGTTCAACACCAATTGCCACGTTACTCAAAGCCTCTTCACAGTCTGACATTTTGTCTTCAATGTCCGGCTCAAATTCCAATTTATTCTCAGGATCTAAATGTGCGTGAGCCTGGTGGTATCGCAAACCATTAATGTGCTTGTATTTCTTACTACAGTTTGGATGGGGACAGTCAATTAACACTGGAGAAGAGCAACCTTGATCCACAAAAGCAGTTTCGGGCTTCCCCTGTGGCGTGGTCGGAGTGCTTCTTGAATTTGTGCGGACCCGCTTCCCGGACTTGGTGTCCTCAGAGCTGGAGTTGAGGTCCAGGTCCATGGGCGGCTTGTTCTTCCTTTTGGTAATGGGGGAAGGGCTCGTTTTCACATCCTCCATGGTACAGTTGGGGGGTGTCCTACGTCCACTCGTGTTAAGACTTCCCCGTCGTCCTTTCCCATTCGCCCCACCTCGGTTCTTGCTCTGCATGCCCCTGGACTCGGTAAAACTGGCTTCATTCATTGGAGCATTAGCCACGGACCGCGCCCTTTTCCCTCGACCTCGGCTTGCTCGCATTTCAAAGTCACTTGTGGGTGACTCACAAAACCTGTGGAACATAAAGTACACTTCAAGTTAGCATTAGTCGGAATTGTGAACGTTTGCAGCTCAGTCAAAAGTAAATGAGGACCACTAAGAAACAGAAAAGTGACTGCTGGCTGAATTTTTTTTTATTTGTTCACGGGATGAGGGTGTAGCTAGCCTGAGCAGCATTTATTGCTGCTGCAAAATCCTGAGAAGATGGTGGCGAGCTGCCTTCTTGAACTGCTGCAGTCCACATGGTGTAGGCACACCTTCAGTGCTGTTAGGGAGCAAGTTCCAGGACTTTGATCTAGTAACTGTGAAAGAACAGTGATGCAGTTCCATATAAGGATGGTGTATGGCTTGGAGGAGAACTTGCAAGTAATGGTGTTCCCTTGTATGTGCTGCCCACGTCTTTCTAGGGTTTGTGGGTTTGGAAGGTGCTGTCTAAGGAGCTTTGGTGAGCCTTGTTGCAGTGCAAATTATAGATGGTACACACTGCTGCCACTGTGCATAGCTGGTAGTGGGAGCACACACTTAAGGTGTTCAATGGGGTGCCAATCCAGTGGCCTGCTTTGTCCTGGATGGCGTTGATCTTTTTGAGTGTTGTTGCAACTGCATTCATCCAGGTAAATGGGGAGTATTCCATCAAAGTGCTGCCTTGAAGGTGGTGCACAGGCTTTGGGGAGTCAGGAGGTGAGTTACTCAATTTACAGACTGTCCAACTTTTAACATGCTCTTGTAGTCACAGTGATTTTATGATTGGTCCAGGTCAGTCTCTGGTAAGCCACAGGATGTTGAAATTTAGAAGCTCAGAAGAGAAATGCCAGCAAGATGCCAGATATGCTTTCAGACAATAATTATATATTAGATTGCAAATGTCTTCTTTTGACCATTCATTTGCAATAATACTTTTTTTAAAATATAAGGGCTCCCTGAAGACTCACCGATTTCTATCAAATCCTGATAGGGAGATTGAGTAGTAGTGGGTTACAGTCTAGCTTTTTTAATTTGTCAACTTTGGCTAAAAAGATGAATGATTTCACTTTTGTCTGTTAAGTTCTTACATCGAATGAGTCTAGCTAATTTCAACATTGGGACTGCCTTACAATATAAACATTATTGCTATATAACTGACAGCCATACATGCTGAATTAATGGAGCTGAACCAGCTAAGGAAGAGACTGAACCTTGGATTAATTGTAGACAAATAACAATACAAATAGAACTTTTTTTATTCATTCATGGGATGAGGACGTCACTGGTCAGGTCTGCATTTATTGCCCATCCCTAATTGCCCAGAGGGCAGTTAAGAATCAATCACATTGCTGTGGGTCTGCAGTCACATGTAGGCCAGACCAGGTAAGGATGGCAGTTTCCTTCCCTAAAGGACATTAGTGAACCAGATAGGTTTTTCCATTGTCATCATGAGACTCTTAATTCTGTTCTCTTTTCAGCTGAATTAAAATTCCACCATCTGTTGTGGTGGGATTTGAACCCAGGTTCCCAGAACATTACCTAGGTCTCTGGATTAACAGGCTAGCGATAATACCACTAGGCCATTGCCTCCCCCTAAGAATGTTTAGCCATATGTCCAAAATTGGTAAAGGTATGATTCTGAGGCTGTTATGCTAAACTTTACATTATCATGGTCAGATTGTGCCCTGAATGTGGCACCCAGATTTGTCATTAATTGAGGAATTACAAAGCCAGTTCCAAAGGACAAAGCATGTGGAAAACTTAGAAAAGCTTGAATTCAACCTTCAATTGAAACACACAAGGCTATTTAAATTTCGAAGTTGATGAAAAAGGTAAGCCCTGAACACAACTGAAAGTAAAAAAAAAAAACAAAATTGCAGAGCAGGGAGACAAAAGCACAAACGAAGAAAATGCAAGTTCAAAATTGATATCTGGAAGCATTTCTCAGTCCAAAGATCTCCGAAGTAGGGCAGTAAGGTCAAACCCTGGGCATCACTCAAAAAGCCATTAAAGCAGAGTGATAGGGTGGTTTCAGGTGTTAATTGAATATCAATTGGGTGTTAATTGTATTCAAGTGAGAGACATTAATTGGAAACACTCCTGTGTTTTTATATATGAAAGACAAGATGAAAGACAAATGCACAAGACGAAATATGTGTTCCTGTGTTCATTTACAGGATTTTATTAAAAGATGAGACACCAATGCCCTATTTTTCACAAACTGTTTATTCGACTTCTAACAAGAGTTTTCCATGTAAGAACAAGCTAGACGGGTTGAATGGTCTCTTTTATCTCCAGAATACATGCTCGGAATGAATTTTTAATCAATCCGTTCGAAAATGTTGTGAGACACTTCCAGCAGACGTTGGACTTGAACCTTTTGGCCCACGACCACGATGCCTTCACATGCTTGGTGTCATACTTTATTACAGAAACAAAAGCTACAACCCAACTAGGAGTAAGGGACACATTTTTATTTCATTTAGTAAATTAGAACTAATTGGGGCAGAAGGCCCAGGTTCATTCCCGAACAGGTTGATTAAAATAACTGCATTGACACTGATAAAACTCTTCAAAGTTGGGGCAATTTCAGGCTGTGTCATTTAGAAGTCTAAAATCCTTCTCCAATTATCTCGATTTGCATTAGGATTTCAAATACCTTGAAAGCAGGCTTACCGTGGGGGTGCCCAGTCATGTTTAGTGCAGTCCAGAAGTGTCCCGACATATGTTTTATTTCGCCAGGTCACATTTACCACTAGAACACCTGCAGGAGATGAGAAAGTGAAAAGTTTTTTAAAAAAATCCAACATCTTTATAATGGAAGTCCATTTTACCTTTTTCAGTCATGCACTTAAGGCACATTTGTTTTCTATGGCTGTGGTTTTGCATTCTTCCTCTTTCTGGCTTTGCTGACCTCAAGTCAAGACCGACAGGAAATTGTTTTTTTTAGTGTGTAATCGAGATATGGCTGACAGAAGGAAATGGTTCTCGCCACGTCCTGCTGTAAAACGGCAACACTCACCTCTTAATTTTTGCTGTTATTACACGTAATTGCTTTTGCTTGGCAAGCTGCCAGCACACACTGAGTCATTCTGCAGAACTAAAAAGCTGTCTGACCATAAGCAATCTGTGAACTTTTGCTTTTTGGTGCTGGGTGAATAAAGAGATGAAGTGGGCAGTGTTCGGAGAAAAAGGGGTTATGAAGACATAACCTTTCCCCAACAGAAAGATGTACATCAGTCAATCAGACACCTCCCCAAAGATTTCATTCACATTTCCTTCCTTCACCATCTGAATGTTTGCCAGAAAAAACATTATTTTTCTTCTCAAACAAAATCAATGCAAATAACTCAGTTGCAAAATGATTTAAAATTGTCTTCTGCACAAATTGCAACTATCCACTACTCAATGCAAAATCAATCTCGGTTCAAATTATGAATTTAATATTGAATGCTGTGAGCACTATTATACAGAATTCTGGGAGAGTAATTAAATGGCACCCAACATAAGGTCCATCACTGGAATTATTTTTCTATTAATTAGATTTCCTTCATTGCCTAAACGACATGCAATGTTGGTTTGCTGGTGATTAAATTTACATAAATCCTATGTCCTCCTCCTGCCATTTTTAATTGTGGTGTGTAATACAATCGTCATCAAGTAGTAACATTGACTGTGGGTTTTTATTTATCTACTCGATTAGAACTACACATCATCATTTCATATGATTTATTTCTCAAAACTCTGTGGGTTTCTCCTCTCATGAACAAATGTAGAGAGATGAAGCTCTTCAAAACCAAATGGGAAAAAAGTCAAGGACCAAATGATTTCTCACCAGTTTTTTCTTATCTGCACATGTACAGGATACATTTTTAAAAAAATCTCAGCATTGACAACACATTTCTCCTTATACAGTATGGAAATGTAAACTAATTCATATTTCACTCCTACTGTAAGGTTTTACCTTTTTTTCAGATTCAATTACAAACAGATATTTTAAATTTTATCTTAAAAGTCTGTATTTTGTTAGGAGCAGACGTCAAAACTAGACTCTGTATACCTTTATAACCTTCAGTTATCAAGAGTTTAATCGTACTGAATAAAACCACAAAACATCTATCTTACACTGCAGTCACATGGAAAGAAACAGCCTTCCCCAGCTCGGTCTCCAAGGGCCTGTAAACAGAACAATCCTGCAATTTAATTCCCCAAAGAACTGACAAAATGCTACTGTGGGGGGAGAGCCTAAACATACCATTATTCTTATCTCCATGTGACTCTAGCACATTTAACTAGGTGAGAAAACAGGTCTACTATACACTGTCCTACAGCAAAACAATAATGTGACTGTAGTCGACTTTTCTACAACTCTCCCTCCCCAAACAAAAAAGAACTCCCATCTGAAAAATTCTGTGAAATAAGGGCATTCTCAAACAGCCCGGCCTTTTTTTTCTCCCCTCTTTTCACAATACTAGCTATGGTATCGCAGAACTCTCAGCTGCATTAAATTCTTGAACATGTCAACAGTATTTACAACACTAATGCATTTGTATCGCCAGAGGGTTTTTGTTTTGTCTCTCTCCCTGGACCCATCCCAGGGATTGCTAGTTCCAGTCACAACTGACTGCAGCAGTGCAGCTGTGGCAACAGAGGGAGGGGTGGGGGATGGAAAAAAAAACAGAATACAAACGTATAATTAAAATCCCCACCCCCTCAAAAAAGCTTCAGAATTTTGAAGAGAAAGGGACAAGCAAGTCCTTTCAGAGCTGCCGCAATAAAATCGTGAAAGACGAAAGACCAGTGAAGACACTTAACATTTGTCTGCAGTGAAAGCCTTTGTTTAAGCATTTCCCTTCAGGGTTTCATGTTGCCAACCCAAAGGTGCCACTTCATTGGCTTGCTCCTGTTGCGAGTGCTGCAAGCTGATTGGTTCCTCCTCAGCTTTGCAGCAGAGAACACAAAGAGAGAAGCTTTAGTAAAGAGATGGGTGCTTTGGAGAAAACACTGCAGCACCATAATCTAAACAATACTGTTTCCAGGGTTTCAAAATCAAACCCAAATGGGAACCTGCAAAGAAATATTTTTCCTTCCGAAAACTGACAATGCTCATCTCTGACCTTTAAAGGCTGCCCTGTCACTTTTGGAATCACGTCAAACATGAATATAATGGCTGATAGTTCAATCGACCAATGAAGGCAAAAGAAAATCAGATTGATCAATTGGAGCTTGCTGCCAAAACTCATGCATCAAATTAACCTTTCCTCACATGGATGCGGCTAATGATAAATCAACACTCCACAAACCAGCACCTTATCCAAATCGAAGATTTTCCACAGAAACCAGCAGGCCTGTAGCTTATTGTTGGAGGAGCTGTGCCAGCTCTGGAATTCCAAATATCCTCACGTAAACAGCCTCTGACCTTCTCTTTTTAACTGCTAGGTTACTGAAGCATACCGCATGCCGCCATGCCTTTTTAACCACAGGGCTCATAAAAAATTACACTGTTAAATTACATCCATGAGCACCGTACACTGAGGCCCTGTCAGAGCTCCACTCAACACTTTCAATCTGTTCACTATGACAAATTTAGCAGTGGAGTGCAGTAAAGAATCCTTTCGTAGCTCACAGACCAAACAACTGTAAATGCCTTTCAGTATTTAGATAATGTCAAGACAAATAAAGCCTTATGGAAAAATGCAGACTGCCAAGCCTGTTTGGTTTTCAAAAGGATAAATAAGAACTGGCTACAAAAAAAACATGTTTTTCTTCACTGACAGACTGCACAAGGTGAGGAGAGTTTACAGTGTTTTCATGTGTGGAAACAAAGCACCAATTTCACTGACATCAAAGTTACTTCGAGAAACAAGTGTTCTGGCTGCAGGTTCTGTGCACTGGATGAACAATGGGCCTGTGTCCCATTG
>NC_063334.1:64456219-64463591 GCF_021869965.1 Rhincodon typus
CATGGGGTGGGGGAGAATGTTGGAGTTATGTTTGCTGCTATCGCAGTTGTTCATGGAGAGCGCAGTCAAAACGTTATTATCCAGGTTGCATCCTCCTCCTCCTCCTTCTGCTTCCTGTATATCTGATGGGAAGGGTCATCCCCGTGCTGAGGTTATGCAGACCACCATAAGTCATTAGATCTGCTCAGCTGAGTACTGCAAGGTTCCGTGAGGGTAGTACAGATATCTGTAGTTATTTTTCAGCAGGCTAATAGTCAGCTTTATCATATTTCTTTGGCAGCATGGCTTTTATTGACTGCTTCTCATCCAAGCGGGTTGCACATAGGAGTCATCAACCACATAGTTCCTGCCCCCCACTTGTCACACTTTGGTTTGTTGGGATGGTTCATATATAACTGGCATTGTGGATTGCAGAAGAATGAAGATATTCCAACTGCTACAAGGATATCAGACAATGTGCAGTCTCTTGTCACACACCATCTGGACAGTGAGAGTGTGGAGTCTCTTATGATACAGATATTGTGTAGAGTTGATAGGCAGTGCGCACAGAGAAATAGATGCATTGTCAATGGAAACCCACACTATAGGAAAGCCTGCAATTATATCAAAGCAGCATACTCACTTTGCCTGCTGCCTCTGCCAAGACAGCATAAAATGTAGTTAGTCATCCCTGAATAGAGAGCCTTAGTGATCTCCCTTAAGCAACAGTGGATGATGAGCTGTGAAATGATAAGAGTTTGAAAATGGTAATGTTAACGAGGGTCTGAATGTCTTTCTTCAGGAGTTTCTGAAAGTTAGCAAGCAGGCACAGCAATTAATCAGAAAGGCAAATGGTACATTGGTCTTTTTCACAAGTGGATTTGAGTACAGGAATAAAGATATCTTGCTTAAATTGTATCGAATCTTGTTGAGACCACATTTTGTGTAGTTTTGGTCTCCTTATTTGAGGAAGGAGATAGTTCCCATAGAGGGAGTACAATGGAAGTTCACCCAGACTGATTCCTGGGTTGTTTGGACAGTGCTATCAGCAGAGGTTGAGAAGACTGAGCCCGTACGCTCTAAGATTAGAAGAATGGGAGGCGATCTCATTGAAACTTACAAAATTCTTGAAATGATAAACAGGATAGATGCAGAGACTAGAGCCAGGGGATACAGTCTCAAAGTAAAATGTAACCCGTTTAGTAGTGAGATGAGGAGGATGTTTTTTGCTCAGAAGGTAGTGAATCTTTGGAATTCCCTGTCCCAGAGGACTGTTTAGCTCAGCCATTGAATATGTTTATTGAGATTGATAGATTTAGATACCAATAACGTCAAAAGATATTGGTGTTGTGTAGGAAAATGGTATTGAGGTAAATGATCAGTATTTATTTGTTCAGGTGGAGTGGGCTTGCGGATTTGAACAGCCCATTCCTGCTCGAACGTTTCCATGTTGGATCTGGTTCCAGTTGCAGCCTTGAAGGTGCTAGCCACTTTACCGAAAGCACCTTCACAGCTCCTGACAATATAGTCCTTTCCTTGCTTTGAAGTTGCATTAACGTCTATAGCAAGTGACAGATTCAGTGAGGGCCTTCACACAGTATTGCTTGCTGTGTCTCAAGCAGGAGAATCGCTCTTGGGGGGCCTTGAACAGATATAGCCACGTACTAGTAAGTCCCCCTCCTCTCTCCTCCAGCAGTTTGACCAGTTCTGCATGATCTCTGCTTATTTTCCATGCCATGTTCAATTCCAAGGGTTAAAAAAAACTGGAGGTCTTATCTGGGAACGCCTGGTTTGTACAGAAGTGTTGAAATCAATAAAAATCCTTCTGCACCTGCCACCCCATATCCTGTAGAGTATTGAAACTTGAAAAAAAATAGAAAGGCC
This sequence comes from Rhincodon typus, assembly GCF_021869965.1. NCBI lineage: Eukaryota > Metazoa > Chordata > Chondrichthyes > Orectolobiformes > Rhincodontidae > Rhincodon > Rhincodon typus. The sequence goes on from NC_063334.1 coordinate 64,458,083, forward strand.
CAAGCAGTTGTAAAATTGTGTGAATAGCAGAAGAAAACAACAATGAACCTACAGTATTTGATTACCCCTTTATTAGTAGTCATTGAGGGGCATCCTACTGTTGGACGTTTGTTCAGCTTTACTCATTTAAGAAAAGATGCCAGGTGGAATGTTGAATCCACATTAGCACGCCAAGCGTCATTTCACAAGGAAAATATTTCTTGAATACTTTTAAGGAAGAGTGGATTCTTGACAAGCAAGGGTCTGAAAGACTCTGGGGGCTAGGTGGGAATGTGGAGTAACCAGATCAGTCGCGATCTTATTGAAGAGTGGAGCAGACTTGAGGGAGCATATGTCTTGGCTGTTTTTTGTCGGTATCAGTATCAGTCCGGGTCTCCTTGTTGCAACTTCAGTCATTCTGTGACTCTGTGAGGTGTTTTCTTCAGCATTGTGGTGGGTCCGGCCCAGAATGTGGACTTTGTCTTAAATTCTTCTCAATTTCTCTCTTTTGCTTTATTAAATTATCGTGGAAGGACTGTTATTCTGAACTTTTTATTTCTTTATTTTTTTCTAATTTAAAACTATGATTTTTCACTTTTGAATGTCTGTAAATGTGGACTTTTTATTTATTTTTCCAAATTTTTTCCTAAGAACTTGTACTCAAGAATCTGTACCTAAGATGGCATTGTAACTGGTGACTTGCAACCTTTTCACTGTAGTCATATCAGTACGTGATAATAAAGCAAATTCAATTCAATTCGATTACTCCAGCTCCTAATTTCTAACTCTGTACGTTATTTGTCATGCAGTTAGATATTATGAAATGCCTTCTTGCAATCAACCTTCACTGTGTGCATTAAAACTTGCACAGCAATGTGGCATTCGGCACTCTGTACCCCAGAATCTGGGTGTGTGTGACAAACGCCATTTTAGAATTGCAAGAACTGTAAGAACATTCATATTGCCCACAAAATGGATGCCAATAAGCTCCATCACTCACTCTCCATCATCAGCTGTCTTGACAATTTTAGCTACTCACTAACTAATTAATTACCTTTTAGATTCATTGGTTAATTAGTTATTTGTATGATAGTTTTTCAAAGTAGATACAAAATTAGTAGAATAATAAAAACAAAGTAATGTGGATGCTTGAGGTGCGAAATAGAAACAGAATGCATCAGAGAAATTCAGCAGGTCTGGTAGCATCTGTGGAGAGAGAAAGAGTTCACGTTTCAACTCCTGTATGATTCTACTTTGCAGTTCTGAAGTAGAATCATTTTACACATAAAACATTAATCCAGTTTCTCTTTCCACAGATGTTTCCCTACCTGCAGAGTTTCTCGAGTACATTCTGTTTTTATATGAAATGAATAGTACTGTACATTAAAAGGGTCATAAACCTTGGTATCCCAAAGATTTACTGTCATAAATTTTGAAAGGCGAAAGGGCCGTGTTATTTTTTATTTTGTTTACATGCCAAATCTTGTGCATTGAGCCTCTGATTTAATTTAACTTTTTTTTGCAAAAGTTCAGTATAATGTGAAAGATTAAACATCAATAAATTAAATTTGTTCTGAAGCTGCTACTATTTGAGTAAGATATGAGAAAATTGTGTCACACAATATAGCAAAATGAAAGCAGGCATTTCCTCCTGAGGTTTGTCAAGTGATTGCAGTGAAGAATATTTTGGTTAAAGCACTGAACTAAGGCTATTTGAAATCCTTGATCCTTAGTCAGGGACTGAGAGTGACAGGTTCTTTTAGAAATGACAGTAAAATGTTGTTTTTATCTTGTACAAAGCTGAAAGTGACAGAATAGACAATTGTACTGGTTGATAATGTTCTGGCTGTTGTTATGAAGATGCATTTTGAAATAAGTGTGTCAAGAATTCAGACGTCATTTGGTCTTCCCTTTTCCTTAGTTGTCACCCTTACTAATACAATAGAAAAATTGTAATGTTGTGTTGCCCATTTCCATGCTTGCTACAAAACATGGACAGTAAATAGAACTTTCCCTAAATGTAAAATTCATTTATTCATCCCTTACATCATAGTCATGACACACAGAGATCTCTATCTTAAGTATCATAAACAATAACAATCTGAATTGATCTGTTTCCTTTTTCAGGCTTCAGAGTCAAAGTGTCACTGATACAAATGGGTTATTGGAAAGCTTCACCAGGTCAGAGAAAATACAGTGAATAAAGAAGGCCCCACCCTAATTGCCACGCAGCAGGAATTCCAGTTGTGTTGCTACTGAGCATCATGGACTTCTGTTAGTTTGCATTCACAGAACAATGTGATTTACTTATCTATATTTCAAGCGGCAACTTGTCAATCATTTCCTTCCACTGGAGCCACTGGATGGCTCAAACATTGAGCGTATAAACACGTGAACATTTTACTGAAAACATAGCATTGCATATGCAGGGAAAGACAAGCAAACAGCACAATAGTGCACTGCATCAGCAAGTTGATCATTGTCTTACAGGTACAGTTAGGGAAACATAGAAACATACAGGAGGTGTAAACATATAGGAGATATATAGATATAAACATATAGGAGAAACAGAAGAGCAGGAGGAGGCTATTTAGCCCTTTGAGCCTCCTCTGCCATTCACGGGATGAGGGTGTCACTGGCTAGGCCCAGCATTTATTGCCCAACCCTAATTACCCAGAGGACAGTTCAGAGTCAACCATATTGCTGTGGGTCTGGAGTCACATGTAGGCCAGACCAGGTAAGGATGGCAGTTTCCTTCCCTAAAGGGCATTATAGTGAACCAGATGGGTTTTTCCCCGACGATCAACAATGGATTCACAGTCATCATTAGACTCTTAATTCCAGATATTTACTGAATTCAAATTCCACCATCTGCCATGGCAGGATTCGAACCCGGGTCCCCAGAACATTATCAGGGTCTCTGGATTAACAGTCCTGTGATAACACCACTAGGCCATCGCCTCCCCTTCACAATTCATCACAATCATGGTTGAGCGTCCAACTCAATAACCTAATCATGCTTTCTCCCCATAACCTTTGCCTCAAGTGCTATATCTAGCTGCCTCTTGAATAAATTCAATGTTTTGGCATCAGCTACTTCCTGTGGTAATGAATTCCACAGGCTCACCGCTCTTTGGTGAAGAAATGTCTCCTCATCTCTGTCCTAAATGGCCTACCACGAATCCTCAGACTGTGATCCCTGGTTCTGGACACACCCACCATCGGGAACATCCTCCTTGCATCTACCCTGCCTAGCACTGTTAGAATTTTATAAGTCTCTGTGAGATGCCCCCTCATTCTTCTGAACTCCAGTGAAAACAATCCTAACCTAGTCAATCTCTCCTCATACGTCAGACCCCCCCATTCATGGAATCAGCCTGGTAAATGTTCGCTGCATTCCCTCAAAAGCAAAAGCATCCTTCCACAGAAAAGGATACCAAACCTGCACACAATATTCTAGGTGTGGCCTCAACAAGGCTTGGATAACTGCAACACCATATCTCTGCTCCTGTACTTGAAACCTCTCGCAATGAAGGCCAACATATCATTTGTCTTCTTTACTGCCTCCTGCATCTGCATGCTTACCTTCAGCTACTGGTGCTCAAGGACACCCAGGTCCTGCTGCACACTCCCCTCTCCCAATTTACAGCCATTCAGGTAGTAATCTAAAGACAAGCAAGTTTGTGGTCATCATTATGACTCAACTGTTGCTGTATTGAACTTTACAGGCTCAACGTGTCTCTACCCTAGGGTAAATGTAGTGACACTTACATGGCTCTCTGTGTCACTGGATTAGAATTACAGAATGACACTGCACAGAGGAAGGCCATACAACCCGTCATTCCTCTCTCATTTCTTGGCAAGAGCTACCACTTCATTCGTGTCTTCCACTAAACACTCTGACAGAGTTGCCAAGAGTCGTAATGCTGTGCAATTCTTTCTGGTAGAGACCAGAAGATTCCATATGAAATGCACAGTAACATCAGATCAGAAGAATCGACAAGCCAGCACCCTCTGCTCAGCCATTGCTTGGATGATTCAAGCTTTTATTTTTGCTGTACAATTGGGAACAGTTGTAAATTTAACTGCTCTTTCCTTTACCTACCAAGCATTCCCATTCCAGAAGAGTTGGGACTGCAGGTTTAGATTAAATTAAAAACAGACATATCTTCTGCCAGTTGAATCTAATTTATGCAGTGATATTTACCGAAACAAGGTGCTGCCACTCCCTTCCAACAGAATGCATCCATTTAGTATGAAGAAATATGGCTTGGCTGTGCCGAGTGGAAATATGCTTTTTCACTCCCACAAATTCACTCCCACTTAAAGCATTAATGAAAATAAAGTCCATTTTACCACCAAGTGGTTGCAGCACATTCCTGGCAGTGACTCATGGATTATGTAAATACATCTTGTCCACTCCAGGCGCGATGACATCCTGCTGTAGTGTGGGTTTGTGGTACTTCATCATTGGGCTCCAAGATTAACAGTAGTAAAGCTGAATTAGATTTGTTTTAAGAAAATCCATGCCAAGAGAGTTCATATAACATGCAAGAAGTAGATTTAACTCTTCTTAAATCAAATTTTCTGATGTTTAATCTGAGACTTCGGAAGAAGTAGCTGCTTACTTTTTGATAGTGCTTTCTGCAACCTCAGGACGCACCATAGCACTTTAAAATAAATAAAATCTTTTTCAAGTGTAGTCCCTTTTGCAATGTGGAATGTGCAGCAACCAGTTTGCATACTGCAAAGTTTCACAGACATCAATGCAACAACAGCCAGATAATCTATTTTAACAATATTCTTTTGAAGATAAATATTGTGCAGGGCACTGACAATAACACCCCACACCTTTCTCAGAATAGTGTACACGATGCAGCCTCAGTTAAATGACTCATCCAAAGATCAAATTGTTGACTTCTGCAGTATGGCATTGGAGTGTCAACCTAGATTTTGTGTCCAAGTCTCTTTAATAGGACTTGAATTCACCACCTTTAAACACAGAGTAATGAAATTATCAATGAATGAAACACCCTAATCCTTTCCATTATTAATAACCAATTACTGCCATCTAATATTTTCTGCCTTTGTTTTTACTTGAGATCCTTTCCCATTATGGAAAATTTTGTCCACACTTTTGTAGTTTCCAAATGTAATTCTTCCAAAGTTCTCCTTACCGGCCTTTTTTGATCACTCTCCAGAAAAACTATATTTGTGTTCGCTTTCAAATCTTTTTGACCACCTGTGCTTATCACCTCAGCACTATTCCCTAGTCACATATAGGTTCCCATATTCTCAGACATGCCAACTCTGGCCTTCTCTGCATTCTCACTATCACCCTTCATTCTACTGTTTTCTATATTATTACAGTTGTTACAACCAATCCCAGTTGTGTTCCTGAGATAGTAGGAACTGCAGATGCTGGAGAATCTGAGATAACAAGGTGTAGAGCTGGATGAACACAGCAGGCCAAGCAGCATCAGAGGAGCAGGAAGGCCTACGTTTCGGGCCTAGACCCTTCTTCAGAAAA
>NC_063334.1:64463991-64499149 GCF_021869965.1 Rhincodon typus
GTGTGTGTGTGTGTGTGTGTGTATGTGTGTGTGTGTGTGTTTACCACTCCAGCATTCGCACTACTGGCTGCATCACTCCAGCCTTTCAGCAATCAGGGCCAATACATCCCATAGGCCTGTCTGCCGCTGCTGCACCTTCCTTTGCATTTCAATAAAGTCCCTGATTGCTGACACTACAGGGTCCTTTCCTGTGGGGGGGACTGAGCAGATCTCTGCAGTTGTCCAAGTGCCAGTGGCCTGAGGCATTTCCCCCACTCCACACCCATCTGTGAAACAGATTGTGTCAGGAGCCTCTGAAATGAATTCGCCTGTTGGCCCCACTGATATTTTGATATCTGAGTTGGTGGGGGTCCAGGAGGCAGCCTTGTCAATATTTCCTCCGGGCCCTGGACACTGTCATCTCCAGAGTTTGAGGATGTGTCCTCTGGGTGGTTCTCTGTTGATGTAGTTAGGACACTGGCTGCACTTGTAAGACACAAGATTAAGAAAGCATTGTGGCTATTAGTTCAAAGTGGTGCCTGACATATGACCCTGAATTCACAGACAATGCCAGCATTTCAATGTAATGACAAGTGGTACTTATTTGATCACTGGAGCGCGCATGTCTCTGTGACCCTGCAGAATGAGTCCCAGTCCTCCTCTGAAAGGGCAGAGCCCTCTCCTCACATGGAGTGAGAACACAGATATTGTGCACATACTCCCAGTGCTTGATTGTTCCATGAATTTTAAATGTCTTCTCATTAAACCCAAAAATTGAGTCACTTGAGCAATTGGGGAATGGATGTTAGGGAACCAAATTAAGGCCACATTTTCCTCACAAAGCTCATACCAAGTGCAGTTTACAACTGTTTGTGGACGCCGCTACTCAACATAAAGTTAAAGGTAGGGGGTCAGTTAGCTGGATGGCTTGTTTGCGATGCAGGGTGACTCCCAACAGCTAATTCCCACATTGGCTGACTTTACCATGAAGGACTCTCCTTCTCACCCTATCCCCTTGCCTGAGGTGTGGTGACCCTTAGGTTATTACCAACACCAGTTGCTCTTTCTAATGAGACAGAAACCCTATGATCCTGTGGGACGACTGCGATTTCTACTCAACATCACACCACCTACTAACTCCAATCCAAGAGAAAGAAGAAAGTAATAAAAAAAAGCAGAAGAGAAAGGAGGGCTTCAATTTAGGATGAGAAACAGCAAGAATTAATAATCAGAGATGGGCACTGAAATACCGTTTTGCAACATCACAGGAGATTAACTAGTAAAACTTTCATCAAAATTCTGACATCTACAAGCACTTCCTGTAAATTTTTTCAATTATAATTTCCTATGTTCGCTTTTGTAATGAGGTAATTGTCACACTGTCACCAGAGCAACTACTGCATTGGAAAGTGATAAATAAAGCATGAAAAGTTTACATAGACACTTTCCATTCTGAATTTACCATGGGAATGGTGAGATAAGAACTAAATCCATGAATTCAAAATGGGCTGAATATTTTTTGCATGCCCTGATCCAATTATCAACGAGCTTCTAACGTTACCCATTGTACCTGAAGATTACAATTGGTCTTGATTCCCTGCATGCAACCCCACAGGAGACTGAACTAGTTAGCTATTAATTGTCTCGATAGCTATTAAAATATAATCTTATTTTATGCGATCCCTTTCAAAAGGCTTAACACAGAGAGAGCATTCCTTTCAACATAAACATGAAATGAATTGCAAAAACCTTTGAGGAATAGGGGACTGAATGTTCAGTCACCATCTGAAAATGCATTCACACACATAGCTTTTAGAGACTAAAACTGGAAACACCACTGTGGCTATTACCATAATCATTTCCTTCATGTGCCTCCTAACCCTATAATTCAACTCTTTTAATCCATGAATACTGCTGTTTTCTCTTTTGCATTTAAGCTAGAAGCTGGATATATTAGATGCTCATCATCACATGACATGAGCAATCTGATATTACTGAAAATAATTGACGATGTAACTGTGTATGGAAAGATAGAAAATTAATTTTTTATGAGTTATTGTTTCTGATTGTGCAATTCAAAAAATGAAAAACATTCTGTCAACAGTCAGGCATTTTAAAATGGCTGCATTTTAGTAAAAAAATACAGCCTTTTCCTGCACAGTATTGATCTCATCCTTCAGATGAAAATACAATACTGAGATTGGCTACTTCTAAAAGGCAGGAGAGCGTTGCATGTATAGTGAATGTTGGTAGCAACAGTAGATTGTTCACATCAGGAGTTGACAGAATCGCAAAGTTTAAGGATTTAATTGCTGCCAACATACTTCAGAAAATCTCCATTAAAAAGACAAAAAACATTATGGACAAAAGGGTCCGTGAAATAAAACATAATCCAGGTGTGTAAATAAACCAGGATTATTACCTATTTCTTGGGCCAGGCTAGATGTAAGTAGATGCAAATGTTCTGTCAGAATCCTTGACCTAACATATTGACAATGAACTGAAGCATGATGAGTCACCGACTTTACCCAGACAGTGGACACTTTTCCCTGTTGTGCAGTGGTTAGCTGTTCTTACTTGAGACAGTGGTGTGATATTATATTTCACCTTGGTGTTCTTTGGTTGAGAAAGGATACATTCTTGTCTGTACTTGCTATTCCACGAACCCTGCTGTGAATGCATGTGATGAAGTCTGTTCACGATAAAAATCAGGTCCAATTATGGTGTCTTCTGTGTGTAAATAGTCTGCCAGCATTCTGCTTAAATTTCACGTATGAATGTTTAATGGTCATTTGTATGAGGCATCAGGGAATGACACATGAAATACTACAAGAAGCTTTTGGAGGAGAGATGATGGAAGTGGATAAACTGGCAAGAGAAAAAGAATCTACTTTTATACTGTAAAAATAAACACAGAAAATTAATAATAACACAAAACACTTCATATAGTTATTTCAGTTTGCAAGTCCAACTGAATGGCCCTCCCATCACAATATTTCCCACCACAGTCAGCCTCAGAAAAATATGAGTGGAGTAGCTGTGGAACTGTATAAATTTGTTTCTGCTGAATCCATTATAAAGCCTGAAAGTGGTAAAGCAATCATTGCCTGCTGGTAGTGACATGCCTCCTGTCAATTTTGGTAACAAGTTGTTTTACTTCTTTCAATATCAAAATGCTGTTGTCCACAAAAATATAGTCTTTGAAATGCATTGTGAGTTGTCACTGTGGACATTTTTATACTACAATGTCATCAAAAAGTTGCCGGCAGTGACTAATGGGCGCTGTCTTCAATGTGAGGTGCTATGCCTGGTGTGTATTTGGGTTTTTGCTCATATGGCCACTTGATCTTTGCAGTCACTGCGGACTGAGCGCAGCTGAGTTTCCTCCCTGTAGTTTAAATTGTATTTACCTGAAAATTTACAAAAGGCTTGAAGAGGTAAAGACTCAGGTTTCATCTTGTGAACCATTCAGAGTACAAATTAGCTTGCAGGAATCAATTTCTACTGCAACTTAAAATGTAAATGGCAAAATTAGCTCCCTATTCCAGCTCACTGTAATTTTTTGTGCCATATTGAGAGCTTTCATTTTTGCTTTTGATACCTTTGCTGGATTCTACTAATTGTATGTTTTGTTCAATAAACAAATTGCTGCTAATGTAGAGGTTCATAAAATCATGAGGGGCGTAGATAAGGTGAATAGCAAAAGTCTTTTCCCTAAGATGGGGGAATTCAAAACTTGGAGGCATATTTTAAGGTGGGAGGAGAAAAATTTAGAAAGGACGTCAGGGGCAACTTTTTTTTACACAGAGAGTGGTTAGTTTGTGGAATGAACTGCTGGAGGAAGTGGTGGATGTAGGTACAGTTACAATGTTTAAAAGACATTTGGATAAGTACATGAATAGGAAAGATTTGGAGGGATTTGGGCCAAACGCAGGCATTGGGGCTAGTTTAGTTTGGGAACATGGTCAGCGGGGACTAGTTGGACCAAAGGGTCTGTTTCCATGCTGTATGATTCTATGACTATGGCTTGAAATGCTCATTGATGAATAAGTCACTCATTATGCCATTAGTAATGAATCATGTATTTGATATTTTTTCTTACTGAGAAACTCAGCTGAAAGGCCAATATGCCATAATATATCACCAGCTTTGATCAGGAGAGATGACAGGATAAATAAATAAAGCAGTCAGGTGATACAACAAACTAAAAATACAGCCACGCAGAGCCCATTTTTGAGGCACTAAATGTTCTCCTAAACATTCAATGTGGTGAGCAGGAGGTGCACCCTTATTACAAACTGAAAGTGTACATTCTGTTACATTGGTAAAGGCTAAAGAATCTGTATGCAGTGCTAAAACAGACATTAAACCCCTTGCATGTGTTCAGTAAGGAACCTAACGCCTGGGCTAAAATTGTTACAGAGATAGTAGGAACAGCTGATGCTGGAGAATCTGAGATAACAAGGTGTAGAGCTGGATGAACACAGCAGGCCAAGCAGCATCAGAGGAGCAGGACCCTTGGCTTTTGTGCTCCTTTACTTTACCCTTAGCATGCAGTCAGAAAAAATAAGTTCATATGTGGCTTTATCCAGAAAGCTAAGATTTAAGTATATTTTTACCTGAATGAGGAGTGCTCCTGGTCTTCCCAAACCGAAATTCAAAGGAAATGAGTCACTGTCACTGCTCCTGATGAGCACAATAAGGCAGAGACCCAATGTCAAATATTGAGTATGCTTTTGACCTCATGGTTAAGGGACGGGGATTGATATACAGTTTGTAGGAGGAGTTAAGGACAGTGTTGAGTTCTTGGGAAATAGTATGTTAATTTGTTTTTGTAGGATGCTCTCGTTATGGTGTGGGGCAGGCTTGATGGAATCAGTTGGTCTCCTGCCTGTTAATTTTGAATATTCAAGCACTCAGATATTAGTCATCAGTTGCCATATCCCATAATCAGAATCTCCTCAAGCCTATAAGAGGGATGAAACTTAAAGTTACCTAATGTTTCTTGACGAGAATTCAGAACAGATTGTGTTTCTGGGTTTTAACAGCTAACTGGGCCTGTTAACTGTACTTCAACACCAACTGCATAATTTAGGGAAGTCCTCTCAATTGTATTACAATATGATGAATTAAGTCTGTCCTTTGCGCATTTGATGTTGCTACTTTATGATGTGATGCTACCATAATTCCTCATACACACAGTGCCAATGTGTGACAGGAAGATACATCACCAAAATAGACCAGTCTCAAATACTCAAGACATAGAAATTAATTCACCCCATGCTCATGTTTTTAGATATGAGCTGGGCACTTAAGTGTTGAGTGGAGAGGATTAACTATTATTCTGCACCCATTATAATGAAATCCTTTTGTCAAGTTGCAGCACCTGACTCAGAGGATAAACTTGCCCAACAAGTCATGGTGCTATGCCATACAATAATGGTAGTTCAAGGGCTTATTTTCTCAATGCAATTTAATTGCTGGTCTGACCTGTTGACTGCTTGTCGAGTACTGGACCATTTCTGTCTGTACTGTCTGTTTCACTTCAGACCTGTGAATTCTGGGAAGCAAATTTTGCTGGGGCTAGACTAAATGCCAGCCTTGAAAATATTTAACTTCACAAGCTTTGGTTAGGCCACAGCTGGAGTATTGTCTGGAGTTCTGTTCACCACATTATAATTGCAGTGGAGGGAATGCAGAAGAGATTCACAGGGATGTTGCCTGGGATGGATCATTTTAGCTATGAAGGGAGTTTGGATAAACTGGGGTTGTTTCCCTTAGGGCAGAGAAGGCTAAGACGGGGTCTGATTGAGGGGTATAAAATTATGAAGACTTAGATAGGATGGATTGAAAGCAGCTGTTGACAAGTCAATACAAGGGGCATAATTTTAAGGTGAAAGGCAAGAGGCTTAGACGGGATTTAGTGAAGAAAAATTCACCCAGAGGATGGTTGGAATCTGGAATGCACTTCCTCGGAGGGTAGTTGAGGTGGGAAGCTTCACAACCTGTAAAAACTACATTGAGAAGCAGCTGAAACATCATAACATTCATGGCTATGGACCAAATGTTTGTAAGTGGGACTAATGTAGATTTAGAGTTATTTTTGGATAATTCTGTAATTTAAGAGTCTCTGGTATTGGAGGAGGAAAGGGAACAACAAAGAAAACAGAGACAGCAGGGGACAAAAGTGGAGGGGTCTGCTGAGGAAGGCCTTTAGGGAACATCTTAGTTACAGCAAGGACCAATGAGTGATTGCATGTGCTTGAGTATGGAACCTGAAATCAGCAACAACAGGAATGCAGATATCACTTCCTGTGGCTGCAGCATTTCCCATTTTATGCACAGCACTGCATGAGATAGGCTACCTGTTAACTCCATTCAGGCTTATATCCTTTGCTCAAGTGCAAATGCATCAATTAGACACAAAACTACAGTAATTATTATTTTTGCGTGTTACCCTGAATGTAAATCTCATGATGTCCAAAATGTATAGAATCCCTACAGCATGGAAAGAGACAATTTGGACCATCAAGTCTGGAATGACCCTCCAAAGAGCAACTTACCCCCACTCCCACTCCATACCTGTAACCCTGCAATTAGCATGGCCAATCCACCTAACCTGCACATCTTTCGACTGTAGGATGAAATCAGAGCCCCCAGTGAAAACCTACGCAGACATAGTAAGAACAAGCAAACTCCGCACAGACAGTCACCCAATCAAACCTGGGTCCCCGGTGCTGTGAGGCATTGAAATGAAGTTTAACCCAATATCTTCTGGCTGGCAACATAGAGAGGCAGTGTATACCCAGAAAAATAATGTGATGACTGGCTGTCTGGAAGGAAACTCTATTGTTCTGGTTAAACTCCAATGTTAAAACCAATCCTTTTGCAATAACCACAGAGATGTGTTTAGCTTGATGCGGTTCCACCTCTATTCTGATTAGATCATCTGGTTGACTTCTAGGCACAGCTTCCGACATCCTGCGTGGGTCACCTGTTGTCACTGAATGCACCATTGGGATGTTACTGTGTGTGACTCGGGGGAATTGGTCCCCCTCCCACACACACACACACACACACACACACGCACGCACGCACACCTCCCTGTTCCCCACCCCCTGTAAATCTGTTGTCCTTACCTGATCTGGTCAACGTTTGACTCCAGACTCAGGGTAATGTGGTTACCTGTCAACTGCCCACTCAAATGGCCTAACAAGCCATTCAGTTCAAACACATTCTGAGAAGGACAAGACAAACAGGCCTTGCTGCTGATGCCCACATATTATGAAAGAATAAACGTTTAAATAAATGCACCTTCGGTTTCTTAGGCCATAAGATCTGAAAAACCATCCCCACACATTTCCACTGCTCTACTTCATGTTCTCTCTTTGACCAAACTTTTGGTCATCTGCCCTATAATATCTCCTTACGTGGTTTGGTCTTATGTTTGTTTGATATTGGTCCTATAAAGCGCTTTGGGGCATTAAAAGTGCTCCATAAATATAAGTTTTTGTTATTGAAAGACTGCAGTTAAATTGAAAACTAGCTAACATCTTTGGGAATACCACCACCTGCAATCTCCTTTCCAAGCCACTTACCATCCTGACTTGGAAATGTATTACTGTTCTTTCACTGTCCCTGGGTCAAAATTCTGAAATTCCTTCTCTAATGGCATTGTGGGTCTACCTACAGCACATGGAGCGGTTCAGGAAGGCAGCTCCACCTTCATGGGTGAGGGACAGGCAATAAATGCTGGCCCAGCCAATGACCCCCCACATCCCACGAAGAAAAATCTGATGCTGAGGAAGATCATCATCACAGCTTTAGGACATTGATGCTGGGGTTCTTCAGGAAGGTAGCCACAACCCTTTGAAAAAGGTTGTCTGCTCAAAAGCTGTTTGAAAACATGACAAAAATACATGTGGCTACACAAAATATCTTCCTCCAGGCATATGTTTAAGCACACATGAATGGATGTCCATCATTCTCCCCAATTCACCAGACCCACCATCACCAATCCTGCCACAGATAGCAAAACTTCTCAATCAATAAACTGAGACATAGCTCTGTACACGTAAACGGAATTAACGGGAAAGTAGATTAGATTTAGATTTATTGTCACGTGTGTATAAAAACTACAGTGAAAAGTGTTTTTTGCATGTCAGACACAAAGTGTCACCACGCTCTGGCACCATCTTTAAATGCTGAATATAATACAAGATGTTTTTGCAACAGGATACATCTTTGTCTCTTCATCTTGTTCATCAGCCGGAGATTCCGAACCGGGCTCTTGGGTCTCTATAATGGCTCTGGCGTCTCGGTTACAGCTTCTACCACAATTGCAAGTGCTGTGTCCGATGTTGGAGCCATGGGCCTAGGGAGGCATGGATTCCGTACCTCCAGACCCTGCTACCAGTCATTGGCTGTTGGGGTCCCCCACTGTCCCTTATGGTTCTTCTGGCACCCGGGCCTAACCATGGACCTGGAGTGTTGGCTTAGCCCGTGAATCCAAGCCCCTCAACCTGGCCCTCGCTCACTGGGAGGCCCTGGGCTGGGTTGGAACTGTGTCCACCCAATCCTGACATTGCTGCCACTGCTGCCAGAGGCCTCCTCCTCCAATTGAAGCTGTTATCTGTCAAATGAAATCTTACTGATTCACTACACTATTTCAGTGCTTTTTTTTGGAGTATTACATAGAAAAGTATCATTTTTCCTATTATTTTGGTGGAGTTTTTTGCTGTCACAGTTGTCCTTAGTATCTGAGAACCTGAAAATACAGCCTTTCTGCTTTTTTTGTAGATGGTGGACAATTTTTTTTAGTTTTTATGCATTCATGGGATGAGGGCATCGCTGGATAGGCCAGCATTTATTGCCATCCCTAATTGCCTAGAGGGCAGTTAAGAGCCAACCACATTGCTGTGGGTCTGGAGTCACATGTAGGCCAGGCCAGGTAAGGATGGCAGTTTCCTTCCCTAAAGGACATTAGTGAACTAGCTGGGTTTTTCCTGACAATAGACGATGGATTCATGGTCATCATTAGACTCTTAATCCCAGAACAGTGAGAAATTCTAGCCAGCAACCAGGCTGTGACTGGCACATTGGTTTCTAAATGGTTTAAGAATAGATACATCTAGATAACATTTCTTCTAGTACTCAGTTTGTTGGTTAATAGCTAGCAAACAAAGGCATTGAGGAGCCTAAGTATTTACAGGCAGAGGAATCTGCAGTTCTCTCCACACGTTGTACTGTTTGATATATTGAATCGCAACGAGTCTGAAAGGGTAACTATTTGACAGCTATATAATCCACCTCATGCCAAATTGTCAGATTGATTGTGCAAACAGTTTCCAATTTTGATAATTTTCTGTCAATTCTATGATAACACAGTTTCTTGTGATTTTTTTATTTTCCCAGACCCATGATGACAATCTTTGGTGTCAGGACAGTAGGGTGGAGTCACAGTTACACTGCTGTCTGATATATTCCTACCTTCAGGGAGGATTCTTATGGCAGATTACCTAGGGGAGTCACACCAAAGTTCTATGTAAGCTGGCTATAAAGCCAGTTAGGTATAATTTTGTGAGCACTCCAATATAGAACAAAGAACAAGGCAGCACAGGAACAGGCCCTTCAGCCCTCCAAGCCTGCACCACCGCATTTTGCCCTTCCACACTAAAACTGTCTTCACTTACAGGATCTGTGTCCCTCTGTTCCGTTCCCATTCATGTATTCTTCCTGGGTGCTTCTTGAAAGCTGCTAATGTGTCTGCTTCCACCACCTCCTCTGGCAGCGCGTTCCAGGCACTTACCACTCTTTGTGTGAAAAATTTGCCTTGCACATCTCTTTTAAACATGCCTCCCGCCTCACGCCTTGAACTTGTGTACCCCAGTAATTGAACCCTCCACCCTGGGAAAAAGCTTTCCACTCTATCCATGCCATTCACAATCATATTAACTTCTAATATGTCACCGCTCAACCTCCTGCGTTGCTATAGTGTTCAAAATGTGTGGTTATCAGGGTGATTATGTCTTAGGGTCTCGGTCTTCAAACTTAACATAAAATGGAGGTTAAAAACAGTGCTGATAGTAAGCCTGTGAGATTTAGGGGGCCCAGATTTTTTTTACTGGTAGGAAGGTGCAAGGTGATTACACCTGGAGACAACATTAGAACCCTGTGTGCGAACGTTAATAGACTGTGAGCATCCAAAGTCCCCAGTAATATTGAGAATGCAGGTTGTAAACTATTGTTCTTTAAACTATCTATTTAGTTTCAAATTTAGAGGAAGTTGGTTCTTAAGGATAACGAATCAGAATCATTATCGGATTCAGGCCTACATGATGCAGGTAGCCATGTAGATTGGCTTTGAGATTGGAAGAGTACAGACATTACCAATTGGATATTTAGTTGATATTGATTTCCAGGCTTTCCTAAATCATCACTAATGCACATGGACTGCAGCGGTTCAAGAAGGCAGCTCAGCATCACCTGCTCAAGGGCAACAGGGGACAGGAAATAAATGTTGGCCTTGCTCATGGCACCCAGGTCCCACAAGTGAATTTTTGAAAAAAGACACTTGCTATTATCGTCTCTAGCCAAAACTCTTTATAATTCATTGTGACATAATGTGGGTGGAAACTTGTCCTTGAATTACAAAGACCAAATTCATGAGGAGTGAAAATGAAAGTGAAGCATTCATCTAGCTTGTGCTACAAAATATATCTCTGGCAACAATCCCACCATGAATGACTGTTCTGGGGTTAGACATTACCAGAATGAGAAAGGAAAAGAATAGATGTAGAGCTAAGAATTATTATTAACTGATTTTGAGAGAAGTGAGTATCTAATTGAAGGACAGTGTGACATACACAGGTTAACAGTGTGTTCTTGGTTGGGCTAAAAATATCGGAGAAGAAATTATTTTCTGCTTTTTCTTAAAGAATAAGTTGCATACTGTATGAGAAGGTAACAATGGACTACCTGTTTTTATATATACTTCCTCTGTAATATATGAGACTATACATGGATTTAAATGGTTATAAAGAAGTAAAAATACCAATTTATAGTAGCCACAGTAATCATTTGACAATGTTATGCCAGGATTGTGAAACCGTCAATAAACAAGAGCCAGTCTGAACTGAAATTGACATATCAATGTGACCAAAACCAGGAACTCAGATCTGTATCTTCTGCTTGATTTATACCTTCCTCTAACCTTCACATATTGGAATGAAAGTTTCTGGCAGATTAGCTAGTTTGGTATAAACAATGAAACCAAACATGAGAACAGACAGAAGAATTACATTTTAGATTGCAGGTTTTCTGAAAGGGGTGAGCAGAATGATGTAATACAGTGTGGAGCTGGAGGAACACAGCAGGCCAGGCAGCATCAGAGGAGCAGGAGAGCTGATGTTTCGGGGTGGGACCATGTTTAATAGCCTGGCTGAAAGGTTGACTGTACCTCCCTCTCTGGTTCTATTGGCATCTTGAAAAACAGTGCCTGATGATCAAGCAAATTGGAGAAATATCCATTCACCAAGAACTCAAAGATTTCTACAAACTTTGTCACTGCACAGGATACAAGTCATTCAATAAACAACCATGGTGTCAGTTTAAATCCCCAATACTCAAAGACTCTTAAGGACTTTATAAGGTGTATTTTGGTAGGCTTCTTTTTTGTACTTGATGTGTGGGTATGATATTATTTTTCATTATTTTTCTTGGCGTTAGTAAGTAATAACACTTTTTTTTATCTTACTCATTGTTGAACGACTGAATTCAGTTTTAATTGAAGTGTGATTTATCCACATGCTGAAAGGAATTCAAAATATTTGTTGTGGCCACCCCACCTCACCTAGTGTAACACTGCAAGGATAGTGTTTATTCAACGGAGCTTTTTGTCTTTTGTCACAATAAATGTCTTAAAATATGAAACGCTGTCATGTCATTCTTTCAGCTTTTCAACTTGCTCTTTTAAAAGTTATAGATCTTCATGGAGATCATAAAAATAGATGGAGACATTTCCTACTCTGTTTAGAAACTGCTGTCTCCATGGAACCAGCCTCTATGCAGCAAGCCATCGAAGTTAGAACCTTTGTGCCCCAAAATATGAGCCATTGTCAGGATAGGCTATTCCCGTAGCCAAACAACGTACTTGGAGGGGTTTTCCCTAAAGTATCAAGGGTCCAAACAAATTTAACTCTTGTTACACTTTATTGGGATAGTGCAAAGGTGACCAAACCCCTTAATTCTGGAGTCATCACAAATAGAGGGGTATAGACTATGGGCAGATGGGAATAGTTTAGAATGGTATCATGGTGAGTGCAGAAATAATGGGCCAAAGGGCCTGTTCCTGTGCTGTACTGTTCTATGTTCCATGTTCTAGGCTTCCTGCACTGCTTGAACAAGCAGCCGTGTAAGCAGCACTTACAATGAGTGTCAGGTTACATCAAGAGCCTTGGTTTTTAAAACAGTCCCATTCCCATTTGATTCCACAACCAAAAATGCAGGAAAATAAGAAAACGACATGGACTTTATACTATTAATTTATACCTCCCAAGTTGTCTCCATCGAGTCATAAACTGCACCAGTGGGAAGCCTGGCAAGTCCAAATGCATGCTAATCTTATTTCTCTCTGCTCAGAGATAATAAACTGATGTCCCTCTCCTAGGTTGCAGAGCCTCTGTGACTTCCTGGTAAAGCAATAGACATCAGGAGATATTGGGATTCAGTCACAAGTAAAGTGAGGGTTACAAGTCGGTTCACAGCCAATGGAAACACTGTCTCTCCACTTCTCTGAGCCTGCAGGTCTGATTTCAAGAAGTGGCAGAGTTATGTGATCATCACCTTAGTGAATTGCAGGTGCAAAACAAAACTGTCACTGGTTTATTTGAAGATAAGAGATGTGCTAACGGAAAGCCCTAGATGGATAAATTCTCCAGCTGAGGGGCTCTTGTTGTCTCTCTTCTCTCTCTATGAGCAACTTGCCCTCTTAGTGCTACTTAGTCTCCTTCTCCTGCTGCGACTCACTAAAATTCCCATGATTTGGAGCAAGTGATATGCTCAGATCCCTTGCACCTTTCCCACATACAGCCCAACCTTTTGCAGACTTCACCAAATATTATTAACTCTTTTAAACACCAAACAATTCCACAATCACTAACACAGTTAGTAGAAAACAATTAGCAACTAACTTGCAAAATAGCCTGCAACATCAGGGAATCCTTCATGCTGTTGAATATATGTTTCAGAGGAGGACATTAAATAGAGTAATAAGACCAAATGCTAGGTCAGGTATCAAACTTGCATGAGGTATCAACTAATGTCAGAACTACCTACTCTTACAACACACATGTAATAACCATGTGAGTACTTTTACCCAGAAGACATGTGATATGGGTTGTGCCAGAAGTAGCCAGATATAGCTCCTGTATTACTGAAACTACTGAAGCCATAGAATCAAAGTTCACTTCGCCCGAAAATGGATTTTCAAGTTGCCTCGTTTTCTACTTTCTACTGGTGGCAAACACTTCTAATCTTCTTAATAATGCTTTTCTTGTTGTGCAAGATATCAAACACTCTGATGAATGTTAGTTATTTCACTCCTTGTCTTCTACCCCTGCTCCTCTAGAAAGGACTCTATGAGTACACAATCCACCATAGTGTACAAGAGAAAACTCAGATCATATGCTGAGATAATTCCTCTTTATCATATATGTCACTCAATCTTCAATCTTTCTCTATGTTACAACTGCTTTTGTTTTTAAGCACCAAGTTTGATGAAATGTTAGTGCTTGCACCTTCAATTAAAAATTGGGATTCAAGCCCCAACTGGAGCTTTGTAATATTGGCTGATATTTCAGTGCAGTGCTAAAGGTGTGCTGCAATATTTTTAGATCCTGCGACTTTGTAAAGCAGATGCAAACAACTTCCACATGCTTATTTGTAAAGCAGAAGAGAGTTCTCTGAGCGCACTTTATCCTTGAACCAACATCAGGAAAGACACTTTATTTGGTTCTCTATTGCGTTCATGTTTGAAGAAGCTTACTACACACATATAATGAACCATGTTTGCTTGCATTACAGTGCTTATATGACAACTGCACTTCATTCGCTGTAAGGCACTTTAGCTCATTCTCAGATAATGAAAAGTACTTTGTAAATGGAAGTTCCTCTTTCTTCCTTATCAATATTTCTCTGGGCTCTTTAAAAATTCTTCATTTACTTCTTTGTATTGCTAAATAGGCTGCCACGGAATCTATTTCCTCATTTTATCATGTTCTGAAATTCTGGTATGTTTTTAAACCTTTTCCTCCATATTCAAATGGTTTCTTCTTGCCTTGAGTGTCCAATGCCTACTTGCCATGTATCAACTGGATGCAACACAGGCAAAGGAACCAAGTGAGAGGGTTGCACACCAGAAATGGAGGCCATCCGTTCCTACATCAATCCTCCCCATCTGAGCTTGCTCTTGACAGTGTCCAGGTGATGCTTTACACCACAGGCCTGAAGTGAAAATCTACTTCATAATCTTCAAATCTTTAAGACCCAAGATGGCATTGCCATATCACTATTTCCCAAGTTACTCTCATCTATTTATTCTGGTCATAATCCTTGGTAGAGACCAACAACCTGTTTATTTTGGAAGAATCTGAAAACCCAAGTATTTATTAAAAAAAAGACGAAGCCACAAGATTTACAGTTTAAATCAAAAGAATTTTGCAAAGAACAAATTGAAAGAATATGAACATCAACATCTGCACCATCTTAAATGGTTAGCCACAATAATGATATTAAAAGTGCAATTAATGCAATTACTGACTTTCTAAATGAAACTCCTTAACTCAAATTTCCTGTATGCCTGTTTGACTTATTCCCCAAAATTCAATTCAAAATCTGGAAGATTCAACTACTTGGCTTGTACACTGCTTTGGAGATACATATAAATTTTGAAATTTCTTTTCTTTTTATTTCCTGGAAGCTTTTGCATTCAAATCTCCTCCAACTGTCCCCTACTTGTAGATTCTCAGTTTAACATTGGTGCAGCAGGTAGGATATTTCCTGGTTCTAATATTCTTTCACTCTGGAATCTTGTATACAGATTCTTTTTCTCTCTCCTTCGCTCTCTTCGGGGTTTTGGTTGTAACGAGTACAGCACGCTGCTCCATCCCACCCCCAGAAGAAAAGTTGACCCGGAATGCAGCAATAACACACTAGAGGTTACCAGAAACAGCTTGGGCATCAGGCTTCCACTTCCTTATGGATATGTATTCCTGGCAGCACTAAAATTCAGTTGTCAACACTGTCAGTACTGAAGCATCTCCACAAAGAACAACAATAGTGCCCAGAGTGAGGTAAGTCTCAGGCCTTTCGGGTGGAAAAGGAAAGGTGAGAGGCAAAGGGTGGTGAAGTTAGGGAGAACAGGGTTTGAAGGCCAAGTGGCGAAGAACAGGCAAGGGGCTGACATCTCGGAGTTTAACATCAACAGGTACATGACATCCCTTCACCCCCAACCCCTCCTTTCTTTCCTGTCATTTCAAATAAGCAGTTTGAAAAATGGCCTTTGAAATCTGATCTGCCAGTCACTGCTCAGCATCTTAATACAGTGGAGGTAGGGTGTTAAGGACCTTAGTAAATAATCAAAATCATAGAAGAAAGAAGCCATTCAGCCCATCAAGTTTACACTGACCCACTGAAGAGCATCCCATATTTATCATGGCTGAACCACCTAGCCTACACATCCCTGGTTACCACGGGGCAATTTCCCACGGCCAACTCCCCCTACCGCATCCCAAAACCAGTCCAGCTCGTCCCCGCCTCCCTAACCTGTTCTTCCTCCCACCTATCCCCTTCTCCCACCTCAAGCCGCACCCCCATCTCCTACCTACTAACCTCATCCCGCCCCCTTGACCTGTCCGTCCTTCCTAGACTGACCTATCCCCTCCCTAACTCCCCACCTACACTCACCTTTACTGGCTCCATTCCCGCCTCTTCGACCTGTCTGTTTCCTCTCCACCTATCCTCTCCTCTATCCATCTTCTATCCGCCTCCCCCTCTCTCCCTATTTATTTCAGAACCCCCTTCCCCTCCCCCATTTCTGATGAACGGTCTAGGTCCGAAACGTTAGCCTTTCCGCTCCTATGATGCTGCTTGGCCTGCTGTGTTCATCCAGCTCTGCACCTTGTTGTCTCACCTAACCTGCACTTCTTTGGAGGGTGGGAGGAAACAGGAGCATCTGGAGGAAATTCACAGAGGCATGGGGAGAATGTGCAAACTCCACACAGTCACCCAAGGCTGGAATTAAACCTGGGTGCTTCGTGTTGTAAGGCAGCAGTGAGCCACCACGTCACCCTAATCCGAGGACAGGAGGCCCAGTAGGCACCTTATCCAATCCTTGTACTGAGGAAAATGGGCCACGAGTGAGAAGAATGGCGTAGGATGACTACCTGATATATTTCACATGCCCCTGCTACGAACACATGGAGTGAGGGGCAATAAAATCGATCCCGTAGACATCAAACAAGCTCTTATAGGACCATAAAATGTAGGAGCAGAAGTAGGCCACTTAAGCTCATCGAGTCTGCTTCGCCATTCAACAAGATCATAACTGATCTGATAACTCTCAGCTCCACTTTCCTGACTTTTCCCCATATCTGACCATCCATCACACCAGTAATTTTTTGCAAATTGAACAAATACAGGCTAGATGTTAAAAAAAAATTCTTCACGTTAGTGAAACAGACAAGGTCCGCTCAAACTGTCGAGAATTTGTTCCCCGTGTGTGATTTGACTTGATTACTGTAATTGAAAGTAGCCCTGAACTGTTTTGAAAAATGTTTGTCATTTTTATCAGAAAATGAGTCTTTTGGCAAATTTGCATTTGAATGCGTTCAATTTTTTTTTAATCATGTGATTGAAAATGGAGTTTAATGTTAATTACTAATCCCAGAAAGTGAAGCTCATTAATATGCTAATGTATTTTATTTTTGGACACCACAAGGTGGCAAGTAGCAAAAGCGCACATTTTTCAGATATGATGTGACTGTATGAAGACAGTTTAGTGATTGTTCTCTCAAGGAACAGCTGCAGTCGTAAGATGTGCCTCACAAAATGGAAGATTATGATTGTCACTAGTTGACATTCCTTTTCTGCAGAGAAAGGCATCAGCAGTCAGTGTTACTGGAAATGAAAAATTAAGGCTTTCAGATTGTTGCACGCTCACTTTTGTCTCTTCAATTGCTGCTGAGTAAATGTAAAACACAATCAACTGGAAAGGAGGGAAGTAAGCAGCAGAGGCCCATGATTAATTCTTAATTAAGGCACTGACACTGCATCTTGTCAAACAAGGGCAAAGTGTATGCTGAGATACACTTACACAAACAGACAGAACCAGTTACAGCAGCACAGAATACAGAATGCATTTGGGCTGACATTGAGAGGGATTTAGATAAGTACTAGATATTTAAAAACTCTCCCTCTCTCTCTGCATGATAGAGGAGGATGAGAACAGTGATAGTACGAGATGAATTGCATGTGAATGTGTGTTTATTAATACCTATCAGTCTTTGAAATTAGACAGGCCAAGCCTGTCCATGTACTGTGTGTCTCTCCTCGGGCACCCAGATTAAAGGTCAAGTCTTTGCAACCAGTCAAAACAACAAAAGAAATAGAAAGAAGAAACGGAGATTTCACCTAATTTAGCTGTTTGAACCCTGAATGAAATGGGAAGAATGAGCCTGTGGTTAGTGAAGCATGAGTAATATTCCCTCTCGCACACTGAGATTCAGAGCTGCTTTTTCAGCCAGCACTGATAGAGCCTCCAGCAGCAAGAATCTGGCAACATGCCAGCCAATCTATGGACTCCAGTGCAGTCCTGATTCCATCTGTTTCTGCAGAGAATATTCCACTTCAGGTCAAATCCATACAGCCAACAGTATTAGCAATGCCATAATCTGTAAAGATATTTCAGACAGGCTGAAAAGCGATGTACCCTTGGCTGTAAAACTGTAAAGACTAAAGGTACAACACTACTTATTGAGGAGAATATATACCTCATACCAGTTGGCACTGTTGACTTACACTTGGAGGGCAATTGCCCATCCTGGAGATCGGCTGTAATATTTTCTGAACAAAAGGAGTGGAGCTGCTTATTAATAAAAGACTGCTTTGGCACAAGCTGTTGATTGTCCGCTAAGTTGATAAGCTATGACAAAAAAAACTTATCATGATGTGATGCATTCAATAAATAGGTTTCCTGCATGTTCTTTTTATAGCACTGTTCCTTTTTCTCATTCAGTAGTCTTTCACTTTGCTGTTACCATTAATAGATTTACAAGGAGCATGCTGTGTGGTTCTGAAGGTGAGTTCACAATGTAAATACAGAGTAGGAAAGCCAGCAAGGACTGAGTAAGTTGAATGGCATCTTTGTATGCTGTAAATATCCACTCCCAGCCTTATCCCATGTCCAGCCCTCCCCCTCCTCCTCGTCTCCCTGACCTGACCTAACCTGTCCATCTTCCTACTCACCTATCCGCTCCATCCTTCCCGCTGACCAATCACAATAACCCCCTACCTGCATCCACATATCACCATCCCACCTACCCTTCTCACCAGCCCCACCCCGCTACCACTACTTACTTCTGGGCTCCCCTCTCCCTCCGCAGTCCTGAAAAAGGGTTTTGGCCCGAAACATTGACTTTCCTGTTCCTCGGATGCTGTCTGCCCTGCTGTGCTTTTCCAGCTTCACATCTATTGACTCTACAACTTAACAGTTGGTTCTACTGTGATATCTCATTGATTAACTGGATTATAAAACAACGTGTTGAATCGTGGGAATAGTTTTGTTTTCATTCAGAAACCTTGCTTTCCATTTTTTTCTTCCTCTGAGCACATTGATTAATACTAATCCACAGTTTCAAAGGTGGCATTAGTCCTACTGTACCTTGCTGAATGGTGCACATGTGAACAAGTGCAAACAGTTATTTCATACCATTGCTTCTCCTGTCATTTGTCTATTCTCCTTCAAGTTACTCATTCAGTTCTAGTCCTCTCATATGCCTGTTAAAAATTTCATTACTTGCTAAATTTCCCTTAGCTGCTATTGTACGTATCTGGATTGATGTGATCTAATGTCATATGATGAAACCTGCGGGAACACCTCCAACTAGACTTGGCAAAGTGATTTGAAACTGGTGTTCCAGTCTTGGAAACTATTAACAAATCCAGTCCAGATTGATGGGACGTAATGTCCAACGCAAAATGTGTTTTGGCAAACTCAATGCATTTGGGCCAACAGTGCAAGCTATTTCTAACTTGACTTTAATTGATTGTATTACCCTCCGAGGCTAGATGATGGAAAACAGTGGAACAGTGGTAAAAATACCACAGTCGTGCAGTGAGGGCTGGTTTTTCTTATACTGGGACTGAAGCTAACTTTTGGTGCAAAATAGAAGCCTAATTACCCTATATCTGGATGTATCATAGCCCACCTGACTAGGTTTGATGCTAACACTGATAGTTCCGATTTTCCTCACATCTTCTGCAGTTCTCATCCAGAAACTGACTGCATTTTTCTTGGTAGTGTCAGGCTGATTTTATGCGCAGAATGGCATTAGTGTGGAAATGTCTCTCTAGCGCTGAGAACTCAGGAGAAGCTGTAGTAAGTGAAGAAGAAGCAGGAAAAGACATCTGAATGCAGAAAAGAGATGACATGAAGAGGATCTTGTGAGGTGGCATGGCGGCACAGTGGTTAGCACTGCTGCTTCACAGTGCTAGGGATCCAGGTTCAATTCCACCCTTGGAGTCTGTATGGAGTTTGCATGTTCTCTCTGTGTCTGTGTGGGTTTCCTCTAGGTGCTCCAATTTCCTCCCACCTACCAAAGTTAAGCAGGTTAGGTGGATTGGTCATGCTAAATTGTCCCCAGTGTCCAGGGATGTGTAGGCTAAGTGGATTGACCATGGGAAATATAGCATTACATGGATAAGGTAGGATACGATAGACATTGTGACAGAGACTTTGAGGATGGGCAGATGGATCCTTCAAGATCTCCAATTATTTTCCCACCAAGTCTGCATAATATTATTGTACTGCCA
This sequence comes from Rhincodon typus, assembly GCF_021869965.1. Classification (NCBI taxonomy): domain Eukaryota; kingdom Metazoa; phylum Chordata; class Chondrichthyes; order Orectolobiformes; family Rhincodontidae; genus Rhincodon; species Rhincodon typus. The sequence continues at coordinate 64,484,059 of NC_063334.1, forward strand.
AGTTTTTAAGGCACTCAGTATTAACCCTTTCAGACTGTTACAGCCTTATCAGCAGTATGAAGGGATTGCTTAAGAATAAACACATGACAGCTCTTCACCAGGTGGCAGGCAATTACATGCAATGGTGGCTGGAATTCCTCACTATCTGGACATTCCTTCCAGTTTATGGGGCTTACAAGCTGCCAAACAGGCATGAATGGCACCTGCGGCACTGGGAACCTGGCCAGTTGAAAGCAATTGATTGCTTTCATTGTCTACTTCAGATGGAACTGTGTCAAGTCGGAGACAAATCTGAACAGAGGCCATCTATGGCCTGTCCACAACAGCAAAGAAGTGCTTTTTGCTTTTTGACTCATGATACGAAGGTCACAAAAGTCACCTGGAAATCTCCAAATGTATTAAAGTTTTGCACCCTTCTCATCTTCACTGCCACAAGTGAGGCAGTATCCAAATGGCAAGAAGCTCTAAAGCAAGTACAAATATGAATATGTCTGACATAGTTTTGGGGGAAAGTTCCTCAGATACCGTTTATAGAAAAAGTCCAATCAGCCCATAGTGGTCTGAAACCTCATGTTACCAGGGATACAAACTGTGAATAAATGTGTTCCTGGGTGTTCCATCATGACTTGTCCCCAGACTCCAGCCATTAGTCAGTCAACATATCCATCCTTGTGAAGGATGACATCGAAATCAAATGGAAAGCAAAAGGGCTATTTATTTGTCAGTTGAATGATGTTCGACTTCTGACTTTTATCTCTCATTTTGAATATTTTCATATCTGTTAAAGAGAAGCCTTCAAAAAAAATGACAAAAAGAAGGAAAAACATTTTTTTAAAAGTCCCTATGATTTTTCTCCAGTGTTTTACATGACACTGTCCTAAAGATTGATCTTTAATTCCTGGAGACACAGGAGTGCACCCTCTTGGTTTCCATTCTTCCCACTTAAAAGCTCTTGCCAATCTTCTCATCAGAGGGTAGTCCATTCTTTCACTATGCAGCAGACCCTTTATATTCTCACAAAGCACCTTCAAATGCTTAGAACCTGCGGCTTTTAAGTAATGGAAGAGCTTTCCTGACAAACATAGTATTGCAGAAATGCACTGTGTGACCTTTCACCTCTCTGATCTCTTTCTGACTGTGGGATCAGCATTCAGGCTTTGCACAACCACCATTAGATGAGCAGTGATTTGCAGGGGTTGAAAATGTGCAGAAAGCTGCAGAAAAGTCAGGGAACACATGACCAAACTCTTTGTCTCTTTACATGGGATCCAGTATGCTCCCAACAGATCAGACTTTATTTGTGCTTTAGTTTCAACAGCAGGTCACTCCACACAATTTTGTTTTCTGCCCAGCCTCTATATAATCAAAAAGGCTGTTTTTGCCCATGGAAATTCAAGTCAGGAGTCTGAATTGTAAGAGTTATATTCTCCAGTGCATGGAGTACAAAAGCAGAGGAAAGGAAACATCAGAATACAAATTAAAAAAAGACTAAAAGGTGAATAATCATATTCTAATGTCATGTTTAACAGTTTTAATTTCCTGTATTTATTTTATAATTAGCATTGTTTCAAGCCAACAAAACAAAGGTGTAGTAAAATTTACACAAACATCCCAATTACTCTTTCACTAGGTCACTTCCTCCTCTGTTTCTTCCGTCACCATTTTATTTAAATAGAATTGAGGTCGAAAGGTTAATAAAGGTTAACGTATGGAAGATTTTAATTATTTCTTGTCAAACAGGTGAATACAAGTGCTGCCTAGCAGTCAAAGTGCTGGCCCATACTTCTACCCGTGATTTGATATAATCAGTTTTGCCTGTGGTTATGTCAATGTATTTCAAACCAGGAAAATACTTGGTACCAGCAGTAACCCCTCATTTGATGCAGTGAATTAATTTTTATAAGTGTATGCAGATCTGCTTTTGAGTAGTTCATTTATTAATGTTTCTACATCATGAATAGTCATGGCAACAACTTCTCCTTTTAAGCGTATTGTGGTAATGAATAAGTTATTATAGTAATCCACAGAATCATGACTATTTTAATCCTGCTACTAGGAAATTATATCCAAGTATTTCTAGAATTTCAAAAGGCAGCATGCATATTATTACAGCTTTTTATTTGCTGAACACTTTGGTTTGAACATTTATTTTTATTGTCTTGCTCCATAAGGATTTAAGAGCTTGCGAAGCTTAATAAATTCTGTTCAAATATCCAAAATCCAATGAAAGAGATAAACATTTGTTAATGCAAGAGACACTGTGAATTAATGAGTGGAAAGCCGGGAAGATTAAGCACACATTAGGACATGAAAGAGAGGCTGAAAACAATTTTGTTCAGCACAGGAACATAAACCTGAAAGTGCAAGGTTGTATTGAATTGATGATTTGGTAACAAACTTTATATATTTAATAACGTGGAACAAGCAAAAAAATGCTGCTTCAAATTTAACAGGATGATTAAGAAATATTTGGTGCATAAAATGATAATTATTGTAAAAGATTGCGTTGGTTCAAATAAAATTTGAAGAATGTAATATAGGCACAAGAGATCCGTCACTCAAGAAAAATATAGATTGCAAGAAAGAGAAGGGTCAGCAGAAGAAGAAAAACAAAATTTTCTATGCAGCAATCTAATGCTTTATACTGGGTAGACAATGTGTGCTCTAAAGCTTAACACTTCACAGGGTCCTGACTGATGCAGGCCAAAATTGGAGACATTAAGGTTGCAGCTTTTGAGAAATACACTTCTGCTCAATGATTGCAGTCTGTTTAAACAGTTTACAAGATAATCCTTCCAGTAAGCAGCTGGCCTGACAGTTAGCATATTCATTCTGCTGGATAACAAACACAGTCTGATTGCAGCTCAAGCGGCCATTCCTGAAGCAAGGGGGCTTTGTTCCATTTCTGATTAAATAGGCAGCTGTAGATTGCAAAGAATATAATTGCCTTGGCCACGCAACATCTTCACCTGTTATTTCAAGTATGCTAAATCGTAGCAGAAATTATTAACAGCCACTGTTTCATGGTAGTTTAATTTGAGACGACGCACTGTTAGCGTAACACAGATGAATAGGTGTGTTGGACTTGACTTTAAATAGGGCTGACATCCAATGAATATTTTGTAGCAATTGCACTGTAGGGAGCTCGTCAGTGATTGCATTTACAGCCACACAATTGTCAAGCATAGAAGGGAAAAAAAAGACTAACACAGCTTGCACTCATAATCTTAACAATGATTACAACATTTGACAGCTAAATCATTTTTCAATTAGGTCTACAAACGATGTGAGCATGTGCTGATGAGTTTTCGGTAAAATATTTCAGGGCCAGGATGACCAGGGAATACACTTACTCTTCTTATTGTGGTATTAAATTTTCATACACAGCATTCAGTTTCCTAGCAATCTTCTGATGCATTCCCCTGATGGCTCAGTGAGTTGATACAGTGAGCAGCTGCACCATTCAGATCAATAAGCTCAAAGTCCAGTTCCTCTTCTGTACTAAATGTGGTGATTGCAAACAAGGTGGCAATCGAGGCACTATATTTGGCTTCAGCACCAGGGCGTTAGGGAGGGAAAAGTCCTCATTACCGTTGACAAACTGAAAACCTTAGTCACAGTATGTGACAATTGGCTGTGAATAGGATAGGGCTTGACTGTGGTGTGTTCTGTGATTGACTAGACTACCAATATTCACTATTAAGATATGCACAGATATTTGGTGTTGTAAAAGGACTCCAGTGCCAATCCATCAATACTCCAAGATAAGATTCAATGGCTCCTGAGGAGGAGAGGAAGAAAACTGATGAGGCTGGAGAAAATTTAACAAGAAATCTCCTGATAAGAAGTTTAACATTGATTGTTTCTCTGCTAAGATACGGGCAATTCTTTTCAGAGATGGGCAATTTTATCTTATTGAGACTGGTCTAATAATCAGTTGCTCAGTTCTGTGGCTTAATTTATTTGAAATAGTAAAACATGTTGCAAGTTATGAAGCACAGAATACAGCAAAACTGTGTTTGGAGCTGCAAACATAAAAAAGACTGGCAGCCAGGCAGAATCACAACATTGTAGATACACAGGACTTGGAGTCCTTAATGGTAAACTTGCCTAAAAGTAAAACACACAAACAAGGTTCCTCTCTTTGCCGAAAGAAAGTTTAACAATTTACAATAACAAGTAAGCCTATGATCCTTTATAATGCATAGGCAATTTGATGATATATCCAGACCTCATTTGTGATGGTGACTTTATTTGGAGATGTCATTGATTTCCCCAGCCCCAGTGATACCATCTGTCATTCATATTTATGTTATCAAGTTTTTGCATAGAACATAGAACAGTGCAGCACAGGAATAGGCCCTTCAGCCCATGATGCCAAACTAAACTAATCCCTTCTGCTTGCCCTTGGTCCATATCCCTAGCATATTCATGTGCTTATCTAAAAGCTCCCTAAAGACACCCATTGTATCTGTGAGTCCAAAACACTTTCTCCTTCATAATTTGCTCTAATAACTAACTAACATTATCAATTTATTTTGTTTTCTACGTAGTTTGGACATCATCCTTTTGCAGCTTCAGTAGTTCCTTGCTTGAATGCTTTCACTAGAATGTCATTACTGGCATTTATTTCTGAAAGGGTTGTCCCATGAGTGATTTGTAACTCCTAGTTGTGTGAGCTGTGTATCTAATTTTGCAGGTCTGTCATCTCCTACAGCATAGCTTTGAGCTCAAGCCAGTGTTACTCTCACTGTTCCTGCTGAGCTTGATCTGCTCCACAATTGAGTTACTCCAGATCCTCCTGTAAACCAGCAATCTTTTAATTGGATTGACAACGTTGTAGCTCATCTTGTTTCCATTCTTTCTCTTTCATCTGTTCATTCACCCTTGTGAATTGAGCAGAGGTATCCCATCAACACTTCAGCATCTCGGAGATGGTATTCTCAAGTTTGGATTAATCCTGAACTGACAGGCTTTTATTGCCTTGAACCTTATTTTCTGTTTCTGCGCAAATGTTAATCTTGCCAATGAAGCCCACATTCAATGATTAAATACAACAAAAAAAACTAGCCACATAAAAAGACAGTGTTCAGCATTCCTCATTATTTCTAGACTAGCATGTCTATCATTTGTATCTCTTCTAATTTCATTATAAGGTTAATGTTAACTGAGCTTGCTGGGAAGGAAATTTTCTGCTTTTAGACCACCCAATATTAATCGACATTAATTTTGATAAAGCTTAAATTCTGGGGAAGAATGAAATCAACACTCCATCTCATCTCATCAGATTCCTTTCAGGCAGTTTAAATTACTGTTACAGCTAATGATTTTAAATTACTCATTACATAGATTTGACTTATTCTGTCAATTGTACAATGTTTATTTTCACACTATTAAGAGGGTTCAAGTGCACGCAGTTTCTGCTATTGATATTTTAAAGGGCCTGGATGATTATTGACCTGTTGTGTAAGGAGATTTTTCTTGAAGCAAGTGGTAAGCAATGAATATTTTCACTGATATAACAAGATGTAGAGCTGGATGAACACAGCAGGCCAAGCAGCATCAGAGGAGCAGGAAGGCTGATGTTTCAGGTCTGGACCCTTCTTCAGAAACCTCTGATGCTGCTTGGCCTGCTGTGTTCATCCGGCTCTACACCTTGTTTTCTCAGATTCTCCAGCATCTGCAGTTCCGACTATCTCTGAATATTTTCACTGTCTCAGTTGAATTTGTTGGTTTTATGTAGTGATTGAATGGGCAAGGCAGTAGGGAGGAGAGTATGGAAGCTAGGTGGGTATGACGGGCCATCAGGGAGTTTATAGGTGGAATACTTTGGCTTGGAGGGTGTGAGGAGTCATGGGAATAAAAGGGGGAACTTGGGGTAACATGGGTAGTGTTTGTAGTGAGTTTTAGAAGGTATTGCTATTTTTGTTAATATTGGGACGAATTCCCACAACGTGAGGTGAGCCTTTTAAACAAGCTGCCTTCACAACGAACTGCCTGTGTGCCTGCCTTCTACCTCTTTTCGAACCTTGCTTGGTTGCAGCATACGAATATTTGAAGCTTAGTTTTCGCAATCTTGTTAGCCAGATAAAGCATTTAGTGATGGTTGGAACAAGGGAACCAATCATTCCATTGACCATTGTATGAAATTATATCTTAGAGAGCAGGTTTCCTATTGAATGATTGAAAGCATCTTGTTTCATCATCATTTCTGTGGACTGTAGACCCATAATTCAATCTCTATAAATGGAGTACATATTTCTGGACATAACATTTAAGGTTGATGGAAAAGAGCAACAGTGTGGCTTTAATAATTAAGAAACTGCTACACTCCTGTCTGCTGAAGTGCTATCAAACAACTAAATATACTATTCTGACTCACATTAGGATCCATTCGTACATTCTGCTTCCCACATCGAATAGAAAAGAAATGTTTCATCAAAAGGACTTAATCCCAGTGTTATAAAAATAATAAAAGAGTAGGGTGGTAGCTTTCTAAATAATATCCTCTCATTAACAAGATTATCCTTATTGTATATCATCAATATGGTCAGGTATATTGCAATTTGGTTTCATCATTAATTGAATAAAATGTGTTATAGTGCATGAGTTTTGTCATAGGCAGTAAAATTGACTGATTGGACTGGAATAATCTCATCAGAGCTTTCCATTGTGGTTGAATAAATGGCTTGATCTGAATTTTTCGCTAATATTATTTATTATTCTATATACCAGCACTAAAAGAAATTCTGATTGTTTTTTTTCTCTAACAGCAGTACCGCTGTTTGTTAATTTGATTTATTTTAAATTGTTTATGTTTTATAAGGAGGCTAAGAGATGTTCATGCATGATTTTCAATTTGTTTCAAATTGAGCTTGCATGGTTTGACCTGAGACCTGCTGTCTATGACCCGTTGACTACTCTCAAAAATCTTCTCTTGTGATGGCAAGGTTTGGTCAGTCTTGAGCTCTGTAAACAGTTGTCTTTTCTTTGTTGTCTGGCTCAGTCATCTGTTACATAGGCACGTCTCTGCTCTATAAACTGAATAGGATGTGCATTTTTTGTGTTTTACGTATGTGTGTATTTTCAGTGCTAAAGGAGTTGAAACAAGCCTGTGAAATTAGGTTAAAAATATCACAGTGAAGAGATGATCATCCTAAATATTGAAATAAGACTAAAACTGTTGTGTGGGTATTGTTTAAAGAGCAATTTGGTGTCTCAGCTTTTGCAGTAACGACATTTATTTGAGTTTGTGCTGTCTTCGGGATACCAGTCTTAAATTGGATACTGCTCTCAATCTTAATCATTGGTTTATGCCGATCAATCAGATACAAAATCATGAATCGATTGAGTTCCGACGTGGTTCTGAGAGCGTGTGGATAATGTAAAATTAATGTCAGTAATTTGGCAGCCCCTTTCCCCTCATTTTCATTTCCATTGAAGACATCTGTCAGCACTAAACTGTATTACACAATCACACAAAGTCAAGATGTACGCTAGGTGTCAGGTCCACTGGATGACTGCTGAGGATCAAAAGCATCAGGTCTCATTGAAATGTTTGTGCTGATGTTAGTGGCGACAAGAAGGAAGAGGCTCGGGGGTCTTTTTTTTTTTGATTTTGTGTGTTTCAGCAGAAGTGGCTGGTCAGGTAAAGCAAATAAGGCACTTGCAACATTTGCAGAATAGCACAAGCATGAAAAACAATCTTTGTTAGCGTATCCCAGATGTAAAACGACATGTAGCCAAATGTCATGGCAGCCATTTGTAATCTTCTTTTCTATTCGTTAGGATGAGTCAGACTTTATTCCTGCATTGTAGTGCACAGCTTCAAAGACATCGTTCATGTACAAAGGGCCCATGGCCAAGATGATAAGCTGGCTTGGTTATGCCTGTACCAAACCTGTCACCAAAAGATCACCAGCCACCACATTTTTCGATGCTTGGCCAGTCAGATGTGAAGAGGAAGATGCCTTGAGCCCTTCCCTGGTGCTGTGACTTTTCCTGGCACCTTACATACAACCTGAGTCAACTTCATCATCCTACCACCATATCCAGTGCTACACTACACACGCACCAGCCTACCATTGCAGGACTTTGCCACCCTTTCACCTTAGTGCCATTTTACCCATCTGACCACCCTGCCACCACACCCACTCACCTCACACTCTCATTCATTACAGTATTAAAAAGCTGGTTAAATGTCCCCAAAGCTTTTCAGTTCAAACAGATAAAATGGAAATGAGTAGGACCAGTCTGACATTGAGCACTATCTGAGAAGATTCAGGTCAAGTTATATTTAATTTCTGCTCCTGTTGACTTCTGGAATGGCTTTGTTATTTTCTTCTACTCATTTGTTATTTTCTTTCCACCTATCATTCAATGCCATTCTCTTACAGTTTTTTTTTATCTGAAGCCAGTTGTTGAGAACTGGATTAAAATCTGTTTTGCACACAAAATACTCTTTATTTTTAATTGCAAAATGGAGGAGAGAAATGACAAGTTGCAACCTGTCTTCAATTTTTTGTGCCTTGTGCATGTCTGGGTATTTTACTGGGGGCGGGGGGGTGGAGGTGTGGCTATAAAGCATTTCTCTTGGAGGGAGCACATTGATGATATGATATCTTGCCACCACATTATTTTCCAAGGTTTGTGGCTGGCAACTGAATAAGAGTCCAACTTGTTGAGACACCAAGAGATAATTGGCTTCTTTTGGAGCTACCAGTGGTCAGAAAGCCACAAAATCAGCAGTACTTTTGGGTATAAGCTCCTTCCAGGGGGATCATTCCTGCACCGGGAGTACGTTATAGATCATAGAATCATAGAGTCATACAGCATGGAAACAAACCCTTCAGTCCAACCAGTCCATGCTGAACATAATCCCAAACTAAATTAGTCCCATCTGCCTGCTCCTGGTCCATATACCTCCAAACTTTTCCCATTCATTTACTTATCCAGATGTCTTTTAAATGTTGTATTTGCACCTACACATACCACTTCCTCATGAAGTTTATTCCACACGCAAACCACCCTCCATGTAAAAAAATGTTGTGGTCATTATAATTAGTGAAATCAACAAATATGGATGGATTCACTTCTCTTCATTTGCTTTGCCTCAGAGTGAGTTCTGCCCAATTTCCATTCAGAGTGGTGGTGGGTAGGGGGTTGAAGTACAGACCAGTAAGTAGGAAAAATCAGCTCCTTGACCATCTGCTGTAGACACTGGGAAAATCAAGATTCTGAAAGTGGAATCTGCACAGTTTAACAGGTAGTACAGCAGTAATTGTGGAAAAATGAGCCTGAACTGGCAAAACACATATATTTTATTGAAGAAAACTGTTGCAGAAAATACTCCATTTGTGTCATTAACAACTCATTTTTACAATACCCGCATTGTAGACCTTTTCAGGTCACAGAAAAATCTTGCTTGTAAGATGCGACCTTATTCTGTGCTGCTGATTCTCTGTAGTAACGTTTCTCGGCAGAGCTAGCCGAAAGAAAACTGTGCACTACAGCAGAACACAGCAGTCCAGGGGGAGGCTGAGGAAATGACTTGTGACTGAGTGGACCTGACCCTGTGCATAATTTATAATCATTAGTTTAAGTGACAGTTGTATGATATTTGTGCCACTGCTCTGAACTCTGCAGATTTGCAGGCAAACGTCCAATCAGTGATTGGGTTATGACCTACTCCCATTGAAAGGCATGACTGATAATAGCAGGAATGTTTACTTAATGCTCTATCTCGGTGCCTCAGCTAACAAAACCAGTCATAGCCAAATGGAAAATGTGAAAGTGACTTCAGTTGTTCACGATAAGTTGTACCTAGAATGACAGAGATTGTACTTAACTTCCTTCACTGGGCAGAGTCCTTAAAAAAGCAATTTGACAGTGAATAAGCAACAAGAGATCGTGCACTTAAAAAGAAGCTAAAGGATATTGCAAAGTACACAGCTTATAAAGGCAAGGGGATAATTTTAACCGAACCTGTTTGACAGGTTAGATTAAAAAGATGTCTCGTGGCTCAGTTGTTAGCTCATCTTCCTGTCGCAATCATCAGATCTATGGTTATGATTAGCTGTAACACCAAATGTTAAGCTGTTCCTCCCATTGGAGAAACTAAGTGGCTGATTAAAATGGCAATTTAGACCATGTATTGAAGACTAGTACATTCCTCCATCCAGGACTACATGATGAGGGATGCACTACATCTTGAGATTTATTTTGCAATAGATCAATGGGGAAAGGCCCTTCTGCTGTGGTACACAGTACATTGTACACATTGGAATTTTTGCACAGAGTGTTTGACATGAACTGTACATTGTAAATATAAAGTGTAATGACAAGTGCAATGTACCACTTCATAAACTTATTTGTATTGCATTCTACATAATGTCAAAATTTGAACTGTTATGTGATGTACTTTTGGATATGGCAATTTGCAGGAGGTGATATCTGAAGTACATATTCAATAAGCTCTTCTTACCCATTAACTTCACTGAAGGACAATTGTGAGGAATCTTTGCTTTCTAAAGGAGATTGGCGGCTATTCTAGACCCAGCTTGAGTTTTTTACCAAAGCATCAGCAGCATTTTCTGTTGCTGTCAAGTTAATATGGTCCTTAATTTAATGGCGAAACCTCCTTTCAGGTTGCAATAGGTGACTTCAGTGCCATATCATGTTTGTGTTACACCAATTTGTCAGGATATTTTCTAGAACCATGGTATATAAGTCTGAGAATTAGGGCCAGACCATTCAAGAGAGATGCTAGGAAGCACTTCTACACACAAAAGGTGGTAGTGATTTGGAACACTCTGCCACAAATGGCAGTAGATGCTGGATCAGTTGTTCATTTTAAACCTAAAATAGATCATTTTTGTTAAGCAAAGGTATTAAAAGCTGGTATCTGGAGTTAGGCCACAGATCGGCCATGATCTCATTAAATGTCAGAACAGGCTCAGGAGGCCGAATAGCCTACTCCTGTTTCTATGTTCCTGAGGACTTCTAGACAATGAAGAATACTTACTTTTGATTCTCATTAACGAAGTAAAACTGGAGAAGAAAGCATTAAACTTTGCCGACATGGCAACTTGCACAGCGTTTAAAGTACATTTACGTGTGTCTATGTTTCTATACATGCTCTCCGTCAACAGAATGGCACTTACATCAATTGTAACAGATTCCACTCCCTCAGCGTTCAGCGGTTTGGGATCATGGGAAGAATATCATGTAGATACGCATCTTAGCAACAGTCAACACTCTTTCATCCAGCACCAACCTCAGCGCCACTATTTTTCCAGCCAGGTTACGCAGTTACATACGCACCGTAGAAACCAAGAGGTATTCCCTCCTGATATGGCTCGTATTTCCTGCCAGTAATCAAGGTACAACTGCAGAGCTGGCTCACAGCAAGAGTCATAATGGCATCTAAAAGATGATAGCTCAAATAATTAATGTGCTTGAGCAACCCTGATACCATTTATACCATTCCAAAAGTACTTTGCAGTATATCCCTGTACATGTTTCCATATTTCTGATTCCCTGTTGCATGCTGCATAATTTTGCCAACATGAGAGATTTTATCATCACGTGGATAACTGAAAGTGGAGGAGAATCAGTTTCATCAATCACTATTGTGTCTCACATGCAATAGCTTTTTATTGCCAATATGCCAGTAGTCTTGTAATCTTTACAGGTATTTCTGCCATAACATGTGTTTTATTAACGCGAATTGGCTGTAACATGATTGATGAATAGTGTATGCTGTTTGGATAACGCGAACTTTCTACTGTACAGTATAATGATTTTCTATTGCGATTTCCCTATAATGTGATATTCTATGGCGATTTTCTATAGCATGATTTTCTATAGCACGAGATCACACAAGAAAACAGCTATCATGTTATAGCAGAGATACTTGTATTACTATTGTCCTACCACCATTAACACCCCCATTTAATTGCCTTTATTCAGTCCAGCCGCTTGATGCTTACCATTACTTCACAACAAATATCAGGACTAATCACAAATCCAAACCGAAAAAACAAATTTATCAGACGTACATTGTCACCTCTATGTCATTATTAGCAACGATAGTTTGACTCACTCGTGTGCCAGTCTTATTTGATCATTTTCTGAGCATAATGCAGCTACAAAGTGTAGCTACAGCTCAGGAGGTGAAAAGTTGATAAGTTTCCATTGAGGTTTCTTCAGGTGGATGTGGTGCATGACCTCAGACAACTCTGGGCTGTAAAGCCCCTCCTCAGCCAGCAGAGACCCAGAGATGGCCAGGAAAGGTCTGGGTGCAGCTGGTTGGCTGGTGATGAAAGTGGAGTCAGTAATACAGAGCAGAGATCCTGTGGTTTTTAAGAGACATTCTCTGATGGTGTCAAGGTCAGTCTGGGACTTAACCTCAGCACTCCACAGCTCAGTTTCAGAAGCAAGTTAGGTGCCGCGAATCCCTGTGATGGTTGGCTTATCTCCCTAGTGGCAGTGCAAAATTGGGTAATGACAGTTTTATGTGAGGAAGGTATGTTCCCTTAATCCCTTTGACATCATCCCCCTCCCTGCCAAGCATCTAAGGTTCAACCTGATGGTTGTTTGAACTCTGAGGTGAATGTCAGACCACATGTCCACAACCATCCATTTCCATCTCTCTATCACTGAACTCTGCCCCTGCCTCAGCTCATTTGCTACCCAGATCTTCATCCATGTCTTCATTGCAATTAGACTCGACATTTCCAAAGTTCTGGGGCCAGTCTCTCATATTCTATTCTTAACTTGGGATCTTCAAAAATTTAAATTACCTGTGGCCTAACTTACTCCAAATCCCATTCTCCACCAACTCTTTGCTGTTTGACCAACATTGCATGGCTGGAAACCAATGTTTCAACTTTGAAGTTCTAATCATGGCCTCACCCCTTCCTACATCTGTAATCTTCTCTAATCCAAGACTCTTCTGTGTTCCTCTAATTTTGATGTTTTGAGGGATGCCCGCCCTCAATTGCAACAACATTGGGAGTCAGCCTGTCAGCCATCAAAGCCCCAAGATCTGGAATTCCACCCCTAAATGCCTTGATATTTCATCCTTAAATTCCTTGTGAAAGTAGGAATTTGCTCCAATATCCCCTTATGTAGCTTGATGTCAAGTTTTGATTTATAATGCTCCTGTGAAGTGCCTTTGGGCATCTTACTATGCAAAGGCACATAAAAACAAATTGTTGTTGCAATTGCAAATTTGGCAGTCTTGTACTTGCATTCGTAATAGAAATGTAAGACAGGAGTGGGCTTTCAACACTTCTGTGAGGATCTCTGATTCACGATTCCATGAGATGTGGCTCCCCACGTGGACAGTGTGATGTTTGAATTTACCACATAATTGAAATGGGAAAGAAGGTGGGTAATTACTCAAGTGATATAAATTGGAATAAGCAGTTGCTGTGTTTGAGCTGCAATATCTCATATTTGAAATGTTTTTCAATGATGTGGATGAGAGGAGCACTGTTCTTTGCTCCAGTATTTTAGAATGTGAAAAGCATAAATAGATCTCCTCCTCCTGATTAGTTAGCAATGGCTTTTGTTTGTAAGTGTCAGAAAATGGAAAAGACATGGCTTGGATTCTGCTTGCAGTTGCACCTCGAGGCTCAGAGAGGGAAAATGGCCATATTTGGAGGCAAGAATAGTGTCCACTGCCCATACTATACTCAAGTAACAGTTAGTATTTTCAGCAGAGTAGTGGCTAGAGCCGAAAGGATAAAATCCAGTCACTTCCTTATGTCCTTCTCAATGGCATGTGCATTCTCCTTCTGAACATCACTTCTTATATATTTGTCCTCGACAGGTGAGTGTTGATTAAGAATGTTTTGGTGAAAGGAAACAAAAACACTTATCAAGCAGTTGTCTTACAAGTAATTAAATGGCAGTGACACCATGATAATTTTAAGCACTGCACTGGAATCAGTGAATCAAATGGGTTGCATAATTTACAGCTTTAAAATTGGTCGTGTCATACCCATTTCACAAGGTAATTACCCCATCATTATTTTCTCATCCTAAATTAATTATTTGTGTGGAATGTTATTATACTATGTGTAGCTTTACCATTCTTAACTGTCATAATTATTTTTTGAAAAACAGAGGTAAAGTAAACCTAGTTATCATTATAATGTTAACTTTAGGGGCTCAGTCAGTCCCACCTGACAGATCAGGTTAACATGCTTCCCTATTCTGGGACTCAACTATAAAGGCAATCAGTGACGCCAGGCCTTGTCTTTGTGACTATTGTATTGTCAGCATATTCAGCCAATAATCTAAAGTACGAAGTCCTACAACCAGCAATGCCAGAATGCAGGCCACACGTACTGCTTTTATAACATTGCTCGTTTTCTCAGCATTAGAGCCTGGTTTGAATATTTTTCCATTTTCCTCCTCGCATTTCCTGAAGTAGCAGACAATGCCGAACGTGGTTGATCAATGCCATTTGCCATCTGACACCTCTGTCCAGCAGCCATTCTTATTGGAGGAGTCCAGACAGAGCGGAGTTTAATTCTGTCTGGTAATTTGTATATTTGTGTAGAATTCCTTTGCGTGCTATTTTAATCACATGGTTAATCCATTTTATACTAAATGGATTAACAACTGCATAAGAATTGTACATAACCAGCCAAATTTAGGGCTCTCATCAGGGGCCCCATGCAAATATACAAAGAGAAAAAGAAAATCTTGCATTTATATAGAGATAGTAGGAACTGCCGATGCTGGAGAATCTGAGATAACAAGGTGTAGAGCTGGATGAACACAGCAGGCCAAGCAGAAGAAGGGCCTAGACCCGAAACATCAGCTTTCCTGCTCCACTGATGCTTCTTGGCCTGCTGTGTTCATCCAGCTCTACACCTTGTTATCTTGCATTTATATAGTGCTTTTCATTGTCATCTGATGGCTCAACAAACTTTATAGTCAGAGATAGTAGGAACTGCAGATGCTGGAAAATCTGAGACAACAAGGTGTAGAGCTGGATGAACACAGCAGTCCAAGCAGCATCACAGGAGCAGGAAGGCTGACGTTTCGGGCCTAGACCCTTCATCAGAAATGGAAT
>NC_063334.1:64499549-64506219 GCF_021869965.1 Rhincodon typus
CCATTTCTGATGAAGGGTCTAGGACCGAAACATCAGCCTTCCTGCTCCTGTGATGCCGCTTGGCCTGCTGTGTTCATCCAGCTCTACACCTTGTTGTCTCAAACTTTATAATCAATTCAGTGTCGACACTGTAGTAACCAAGAAAGCACAGCAGCCAATTTGCAGACAATGAACACCCACAACAACAATCTGATAATTACCAGCTAATCTGTTTTAGTTAATCTGCACTGAGGCGTCACCGCAGATTATGTGTTCTAGCCCTGGTATGGGTCGTGAAGGTGGAATCTTGTGACTTGCAAGCAACAATGCTGTCAACAGATAATAATACTATATATTGTTTCATTTCATTTTATATGAGGCAGTGATATTATTAATTCAGTCTGCAACTATGCAACTGATTTATTTTTATTCGCTTTACTCAATGTTTGTGTCTTTCTGGTCGCAAGCAGTTCAAAATTACAGCAAAGTTTAATGTGTGCTCTACTATGGCAGGAATCACTATATAGTGATCAGGAATGGGAAGCAGATTGAGATTCCTCTCACTCCCAAGCTCAAGGGTATGGAGACCCACGACATTTCTGGTTTTGACTGTTATGTTATTTCTCCAAGCGTTCCAGAGGTCTCCTGTTTAAATTACAGCAGGAGATTGGGATGATTTGAGCGAAGATTAAGGGCCAAAATATGTAGCTATTGAGTCATCACTATGCCCACTGAGGTTTGTCTTGCCAAGTTGGAAAAAAGATTATGCTGTATACTACAAATAATTCTTGAAATAATAAGCAGGACAGTGGTGCTTATAACACTTTTGGTACGTTGTGGTGTTTGCCACCTCTACAATTATGTGGTATTGGTAAGGGTTGTTGCAGTTTGTTTCCAACAACCCTCCTTTATCTTTGCTTGCTTTGTGCCAACTGATAAATAGTGGTATAGGATATACTACACTATCTGCTGAAAAGGCAGAAGATAACAACAAAAAGGTTTATTGCATGACAGCACAGTACAACTATATTTGATCAGTCATACTTACTAGGACCTTGGGATGGTCTCATAGATATCTGCTCCTTCCAAAAAGGTAGACTAGCACACCTTGTCTCCCTCCGCAGGCTATGTGTGACATTAGTAAACTGAGTATAGCCAATGTAGAGTGAACATTAACCCCTTCAGAATCATTACTTTATACAATATCTCCCCCAAGCTTTATCCCATGGCTAACTCATTATACAATCATGTATATAACTACATTACAGTTACCACTAGCCCCATCTTTTCCCAATTTTCTAACATCATGAATGCAGGCAGTCTGGACATTTCTCGCTTTTCTCAGCATGTACTTTCTTTTGACTTGAAAGAATGGTAGGTCTCTACCTTGAAGACTGTTAATCCTCGTTCTGATCTGTGGATCATTTCTCTGCTGGAGGACCTTTCACTTCTCTCAGATAGCCTTTGCAGAAAACTTTGTTCTTTTTAGACCTAATTATTGGTCCATTGCCTTATTTGGAGGACCCTTAATCCTCTGAATTTTCATCCTCGAGAGACAGTTGTTCTGCTGAAATAAGAACATAAGGAGTAGGAATAGATAATTCAGTCCCTTCAGCCTGCTCCGCCATTTAATATGATTATGGCTGATCTCAGTTTGGCCTCAACTCCACTTTCCTATCCATTCCCCGCAACCCTTTAACCTGCTACTAATTACAATCCTTTCTATCTCCTCCTTCTATTTACTCAATGTCCCAGCATCTATCGCACTCTGGAATGGTGAATGTTACAGATTTGTAACCCTTTGAGAGAAGTAATTTCTCATCTTCTTTGTTTTAAATCTGCCACTGTATCACCTAAAACTATGATCTTTAATTCTAAATTGCCCCACAAGGGATAACATCTGCTCTACATCCACTTCGTGAATTCTCTTTAACATCTAATCTACCTCAATTACATCTCCTCTCATTCTTCTAAACTTTAGCAACAATAGACCTAAACTGTTCAAGTGCTACTTATTAGACAAGCCTTTCATCTCTGGAATTAATCTAGTCATCCTAATCTGAAATTGCCTCCTATGCAATTACATTCTGCCTCAAGTAAGGGGACCAAAACTGTATGCAGTACTCCGGATGCAGCCTTACTAATGCCTTTTACAGTTGCGAAACATTTGCCTACTTTTACATGTCATTCCTTTAACAATAAATGCTAAAATTCAATATGCCCTCCTTAATTTCTTCAATTCATGCATGAGGACACCAGATACCTTGCATCAAAGAATTTTGACGTTTTTCTCCATTTAGATAGCAAGTTGCCTTTTTATTCTTCCCCCCAAAATGGATCACCTCTCACTTAACCACATTAAACTTCATCTGCAAAATTTTGGCCCATTCACCTACCTATCCATATCCCGGAATTCCCTCCCTGATGGCATTGTCGGTCAACCCACAGCAGGAGGAATGCAGTGTTTATGTTACAGCAGGTGTTGTTGCCTGTTCTTACCGATTGCAGTCTGTGGGTCAGGAAGTCAAGGGTCCAGTTACAGAGGGGGGAGCCAAGACCTAGGCCTCGGAGTTTAGAAATGAGTTTGTTTCGAATTATGGTGGTGAAGGTGGAACTGTAGTTAATTAGTAGGTGCTTGACATAGGTGTCCTTGTTATGCAGATGTTCCTGGGATGAGCATAGGGCCAGGGAGGTAGCGTTGTCAGTGAGATCTGCTGTGGACCTATAGTGCTGATAGGTGAAATGCAAAGGATCAAGGTAATTTGGTAGGTTAGATTTGATGTGAACCATGACTACCCTCTTGAATAGTGTCATAATTATGAAGGTAAGAGCCACTGGGCAGTAATCATTGAATGCTGCATTATTTTTATTTGGCACCTGGATGATGGTGGTCCTCTTAAATCAGGTCAAAAATCACAACACACTGGGTTATAGTCCCATAGATTTATTTGAAGACACAAGCTTTCGGAGTCTCACTCCTTCTTCAGCTGTGTCCAAAAGCTTGCGACTTCAAATAAACCTGTTGGACTATAACCTAGTGTCGTGTGACTTTTCACCTTGTCCGCCCCAGTCCAACACCAGCACTTCCAAATCATTATTAAATCAGGCGGAGAATCAGATCATAGAAAGGAAAGGCTAAAAATGCCTGTGGATACTCCGTCCAGCTGGTCTGCACAGGATCTGAGTGCATGGCCTCACAGATTCCATCCGGCCCTGTTACTTCCTGTGGGTTCACACTCAAGAAGGCCGATCTTACTGGTGATCGTGTGTACAGGTACATCCGAGGCTGCTGGGATAGGTGACATTGTTTCACTGACCTTCTGTTCAAAGCGAGCGTAGGATGCATCAAGCTCATTAAGTAGGGATAAACTGTTGCCCGCGATTCTGTTCAATGTTGCTTTGTAGCCCATTATGTCATGTAAGTCTTGCCACAAATGACAGGCATCTGTGTGTTGGTCGGGGTTTCCAGCTTAGTTTGGTATTGCCTCTCGGCAACATTATGGCCTCGTGAAGGTTGTACCTGGATTTTCTGTGTAGATCAGGGTTACCCAACTTGAATGCCTCAGACCTGGACTTCAGTGGGGAGTGGATGTGCCACTTCGTCCATGGTTTCCATTTGAGAAACATTCAGATTAACTTCTTTGGCACACACTCACCTACACACTTATTAATGAAGCCTTAACAGTAGTGGTATATTTGTTTAGGTTGGCAGCTGAGTTCTTGAATATGGACCAGTTCACCGACTCTAAGCAGTCATGTAGAATCGCTTCTGTTGCCTCAGACAAACACTGCATACTTTCTGTACTGGGTCCTCATGCTTCAATGGATTTATGGATGATCGTCAAGATCCTATGAATGCATGTGCAGCTTATATTTCTTGAGTTGTTAATCAGATTGGACATTGTCAGTCACCCATTGTTGTTACTTAAATGGTGAAGTCAACATTGTCTGACTCTCAGGCCTACTACTGATAAATTGTTGCTCATTCAGCACTATCACTGTCACTAGCATTGATTGTTCTGTTTTGGAAGACAGAAGATTTAACTTTTCTCCCAGTCCTGTAAAGTGTCCGACTTCCACCATGTTAAGAACATAAGAACATAAGAACTTAAGAACTAGGAGCAGAAGTAGGCCATCTGGCCCCTCGAGCCAGCCCTGCCATTTAATAAGATCATTGCCGATCTTAACAATGTTAACCACTTGATTCTTTCTTCTATTGCGGTTCCACCGTGACTTTGGGAAGCCCAACAAAATCGTCTACTGGTTACTGCTTGACTGCCTGGTCAACAATATTATGTTCCTCGACCAGTGTTTGAACAGCTGTTCTGCCTGGACCAAATATTCTCTGGGAAGTTGTCGAACTTTTCCAAGTCTTCTGCTGAAGTTGGGATTAAGACATACATGTAGGCTCAAAAGTGAAGTTGATAGATTGAGAACAATGTAAACATTTTAACTCTCTTGTGAATTGGGTTATAGTGTAACTTGCATTCCTATACTTCTGACAGTTATTGTAGTCTTATCTCTGTTGGCTAAAGCCTATTTCGTCTTCAGCCATGGTAACCAGTCTGATAGGTATTTTTAAATATGCATCATTTCACAATTGCTTTAATCTGCTGTCCTTTAAGCTTGTATTCATCAATGTTGCTTTAAACTGAATGCCTGAAGGGGTTAGACTATGCACAATATTTCCTTTGCCCATTGCTTTAATACTGCTTCAATTTTTCAATAATCTGTAACTTGTACTAACTATTACACCTCCCTCCCATCCAAATTGCCTTACTTCCTTCACAAACTGTAAATTGATGTTGTGTTTGAGTTGCCTATTGTTCTACGTTTAGCCCCTGCCCAGCTGTCTTGTCCCTCTGCTTACCCAGGAGTTAACAATATCCTCTATTCTTTTATTCAAATGTTCAATCTGAAATGACAATGCTGAATGATCGTCTTTATATTTCAACTTCACTTGTAAATAATACTTCAGATAAAAACTGTTCTCCCTGAGTCACACTCTCCAATAAATTCCTGTATGTGTTCTAAGTAAGGAAAGTCTACTACGTCAATGAGATTGAGCTTTTGATATATGTGTGTACATTTTGGATATTGTAACCACAAAGTTGGAAGCGTGTATTAGGAATCATTATTTGGGCTAGATCAGGAAGGCAGGTGATACTGTTGCTGTCCTTCAGGGATCACAGTTCTGAGGAGTCAGTTATAACACTGTGGGTGCTTTGGGCTGTTAGTTCTTCCAGCCTCATGAAAGGATGACAAGGTGTGCAAACATCACCGTGGCAATCAAGGGCCTCAGTAATTAATTTGCAGAGGATCTTGCAACTGAACTTGACTAATGGCCTGTAATCATTTATCACTGCTGCTTGCTTTCAGTCAGTGAATGGTTGCTATACACAACATCTAATAGAGTGGGACTGTTTTTTATAGGAGCATTACAGAACAAATCATATTGAACATTTCCCTTCATCATTATTATTAATTTCCAGCACTGCAATTCTCAAAGCAGATTATATTTCAGACTGTATAAAATTATAGCAAAATGTGAATAGGCACTGAATAGAATTATCAGATATATGTTAACAAAGCATAAGTGAATAAACAAAAACAGGAAGTCTGGTAGAGAGAGAAAATCAGTTAATGTCGCAGGTCCATTGACATTTCATCAGAAAGTCTACAGATGCTGTCAAGCCTGCTGAATTTCTCCAGCACTTTCTGTTTTTGCTTCAGATTTCCAGCGTCAGCATTTTTTTTACCTTAGTAAATAAATATGAGCTATAGAAAAAGGGTGTTTTATTGTCCTTGTGGCATGTTGATGCAACTAACTCTTGATTCACAAACTCATGCAGCCAATGGCAACTATGAAGCTAAATAGGCAATAAAAATCTGACATTATCCAATCTGACAAACGTATTTTGCTGTTGACCCAGATGACATGTGGGACCTAGCCATTTTGAACCAGGCGTCAGGATGGTAATAAGAACAATATGTAGAATGTACGGTCATACAGAATAGCATAGTCAGATTGGCAGATGTAGCCATGAGGAAGAATTTATAGAGTGTATTCAGGACAATTTCCCAGGACAATATGTTGTAGAACCAGGAATTCAATCAGAAATCTGGCTATTTTGATGATGTGTAACAAGGCAGATTTAATGAAGATGTCAGAATGAAAGATCCCCTAGGAAACAGTGTCCATAATATGGTAGGACTTAGCATTCAGTTTGAGAAGGAGGAACTTTGATGAGAAACAACACTGCTCATTTTCAAAAAGGATAATTACAAAGGAATAGTCTAGGAATCTTACAATGAATAAATCACTTCCGGAATACCCAAAACTATTTACTGTTTACAAGACACAGGTCAGGAACGTGATGGAATACTGTCCACGTGCCAGGATGAGTGCAGCTCCAACAACACTCAAAAAGCTTGACACCGTCCAGGACAAAGCAGCCTGTTTGATTGGCCCCCCATCTACAAGCATCCACTCCCTCCATCACTGATGCTCAATAGCAGCAGAGTGTACAACATTATAAATGTAGTCTGATCAAAGCCTTGTAGAGCCTCAGCAGTGCATCCCTGCTCTTGTATTCTAGCCTCTTGAAATTAATGCAAACATTACATTTGCCTTCCTAACTACCAACTGAATCTACTTGTTAACCATAAGAGAATCCTGAACTCGGACTCC
>NC_063334.1:64506719-64537909 GCF_021869965.1 Rhincodon typus
CAGCGGGGAAGAACAGAGGGATCTTGGGGTCCACATCCATAGATCCCTCAAAGTTGCCACCCAAGTTGATAGGGTTGTTAAGAAGGCATATGGCGTGTTGGCTTTCATTGGTAGGGGAATTGAGTTTAAGAGCCACAAGGTTATGCTGCAGCTCTATAAAACCCTGGTTAGACCACACTTGGAATATTGTGTTCAGTTCTGGTCACCTCATTATAGGAAGGATGTGGAAGCTTTAGAGAGAGGGCAGAGGAGATTTACCAGGATGCTGCATGGACTGGAGGGCAGGTCTTATGAGGAAAGGTTGAAGGAACTGGGGCTTTCTTCATTGGAGCAAAGAAGGATGAGCGGTGACTTGATAGAGGTGTACAAGATGATGAGAGGCATAGATAGAGTGGATACCCAGAGGCTTTTTCCCAGAGTGGAAATGACTATTATGAGGAGGCATAATTTTAAGGTGATTGGAGGAAGGTAAATGGGAGATGTCAGAGGTAGGTTCTTTACACAGAGAGTGGTGGGTGCGTGGAATGCGCTGCCAGCAGTGGTAGTGGAGTCAGATACATTAGGGACATTTAAGTGACTCTTGGATGAGCACATGGATGATAGTAAAATGTAGGGTATGCAGGGTAGTTTGATCTTAGAGTAGGATAATAGGTTGGTACAACATCATGGGCCGAAGGGCCTGTATTGTGCTGTACTGTTCTATGTTCTGCGTTCCATGTTCTATGGCAGTCCCATCCCAGAATGGTGGTATCTTCCTGGCTACGTCTTCCAGGTATTCCATGGTTCCTTATTTGGCATTCCCCAAGCCAAGGAGCTGTTACTGAACTGTGATAAACTTTGACTTAATTTTACTATTTTTTTATTATTAAGTATAACTTCTGTCATTAACATAGTGGTGGTGGTGACTTATAAAACTTTTCCTTGCGTTTTTCATGTAAAAGTACAGGTGACAATAAATTTCTGTTCTGCATAGTCCATCAAATTTCTTTGTCATTTTAAAACACCTCAGTTAGATCAACACTCAACTTGCTGAACTCAAAGGAATACAAGGCAAGTTTATGCAACCTGCCCTCACACTTTCAGTGTTGGTAACAGACTGGCAAATCTGTGCTTATGGTCTTTCATGGTCTCTGAGTTGTAATGCTCAAAATTGAATGAAGTACTTCAGATGAAGTCTCACCAATGCTCCGCACAAATTAAGCATCACCAACTCACTTTTGAATTCCAACCCTCTGGAGATAAAAGTCAATATTCCATCAACCTTTCTGATTACTTCTTGTAGCTGTCCACTAGCTTTTTTCAGTGAGTTTTATGCATGAAAACTTAAATCCCTCTATGCCTGCACAGCTGATAGTTTCTTCTGTAAAATCTTATCAACAACCTCTAGAATTCCATATAGACAACATCAATACTCTCTTATCCACTGACCTCCTTGAACAATTCGATTAGATAGACACACAGGATTCCTCTTCATGAATCCTTCTGACCCTCTTTGAACAGCTTATATTCATCCAGTTCTTCAGTCACCCCATCTTTGATGATAGATTCCAGTAATTTCTTTGTAACTGACAAATCTGTAATGTGTGATTTCTCTCCCCTGCTCATCTAAAATAGTTGTGTAATATTTGAAATTTTCCATTCCAAGAGGGTGGACATGTTGCTGCACATCACTATGCCACACCAGTGTTAAACCATGCACTACGTGCAGTTACCAGCTACATACATGCCAAAGACACTGCATGTGTCTCAAAGTAAAAGAGGATTAGTCCTCAGCCAAGTCTTGGAATAGACCCTTCAGGCAGAGGATCCTGGCACACGATGTGTGACGTGGCAAAGAGAGACAATGGTGGCACTTACCCTGGCAGAGAGGTGAAGGTCATTGAACTTCTTTTGGCATTGCTGGGCTGACTTTCAAATGGTTGAATGATCTAATGCCCTTCAGGGAAGGAAACTGCCATCTTTACCTTGTCTGGCTTACGTGTGACTCCAGACACACAGCAATGTGGTTGATTCTTATTGCCTTCTGGGCAATTAGGGATGAGCAATAAATGTTGGCCTAGCCAGTGATATCCTCTCCTGCGATTGACTGAAAAAAGACCTGATACCATGGCCAGAGATCGTAAGAACTGCAGATGCTGGAGTCAGAGGTAACATAGTGTGGAGCTGGAGGAACACAGCAGGCCAAGCAGAATCAGAGGAGCAGGAAAGCTGATGTTTTGGGTCAGGACTCTTCTTCAGAAAAAAAATGATACCATGGCCATCCTTGCCAGTGCTGAGTCCTAGAGGATATCTTTCACAGGAGGACAAAAAGATAACAGAGAAAATCGGGCAAATAGCGAGAAACATAAAAACTGACAATAAGAGCTTCTTTAAACATATAAAAAGGAAGAGAGAGGTCAAAGTGAACATCATCCCCTTAGAAAATGAATCTGGGAAGAGGTTTTGGGGAACAAGGAAATAGTGAAGGATTAAATCTGATATTTTACATCAGTTTTTATGGTGGAAGATGCTTCATTCTATTCCCACTCCAGAATACAGGGGAGGAATTAAGTGCCATCACAATCAGTAAAGAAGTAGTATTAAACAAACAACTGGGGCTAAAGGCAGGTAAGTTGTCCCATCCTAATGGCTTGCATGCTAGGATCCTAAAAGAGGTAGCTATAGAAATAGTGCATGTATTGGTTGCAACTTGACATAAATGCTTGAATTCTGGAGAACAAAGGATTGGAAAACTGCTACGTTGCAATTTCAAACTACGACGCAGACTTATATCCAGTTCCCAAATCCTGACTGAAAATGTGATATTTTGTTGCACAATTGGGGTCAACTTCCATGAGTCATTAGAAAAGAAAAATCAGGTCAAGTTCTTATTTTTGATCTTGACATAAGGACCTGTGGTAAAATATTTGTGAGCATTGGGTGAGAACAAAATATCACCCATCTGTGGTGCCTCCCTTGGTCAAGTAACTTGCTGACACTCACCATCATGACTCAAACACAAAGAGGCATTGGTTAAAAGAGACACAGGAAAGCTGCAGGTACTCATGGAAACATACTCTAGTCAAAGTCAGCCTTTCCAGCAGAGAAAGACAGAAAACAGCAGAAAATGGACAGAAAGAAAACAGAAGGGTAGACTCTAAAGATTGCACATTTTATTTCTGTATCAATATGCTGATGATTCAGTCTATGAAGGCCTCACCCAAAGCAACCGAGCCAACGTTATTATTTTACTTTAGTATGACATTGCAATGTTGATCGGAAACAACAGCTATCATAACTTAATCATTGACTATTTTAAAGTAAATTGTATGCAAGGTGATGAAATACAATTTGCAATAGCTGCAAAAGGAGTTCAGCAGAAACATTGCATTGTGTTGTGATTTATTTTTAAACCAAGAACCATGAAACTGAAACACAAGTAGAACTAAGCAGTGGCAGATATGCTCAAAAGTGAATCAAATCAATTTGCAAATGAACAGTCCCAAATACTGCCAATGTCAATTGATAAGATTATGAAAATGTTGCAATCCTAACTATCATTTTATTGTTGCTCGACAAGGTTCAGAAACAATTTAAAGTTCACATCAAAAAGTAGTGTGGAAAATCAATTAAATCTTTGCATGCTGTAATTTAAGAAAAATGTCCATGCGTTATTATTACTGAACTTTTATTATATCTCGGCTTTCCATGTTACACTTATTGCACACTGTAATAAATCCCGAAATAATCCTTATTCATAACAAAAGCAGAAATTGCTAGAGAACATCAGCAGGTCTAGCAACATCTGTGGAGGGAAAGTAGAGTCAATATGTCAGGTCTGGTGATCCTTTTTCAAATCGCACATTAATTCTGCTTTCTCTCCACAGATGCCAGGCCTACTGAAGCTCTCCAGCAATTTCTGCTTTTGTTTCAGATTTCCAGCATCTGGAGTTCTTTGTTTTTCGTCTCTTATTCATAACAGCATCTGTTCCTTAAATGCTCAATGTGTGAAGTTCCAAGTTACTTTTCAGTAATTTGTATAGCAAAATGGCAGTTTATGAAATATCTATATTTATAAAATAGCACAAAATCCAGTTCACAATTATGAATTTCTACGTTGTAACCATAGATTACTATATATCAGATATTATCACCTTCAAGAATCCCTCACAAAAGATTTCAGAAGCTCTTGACATTTAAGGTGTGTCAACTAACTGTTCTTAAGTGAAATCATGACTATCATGAATAGAACAGGATCCCTACAGTGCGGAAGCAGGCTATTTGGCCCATTAAGTCCCTACTGACCCTTAGAAGAGCAACGCACCCAATCACTGTAACCCTACATTTCCCATGGCTAACCCACCTAACCTGCACACTAAATACAATTTAGCATGGCCAATCCACCTAACCTGCACATCTTTGGACTGTGGGAGGAAACCAGAGCACCCCAAGGAAACCCCCAAAGACCTGGGGAGAATGTGCATACTCACAGATGGTCACCCAAAGGTGAAATCAAACCTAGGCCCCGGGTGCTGTGAGGTAGCATTGTTAACCACTGAGCCACTGCGCTGCACCATTTTTCTATAATGATACGAACCGTGCTCAAGTCTACTTTTAGATGAGTGATATTGGCTTATAGAGCTGATTTTTTTTTGTTGTTGTCATTGCCTGGCCTTTCTCTTTCTTCTTTTGTCCATTATCTGTACAACACCCAAATGCCAATGTATTAAGTGACTCATGGCTAGCATGAATATGTTGGCAAATATCACCTGCCCTTTATAGAATTCATTTGATTTTAATTCAATAGAATGAATACGTGGCATGTTCTACAACAGGCAGTTACTGTGCTCTGCCAGACTAATGCCTGGAGACAAAATGTAAACAAAATCTACCCCATTGTGTTTCAAGACTTGTATTGCCAGTAACTACCGCAGGCTCATGATCCTCTGATGGAATATGAAGAAACAATGTGAAAACCCTGATGAAAGAAAATGGCCTATAACATTAATTCACTCCACAGAAGCTGACAGATCATTTCCAGCATTTTCTGTTGCCATTTCAGATTTTCAGCATCTGTGGGTTTTTACTTCAGAGAAACTGCCCTCTCCATTGGGCAGGTCATTTAAAAAAAAGTGTTTGGGAACAGACAAAGGTTGTGAGGCCTAGAAAGCCCATCTGTATTTATCAAACACTGTAATAGTTTCATTACACAGACGTTTGTTGCATTGGGCGGGATCTTCCTTGCCCTTGAATCATGTGGGCATTGACGAGTCAGTTGGGAAAATATGGCGAGTTCAGAATAAATAAGACGTCTTGATGTCTAGAAAAGAAAACTCCAATTCTACAATCAAATTTTGAACATAGAGATGAGAATATTGCTAATGAGTGGTGAGAGATATATTTGCATACATCACCATGACTTTAAGTACCTAATCTCAACTCATCAAAAGGAATTTTACTGTTCTGCCACGCGCTGGAGAGAAACTAGATAAAAACAATTCCCTATATGATAGTTAAGGCAAGTATCTGGTGATTTGAGCTGTTCCTCCCGACCTCCATCTTGGACAGTAGTGTAGGTAGTAACCCAAAATTTTCTGGGTCAGGTCAAAATAAGAAAAAAACATATGAAGCTTGCTCATTGAAAGATTAATCAGTTGGATGATGACTTAAGCACTTTCAGTGTCCTCTGGAAGGGTATGTGTGTTTACATTAAGTTTTTTAATTAGTGATATATTGTGTCTGGCTGAAGTGCTGTTCTAAAATAGATGCAGTTCACGAGATGTTTCATCCAAACAAAGTGCAGTTTATCAGAGTGGTGCTATATAAATATCGTATGATTGATTGGACTGCAAGGGAATAACATATGAGCAGCCCGAGCAGGCAGGCCTGGGGTCAAGGTCTGTTAAAACAGAAAGATAAGCCTCTTTCCAGAAAAAACAAGCAAATGTCCTAACGGATGGAAGATTGACTGACTATGGTAAATGATATACACATGATGTTTGCCAGTGGCCAAACCGATCAATTGCGGGAGACTCAATCATGTCAAGATTTGATCACACAGAACGAAAAGGAATATTGGGGAATGTGCCTCAGAGCAATAGCTATGAAATGGGAGTCATCAGATTAATGACTGGAGGTTGGACACAGCAGGATGATCACCTGTTTCGGTCTGATCCTTGGACAAGTCCGTGGAAACCAGGTCATTGTGATTGTGATCGTTGTCCAGGTAAGCTTGTGAAATATTACTATTATTGCAGCATATTTTGTCGTGTACCTCACTTCAACAAAGAACAATTGAGTATATCCCATTGCTGGGACTGTCTTGGGTTATTGATTTCCAGAGTAAACTTGACAAACAGGAAAAGTAGGAATAAAAGCTTACAGCAGTCACCAACATCTCAGGGCATGTTTGATAGGCAGTGATCACATGCACCTCCATCCGTGCCCAGTGGTTGTCTTGGACAAGTACCATCATGGTACATCTCCAACCTACTTGCTGCACAGTTCTCCATTTCAATGCTGTATTATGAATCACAGCAGCACCTTTCACTGTAATGCTGCTACCAAGCCACTTTCCGTGCAGGTAGAAAACCCTGTCTCATGGATGTGACCAGGGTGGTCTCAAGGCTTCTCACTTGTTCACTTCACGCTCACTCAGTTTGCACCTACTTTTCTGGTGGTAGCCATTTTTCATTTTCATCTCTGCCTTGCCTTGCCTTGTCCTTTCACACTTTGTCTGCTTATCCAGAGTAAATACTTTTGTCTTGCCTTGCCTTCTAGTGCAGACACAAATCCAGATAGCCAGTCCAGATGATCAGTCAAGGGTGGACATGTTGCTGTACGGCACAATGCTATGTAAATGTTATATCTGCAACATTTGCTAGCCACATACTCCACAAATACACTACATGTGCTTCAACCAAATGACATACAAAGTCTCAGGGAGTAGTCCTCAGTCATAAGAACATAGGAACATAAGAACTAGGAGCAGGAGTAGGCCATCTGGCCCCTCGAGCCTGCCTCGCCATTTAATAAGATCATGGCTGATCTTTGAGACTCAGCTCCACTTACCCGCCCACTCACCATAACCCTTAATTCCTTTACTGTTCAAAAATTTATCTAGCCTTGCCTTAAAAACATTCAGTGAGGTAGCTTCAACCATTTCACTGGGCAGGGAATTCTACAGATTCACAACCCTTTGGGTGAAGAAGTTCCTCCTGACCTCAGTCCTACATCTGCTTCCCTTTATTTTGAGGCGATGCCCTCTAGTCCTAGTTTCACCTGCTAGCGGAAACAACCTCCCTGCCTCCACCTTATCTATTCCCTTCATAATCTTATATGCTTCTATAAGATCTTCCCTCATTCTTCTGAATTCCAACGAGTATAAGCCCAGTCTACTCAGTCTCTCCTCATAATCCAACCCTCTCAACTCTGGAATCAACAGTCAGGTCAAGGAAGATAACCTTCAGTCAGGGGGTTCTAGATCATTAAGTCAAGGGGTTGGATATGCCCATTCGGTTGCTTGAGGCACTCAGGAGGCCCTGAGCTCTACAGTACAGGGAGTGGGCTGCATTCAGTCCTGCAGGTCCCTGTTAATCTGTTTAGATGTGTCAATCTAGGAACTGCATATGTATCAGTCAGGGGTCTGTTCAATCTGCATTCGGGGCTATACTTCAAAGTCAGTCCGAGTAGGGACCACAGTGAGCCCAGGGGCTTGTCCATGAAAGTGGGTAAGGGACAACCGCTGTTGAAGAGAAGCTGGGGAACTCCATTGTGGGCATTACAGGCAGAATGCTGGAATGCAGAGAGGTTCATAGTTGTGAAGGAGGAGGATCTTGACAAATAAGGAGGGAAAACGATAGAGTATGGGAGGGAAATGGGTATTGCGAGAAGGTAGTTATTGGCTCGGGGGGGATAAACTGGAGAGTTGAAAAGTTAAGTAAACAGGTTTGGTCAGAAAATCAAAGTTAATGGGGTTGATGGGAAGAGCAACCAGGAAGGAAATCAAAAGATTTGGGAGTCACCTAAACTGAAAGACTAGCCAAGTGACTCACGCTGTGAACGCAACCATTGTTTCCTCCCTTCCTCCTCCAACTCAAATGCACATTGGAAATGAAGATGGCTGCCACCACGCCCAGAGTGGGCAGTGAGCCCTATGCATGCAAGGCAGACATGTCAAATGCTGCTATCATTTTTCCCACAGCTTATTTCTACTGGAATAGTCTATAGCTGGAGGAGTCTCTCGCACTCTTAGCATCCACCATAGGTATTTTGGTAAAATTTGCATGTTGACAACCAACCCACTTGTGCACATTATGAACACAGCTTCCATGGTCACTAAGACCCAGAGGTAGGAACAACTCCCCTGTGTCAGAAGAACTCCCTGGCATTTTGATAACCCTGTACAAAAAGTTCTAGACACCACTTTTAAGAAGGGATGTAAAGGCTTTGGAGAGGATGCAGAAAAAATTCAGAAGGATGGTTCCAAAGAAGAGCAACTTCAGTTACTTGGATAGATTTGAGAAGCTGGGACCGCTTGCCTAAGGGAGGATTACATTTCAAGAAGATTTTATAAGGGTGTTCAAAATTATGAGAAGTCTTCATGAAGTTAATAAGGACAACCTGTTTTTATTTGTGCAAGTGTCAAGAACCAGAAGAAACAGATTTAAGGTGATTGACAAAAGAAGCAAAGGTGGCAGAGGATAAACATTTTTTACACAGTGAAAAGGATATGGAATACTCTGCTTAAAAGTACAATGGAGGCAGATTCCATTGTGGCTGTCAAAAGAGACTTGGATGATTAACAAAACAGACAAAAGCATACTGGGCTACAGAGAAAAGGCAGGTGATTAGGACAAAGGGAGTTACTGCTGCAGCACTGATGTGGGGTTGATTGGCCTCCTTTGGGACAGTAAGAACTTTGTGATCCTTCAGATTTAGACTCTATTGTCATGTGTACTCGAGTAGAAAAGTACAGGAATACAGTGAAACATTTTCAATGTCGCCACACAGGGGGCCATCTTAGGTACAATTAGCTAGGCACAAAAACTGGAGAACAAGATAGAAAGAAATAAGGAACAAAGGTAAAAGTTAAATATTACAGTCACTCTTATTCTAAGTCTAAACATGAGCAATGGAAGAACAACACGCGTGACCAATGTGTGCCTGTTCAGTGCAATGCAGGCAGCAGGCTATCTTCATACAGCAGTATACAGCCCAACGTGAAGTGCAACAGTGAGTGACTATCCTTCAGTAGGAGGCCAAGTTAGTGTCAGGATAGTGCTACTCGATGCTGGTCTGCTGTACTGAAAGCCAACTTGCAAATACTATAGACGAGGTAGATTGTGGCTGCTTTCGTTTTTGAAAGTGCTTCAGGAAGAATATCTTACCTGCAAGTGAAATAAAACTTGGTAGGAGGTATGCTCCAATGTTCTCCAGACAGCTTCATCTCAGTTTCATGTTATGCAGACTCAGATTATTGCCATCATGGATGCTAGTGCTCAAAGGGGCTTGCAGAGTCTCATGGCTGTTGAAGCAATATTATTGAGTGCTAAAATGCTATCCTGGGAGAGTGATAGTGGCTCTGAGGAG
The DNA here is from genome assembly GCF_021869965.1 of Rhincodon typus. Lineage (NCBI taxonomy): Eukaryota > Metazoa > Chordata > Chondrichthyes > Orectolobiformes > Rhincodontidae > Rhincodon > Rhincodon typus. Next base: position 64,516,290 of record NC_063334.1, read on the forward strand.
CATAAACATGCTGTTCTCACTCAGCATAATGGTATTTGAACTCTCATGACTAGCACTCCACCAGTAACCTGCTGTTTGGTCAAGCAGTCCAAGCTGCTGCCATCCATATTGAGATCAAGGCCCAAAGCTGTTCCAGGTCTTTCCAATGAGGCCATTTGCCACTGAAGCCATGTTGCAGCCATTTGAGAACAGAAAGGAAAAGGCCAGCCATTAATGGCTAACTAAGGAAGTCACAGATAGTGCCCAATTGAAAGACGAAGCATACAATTTCATGAAGTTTAGTGGTAGATCAGATGATTGGAAAGAATTTGTGAACCAGCTGAAAATAAATAAAGAAGTGTGAGCTCATTAATACATAAGCATAGATAGAGAATTGGTTAGCTAACAGGAAATAAAGAGTAGGGATAAATGGATCCATTTCAAGATGGTGAGCTGCCACTAGTGTAGTAATGGGATCAGTGCTGGGGTTTCAACTATTCTCATTCTTTATGAATGACTTGGAAGAAGAGAGCAAACATGTGGTAACTAAACTTACTGGTGGCCCGAAGATTGGAAGGAACATAAGCTGTCAAAAGGAGATAGAAATCTGCAAAATGATTCAGATATGTTAAGTGAATGGGCAAAAAGTTGACATATGGAATATAATGTGGGAAATGTGCATTTGTCCACTCTGACAGGAAAAACATTAAAGCAACATATTATTTAAATGGAGAGAGATTGTAGAAATCTGTGGTACAGGGAGATCTGGGTGACCTGACGCAGGAATCACAAAATCACAGCAAGTGATTATAAAGGCAACTGAAATCGTGTCATTAATTGTAAGAGGAAAGGAATATTAAAGTTTGAAAATTTTGTTATAGTTGTACAGGGTGTTGTTGAGACCACATCTGGAATACTATATACAGCTTTGGCCTCCTTAAACTTAAAAAGGATATAAATGCATTAGAAGCAGTTCAGGAAGTTTGTCCCAACTTGTTATCTCGTAAGGAAAGTTTGGACAAATTGAACCGGTTATCCATTGGAGTTTGGAAGATTGGGACGTGATCTATGTGCAAACATAGAATTAAGAACAGGAGTAGGCTATTTGACTTGCTCTGACATTCAGTGAGTTTGTGGCTAATCTGATTATGGCCACAACAGCATATTCTAATCTACTTTGAGGTTTGTATTTTGGCAGGAAGAGTAGAAGAGCTGATCATTAATATTTAAATAGAGAAAGACTGAAGAAAGCTATAGAACAGAGCAATTTGGGAGCCTTCATCCATGAAAGCTAGCCAAGCTCAGTGGATAACAGGGAAGGCAAATGGAATTTTGGCCTTTCTTTTTAAAGGATTCGAGTATAAAAGTAGGGAAGTTTTGCTAAAACTATACAAGGCACTAGTCAGTCCATAGCTGGAATATTGTGAAGAGTTTTGGTCCCCTTATCTAAGGAAAAATATACTTGTATTGGAAATAGTCTGGAGAACATTCAGTAGGCTGATGCCAGTAGAAGGGAACTGTCTTACGAGGAGAGGTTGAGTAGATTGAGCCCGTACTTGTTGGAAATAGAAGAGTAAGAGGTGACCTTACTGAAACATACCAGATTCTCAAGGGCTTGGCAAGGTAGGCATGGAAAGGTCGTTTCCCTTGTTGAAAAATCAAGGACCAGAGAGAATAATCTCAGAATAAGAAGCCTCAAAATTAAAACTCAGATGAAGAGGAATTTCTTCTTTGAGAGGATTGTGAATGAGTGGAATTGTTGATGACAGAGGCTTGTTGAGGCTAGGTCATTGAATATATTCAAGACTGATGAAATGGAGGTGCCAGTGTTGGACTGGGGTGGACAAACTCAGAAGTCACACGACACCAGGGTTACCACGTACACGGCAGATACTCATGTGACTCGGCCAATGTCGTCTATTTCATACGCTGCATGCAAGGATGCCCCGAGGCATGGTAAATTGGCGAGACTTTGCAGAATCTACGACAACAGATGAATGGACACTCTGCAACAATTGCCAGACGGGAATGTTCCCTCCCAGTCGGGGAACACTTCAGCGGCCAAGGACATCCAGCTTCTGATCTTCGGGTAAGCATCCTCCAAGGCGGCCTTCAAGATACACAACAGCACAGATTCACCAAGCAGAAACTGACAGGCAAGTTCTGTACCCATGAAGACTGCCTCAACCATGATCTTGGGTTCATGTCACACTACGTGTGACCCACCACATTGTTCTGTATCTGTAATCTTCCGCACTGTCCTGTTTTGACACAATCACCTTGATAAATTGTAATGATTTCTATACCTTAATTAGTTTGTACAGTTTGGATTACACATCAGCATGCGACTCTTATACCTATTATGTTATTCCTGTTATTTGGTTTGTCTCCAGCACCACTTTATTTTTAATTTTTTGTAATTATCTCTCTGCCTCATTTAATCGGATTATAGGTCATCCCTTTGCTTGTTATTCAGCTGTTGACGCTTTACTCATACCGTCTAACACATTTTATTACCTGCAGAGACTTATTCGACATTCCACTCACAATATTTGTATGATCTTTTACCTTTCTGCCCTCTATCTCTCTGCCCATAAATTCTGTGTTCTGTTTGTTTCTCTCTCACTTCACCTGGTGAAGTTTCTACACTCCGAAAGCTTGTGATTTCAAATAAACCTGTTGGACTATAACCTGGTGTCGTGTGACTTTTGACTTTATTCAAGGCTGAGATAGACAGATTTCTGTTCAGTAAGGGAATCAAGGGTTCTGGGGAAAATACATGAAAGTGGAATTGAGGATTATCGGATCAGTCATGATCTTGTTGAATGGCAGAGCAGACTCAATGGGCTTAATGCTTCTGAAATGAAGAAGGGTCTAGGCCCGAAACGTCAGCCTTCCTGCTCCTCTGATGCTGCTTGGCCTGCTGTGTTCATCCAGCTCTACACCTTGTTATCTCTTGTTTTCTAAGCAATTGTCCAGAAGTAAACCCACTGCTCAGTTTTAGTTGAACTTGAATGGTTAATTCTCTTACAAGAATTTTCAGGTTTAATTTAGAAAACAAAAAGGTTTAGACAGGATTTCAAAAGAAATAATTTACCAACTGCTGCACAGGATTCCAAGCCTCTCTTTGCTTAACAATAACTTTTTCTTTTCTAAGTGAATCTGGGGAATTTTAGTTGCACTTCATCATTGACAGAGAAGAATGGAGTAAATTTCTGCCAGCATCTTCACTGTGCCCTGAAAGTAGCCTATTACTCCTCATTTATCTTAATTGGAAAACCTATTTTTACATGAGCTCCTTTGAAACGTTTACCTACACAACATCAAGTAAACATTAAATGCAACTTATCCAATAATGAATTATTTATCTTCACCTTAGCTATAAACTAGTACATGAATAAAAACATGGAACATTTTGGCGAAGTAAAATGTCTGATCCCAATAGCATTGTTACTTTTTTTACTCCAAATGCAAGAAACTTCTGATGTGCAAATTATTATTTTAAAATATTAGCTAAATTCCATTGCACTTTCTTTGTGAATATGATGTCCTTATGCATGTGCACGTTACAGTCTTATTATGTTCTTTCGTATTCTAATCATCTTATCAGTGCATTCTGTGGACCAACCTGACAGGCAGTGGATGAGATGATTGTATTATTTCACTAACAACCAATGACAGCTTAACACCATTTTCATGATTGATACATACATGTGAGATAACAGAATAGAAAGATAGAGAGGCAGAGTCATTAGAGTGGGAGAAGGCGTGTGTGACTATATACATAAAGTGGGACCGGTTGGATCAAAGGCGATTTATCCATTTTATGTTGTGCTCTTGAGTAAGTTGACAACCAGGATCACAAACAGCACATCGATTGAAAGCACTTGCAGAGCTAAGCCAAAAAGTAACCCCATTACGAAGAAACTGTAAACCAAAATGACCGAATTTACCAAATGAAACCTGAGCTGGAAATTACCAACAAGCTTTCACTTTTTATAACTTTCACCTTATCACAAATCAGAATCAATGCAAATTAAACATGAATTAACAGACAAATGGTACTTAAAATAATAAAGGTAAATTTCATTTTAAATTGCAGATGTAACAAAGATATTGCGTTTGACAAATCTGTTGGATTTTTAAAAAAATGTTGCTAACAAAATTGATAATGGAGAGCCAATGGACTTAGAATGCTTAGATTTTCATGAGGCTTTTAATGAAGTTCCTCACAGGAGGCTAGTTAGAAAAATTATAGCATGTAGGATAGGAGGTAACATATTAACGTGAGTTAATGATCAGTTAACGGACAGAAAACAGAGAGTAAAGAATAAATGGGTTATTCTTGCATTGGCAGGCGAGTGGATTTCTACAAGGATCAGTACTTGGCCCCAGCTGTTTATAATATAAATCAATGAGTTGCAGTTGGGGACCAATTGTAGTCTTTCCAAATTTGTAGATGGTACAAAGTTAAGTAAGAATGTGTTTTGTGAGGAAGATGTAAAGCGGCTTCAGCAGAATGTGGACTTTATTAGTGAGTGGGCAAAAACATGAGAGCTGGAATATATTGTGGAAAAATAAGAGGTCTTCCACTCTGTGTAGAAATGTGCAGAGGTTGGAAAAGTAAATAGACAAAGGGACCTAGGTTCTTGTCCTTGTTGACAAGTCACTGAAGGCTAACATGCAAGTACAGCAGAGGGTGGCATGGTGGTTCAGTGATTAGCACTGCTACCTCACAGCACCAGGGACCCAGGTTCAATTCCACCTTTGGGTGACTGTGTGAAGTTTGCACGTTCTCCCCATGTCTGTGTGGGTTTATTCTGGGTGCTCTGGTTTCCTTCTACAGTCCAAAGATGTGCAGGGTAGATGGTTTGGCCATAGTTGCCAGGGATGTTTAGGTTAGGTAGGGGAATGGGTCTGGGTGGGATGCTCTTTGGAGGATCAGTGTGGACTTGTTAGGCCAAATGGCTTGTTTCCACACTGTAGGGATTCTATGAAGTGCAGCAATCTGTTAGGAAGGCAAATGGAATGTTTATCTTTATTGCAAGAGATGTTAAGCCTTTTTTCAATTGTATAGGAGCTTGGTAAGATCGCACCTTGAGTACTGTGCATAGTTTTGGTCTCCTTATCTCAGAAAATGATACTATTGGCATAGAGGGAGCATGATGAAAGCTTACCAGACTTGTTCCCAGGATGACGGGACTATCGCATGAAGAGAGATTGGGCAAACCAAGTTGGCATTCTCTAGAGTTTTGAAGAATGAGAAGTGATCTAATCTTACAAAATACGTAAAGGGATAGACAGGACACAGATAGGAGGTTTCCCCATTTGAGAAATCTAGAAGCAGGGGGCCATAAATCTAAAAAATAAGGGGGAAGCCATTTGGGTCCAAGATAAGGAGAAACATTTTTACTCAGAGAACAGTGAACTTTGGTATTCTCAACCACAGATGGCTGTGGAAGCTCAATCTTTAAGTATATTTAAGGTAGAGACTAATTGATTTCTGATCACCAGTGGCTTACAGAGTTTTGGGGGCGGGGGTGGGTGATTAAAAGGCGCTAAGGTGTTCGATCAGCCATGATTGCTGGAATGAAGCAGTTTGACCGTCTGATGTTACCTGCCCCAACAGCCTCGGGTGTACCTGTACCCACAGTCACCGTCACAGACATCAGATCAGCCGTCGAGGGTGAACCTACAGAAAGCGACTGGCACGGATGCAGTCCCTGGCCGTGCACTCAGATCCTGCACGGACCAGCTGGCAGGATAATTTCCTGACATCTTTAACCTCTCCTTACTACGACATGAGCTTACCATTTGTTTCAAGAAGTCCGCTATCATCCTGGTGCCAAAAAAAGTCATGCAGTGTGCCTCAGTGACTATTGCCAGGTCGTTCTGACCTCCATCATTATGAAGTGCTTTGTAAGATTAGTAATGGCACACATCAGCTCCAGTGTCCAGAGTGCCTTGATCCACTACAATTCACCTACCATCACAATAGGTCTGAGGCAGATGCAATTCCCCTGGCCCTACACTCACCCCTGGAGCATCTGGATAATAAGGACATCTACGTCAGACTCCTATTTATTGACATTAGCTCCACCTTCAACACCATTATTCCAACCAGACCCATTTCTGTTCCCCGCTCTGTAACTGGATCCTTGAATTCCTGACTCACAGCCCGCAATCAGTAAGGACAGGCGACAACACCTCCTCCACAATAATCCTCAACCCCAGTGCCCCGCAAGACTGTTTACTCAGCCTCTTATTATACTCCTGATACACTCATGGCTGTGCGGCCAAATTCAACTCTAGCTCCATTCACAAATTTGCTGATGAGTTTGATTTATTGTTATCAAATGTACCGAGATACTGTGAAAAGTGGTGTTTTGCGTGCGGTACAGGCAGATTGTACCATACAAAGTGCATCAGGGTAGCAGAACAGAGTGCAGCGTACAGTGTTACAGCTACAGAGAAGGTACAGAGACAGAGACAGATCAGAATTAACATTCGAAAGGTCTGTTCTAAAGTCTGATAACAGCAGAGAAGAAACCGTTCTTGAATCTAATTGTACGTGTATTCAAACTTTTATATCTTCTGCCTGACAGAAGAGGGTGAAGAGAGTATAGCCAGGGAAGGAGGGGTCTTTGATTATGTTGATTGCTTTTCCAAGGCAGTGGGAAGAATAGCCGCCCTCAATGGGTGGAAAGTTGGTTTGCATGATGGACCGGGCTGTGTTCATGACTCTCTGTAACTTCATGTGATCTTGGGAAGAGCAGTTGCCATACCAAGCTGTGATGTATCCAGATAGGATGCTTTCAATGGTGCAACTGTAAAACATATAAATGACACCACACTAGTGGCTCGGATCTCAAACAGCAATGAGTCAGAGTACAGGAGGGACATGGACAGTTTAGTGGCATGGAATAAAGGCAACAATCTCTCCCTCAACATTAGCTAAATGAACGCTCAGGTCATCATCAGGGGTGTGGAGGACATGCCCCTGTCTGTATCAATGGTTCTGAGGTGGAGGTGGTCAAGATCTTCAAGTTAGTAGGAGTAAATATCACCAACAATCTGTCTTGGTCCATCCATGTTGATGCTACAGTCAAGAAAGCTCACTAAAGCCTCTACTTCCCCAGGAGGGTAAGGAAATTCAGCATGTTCACAATGACACTTACTATTTTTTATAGATGCACCATAGAAAGCATCCGATCCAGATGCATCACAGCTTGCTATGGCAACTGCTCTGCCCAGGACTGCAAGAAATTACAGAGAGTCGTGAACGTAGCCCAGTCCATCCCAAAAACCAGCCTTCCTTGCATTGACTCTGTCGACACTTGCCGCTGCCTCGGGAAAGTAACCAACATCATCAAAGACCCCACCCACCCTGGTTATACTCTCTTCCACCTCTTCCATCGGGCAGAAGTTACAAAAGTTTGAAAATACTTGCCAACAGATTTAAGAACAAATTCTTTCCCACTGTTATAGACTCACAGTCATAGAGATTAACAGCACAGAAACAGACCCTTTGGTCTAACCCCTCTGTGCCAACCAGATATCCTAAATTAATCTAGTCCAATTTGTCCAATTTGCCCCATATCTCTCTAAACTCTTCCTATTCATGTACTCATCCAGATGCCCTTTAAATGTTGTAATTGTACCAGCCTCCACCACTTCCTCTGGCAGCACATTCCATACATGCACCACCCTCTGCATGAAAATGTTGGCCCTTAGGTCCTTTTAAAATCTTTCCCCTCTCACCTTAAACCTATGCCCTCTAGTTTTGGACTCCCCTACCCTGGGTAAAAAACCTTGGCTAGTCACCCTATATTCCCCTCATGATTTTATAAACCTCTATAAGGTCACCCCTCAGCTTCTGATCTTTCAGGGAAAATAGCCCCAGCTTAATCAGCCTCTCCCGATAGCTCAAACCCTCCAACCCTGGCAACATCTTTGCAAATCTTTTCTGAACCCTTTCAAGTTTCACAACATCTTTCCTATAGCAGGGGGATCAGAATTGAACACGGTATTCCAATGTCCTGTACAGCTGCAACATGACCTCCTAACTCCTGTACTCAATGCACTGACCAATAAAGGCAATTGTACCAAAAGTCTTCTTCACAATCCTGTCGACTGTGACTCCACTTTCAAGAAACTATGCACCTGCGCCTCAAGGTTTCTTGTTCAGCAACTCTCCCCAGGACCATACCATTAAGTGTATAAATCCTGCCCTGATATGCCTTACCAAAAAGCAACACACTTCCCATTTATCTAAATTAAACTCCATCTGCCACTCCTCAGGCCAAGGGCCCATCTGATCAAGGTCCCATTATACTCTGAGCTAACCTTCTTCACTGTCCACTACACCACCAATTTTGGTGTCATCTGCAAAGCATGAGACTTATGAATGGACCTCTCAAATATTAGAGTTGGTCTTTCTCTGCACCTTCTCCGTTGCTGCAACTCTATATTCTGCATTCTGTTCTATTACCTGATGTAGATCTGTAACATATGATTTGTCTGGTTAGCATGCGAAACAATACTTTCCACTGTATCTTAGTACATGTGAGAATAATAAATCAAATCAAATGAATGGCCTACTGCTGTTTCTACGTTCCTGCATATTTCAGAACAATAAACCTTGCCTGCACAAATGGACACCACATGGCTGCAAAATTGCACAATATGCTGTTCTGTATTCACACTGGGTAGGTCTGGGGCACCATCCAACAACAGCTTTCACCTTCTAGTTTCAGGAATAAGGTTATTATCAATACAGCACACTTCCACAGACCTTCTGTCACTCAGTTCATAACATGGCTTTCCACAGTTCCTTTCCAAATGGCCAAGCAATGACACCCTGTTTCATTTGACCGCACCTTGGAAAATTCCCAGCTCTTGACCATCTGGGAACCATTCACACAGATTTCAAGTTCTGGGCCTTTATAACCAGCTGACATGAAGATTCCCAGAGCACCTGTTTCCTTTTACTGCCAAAGAAATAAATAGACCTATTTCTGAGAAAGAACTGTTTTTTGTCCTCACAAGATATCAGCATATTCATTTCACAGTCCTTAACTTTCTTGGTATCTCAATTTGGGTCTTGATTACCTCCATTCTCCAGCTCTCCTAATTCCCCTTTCTATCTGCAGCGGTCCATTACATCTACCAGCCACATAGCTTCTGGTCTTAACTTCCTTCTTGTTAGTGGTTGCTGGGTCAAGGGTCATCAGGTCACAAGGACCAATATTTCTTATTATCTAAGAAAATTGCAAGTGATCCTTGTACAATTAGTGTGAACTCTTAAAAAATCATTTTTAAGAAATACAGATTCCACAGACATTTTAAAGAAATTATGAATTTTCCCAACTGTGCTACTTCAAACTCAATATCACAGCTATTAAAGGAGGGGAGGCAGTCCTGTGAAACCACCAGAAACAACGGACAACCAGCAATAGTTACAAAGTGAGGAAAGGATGAGCCCCTGCAAAATACCGAAATTGCAAATGTTCTCCAGCAGGCACCCTTTGTATGGAAGGCAGCCATAAGCTATTTTCTGACCATATACAATTAAATTATTATGAAATCTACTGGAAAGAAGGCAGTATGATGAAGTGGGTTGTGTGCACAATGGAAAAGTCTGGATTATTAAATGTTCTTGGAGAAAGGACTGTGAGCACTGGTGCTGCTGTGGGGTCAATGTGAATTTAACATACAATAGAGTCTCCTCCTGACCAAAACAAAGCTGAAAATAAGAAATGAATTATGCACTGGTGACTGACCAATTGACATGATAGTTCTGGCTTATAAACAGAAGATAATAGTCAGTAGTTTACTGGGAATATTAAATTCACTGGGATGTGCAGTGCTTATTATTCATTAAATAAACTTACTGACAAATGAATACATAATAAAGATGACAGAGCAGGTGATGTGCTGTGACTGCAGCATTTGGGAGCTTTCGATGCCCTTATAATCCATGGGAAACTTGTCTGCAATAAATGTCAGCAATTACAGAACTTCAACTCTTAATTAATGGGCTGGAGACCAAGTTGCTGATGCTGGGGCATATCAGGAAGAGTAAAAGTCACCCAGATACTTTATTCCAGGAAAAACACAGATATTGCTGGAGAAACACAGCAGATCTGGCAGTATATATGGAGAGAAAGCAGAGAAAGCTAGGAAAAGGTGATATGTATATGCGAAGACAGGAGTAGAGATGGGAAGGATGATGAAGGAGTAAGTGATAGATGGAGATGGAGAGAAAGACAGTTTGGCAGACTGAGAAAAAGAAGAGCTGCTAAAGGGGAACATAAGTAGGTGAAAGAGGGTATGGTGTGTTTAAAGCAGCCCATGTGATGACAAGGCCTGGTTTTGGGGGTTGGGGTAAGGACATGGAAGAAAATGTTCAGTCTCCAAAATTATTGAACTCGATATTGAGTCCTGAAGGCTGCAGGGTTAGCAAGCAGAAAGTGAGATGCTGTTCTTCCAGCTTGTACTGAATTTCTCTGGAGCACTGCGGCAAACTTGAGACAGAGATGTTGGCCAGGGAACATGATGGAGTGTTGAAGCAGCAGGCAACAGGAAGCTCAGGGTCATTATTGTGGACAGAATGTAGGTGTTCAGCAAAATAGTCACCCAGTCTGTGTTTCATTTCCCAAAGCAGGGGAGATCATGTTGTGAGCAGCGAATGCAGTGGACTAGATTGCTTGAAGTGCAGGAAAACCTGGAAGGTGTGTCTGGGGCCTTGGACAGTTGAGGAGGGAGGAAGTAAATGGACAGGTCTTACATATTCTGCGATTGCGGGGGAAGGTGTCATAGGGCTGTGGGATTGTGTCGGGAGTGAAGGAGGAGTGGACCAGGGTGTCCTGAAGGGAAGTGTCCTTGTGGAACGCCAACAAGGGAAGGGAGGGGAATATGAGTCTGGTGGTGGCATCCAACTGGAGGTGGCAGAAATGGCAGCTGATGATCCCCTGGATGTTCAGACTGGTGGGATGGATAGTGAGGACTGGGGGACCTTATTAGTGTGGTAGGAGTGAAGAGAAAGGGGTGAGGACATAAGGTCACACGTGTCTGAGGGCTGTGTCAACAATGGTGGCAGACATTTCGGAGACCCCCTTATTGAAGCTGGCATCATCAAAACAGATGGAATGGACACAGAGAAAATGGGAAAATAGAGTGGAGTCCTTACTGGAATCAGGGTTTGAGTCACGGAAAGAGATGAATTCCATGGGATAGTAACAGGCAGAAGCAATGGGTCTGATGTGCAGTCCTGTTTGTGGAATTTTGGAGAGAAGTTAGAAGCTGGCTGTACGGGGTTTGGGGAACTGTGAACTTGGAGCCTGTGGTGGAGGAGATGTCCAGATAAAATGAGATTAATGAAGTCATAGACACAATAGTCTGATGTCCAGTGGCAGGTCTGGGTCATGGTCCAGGGGGAGATAGAAGGAGATGTCAGAGCATTGGTGCAATGTCAATCTGCCAGACATCAATTGTTGGCAGGCTTGATGACAAAGTCAAGTTTGGATCTGACAGCACAGAGTACTATCTATCTGTACGGAGGGAGATAGGTCTGAATGCATGGTACAGGGGGGTGTATCAGAGAAATCAAAATAACTGATGTCATGTCAGCAGTTCCCAATGATCGGGTCTAGTACAGGTAAAAGGCCAGGGGCAGGTGGAGGGAGAGTATTAAAGGTGGGTGAAGGTGTCAGTGTGATGGGGACAGGCCTCCTGTCCAAAGAAATGAACGGGAGGTGATGGGAGCAGAATTCAACATCACATTGTGCCCAAAATTCATTAAAGGTGGGGATGCAGAGTGATAAAACTAAGACCTTTGCTGAGCACCCAATGTTCAACATTTGAGAGTGGAAGGTCAGAAGGGATATAAACATCTGACAAGATGTGAGGCTGTGACAGGGGAAAGGGAAGGGGAAGGAGTTTCCAAATGAACCTGGGCATCTCTGACTTGTTGAAGCTTGCGTTCCTTAATGCCTGAAAGAGAGAGAAAGTTTCTTATTGGAATTTTAAACAAGCCAAGAGGTGATCATGTCCCTTTGGACAGAGTCATCTGATGATGGCCAGTGGTCAGTGACATGAGGGTGTGACTGCAAATGAGGTAGGAAAAGGGACCCCCAAGGGCACAAGCCTCAGCCTTTGCAATTGTTACCAGGTTTAAAGGGTTTTTTTTTAGCTTGTTCAGATGACAGGGTTGAATGAGATGGAGAATTGAAATGACAAGTGATCGGAAGCTTAAGGTTACACCTGCATATTGAATGGCTGTGTTCCATAAAGCAGTCATGCATTCTAGGTTTGGTCTCCCTAGTCTCGAGGAGCCCACATAATGAGCAGTGAACGCATGGAGCAGAGTGCAAGTAAATTACTGCTTAACTTACAAGGAGTGTTTCAAGCCTTGGAGGATGACAAGAGAGGGAGTAAAAAAGGATAGGCGTTATATCTTACTTGCATGAAAAAGTGCTGTGAAAGCAGAAGTAATCTTAAGCGGATTGAGAAGTGGACCAAAGTGCTACACAAGGAATGGTCCTTTCAGGCTGCTAGAGGAAGATCAATTGTTTGTGGACGTTGGTAGGATGGTGATAACGTGGCTACCCCCAAACAGTAACATACTGTTTCATCACCAATTATGTACAAATTAAGACACTTGGATGCTTAGCTGCAAATTCAACATTTTATGATGTGCAGTTCACACACACAGATTGTAATAAAGATGGGCGTTTCTTTCTCCCTCTGGACATAACCTGCATGTCCGTAATGCTGAGATAGATTTTCATATCCATCCTGCATTTCTCACCAATTTTTGTAGATGCACCATAAAAAGCATCCTAACCTGATGCATCACAGCTTGGTATGGCAACTGCTCTGCCCAGGACTGCAAGAAATTACAGAGAGTTGTGAACACAGCCAAGTCCATCCCAAAATCCAGCTTTCCTTCCATTGACTCCGTCTGCACTTCCGCTGCCTCGGGAAAGCAGCCAACATAATCAAAGACCCTGGGGATACTCTGTTCCACCCTCTTTCATTAGGCAGAAGCTACAAAAGTTTGAAAACAGTTACCAACAAATTTAAAAACAGCTTCTTCCCTGCTGTTATCAGGCTTATGAATGGACCTCTCATAAATTAGAGTTGACTTTTCTCGGCTGTAACTCTGTATCCTGCATTCTGTTCTATTACCCTGACATACTTATGTAAAGTATGATTTTTCTGAATAACACACAATACAATACTTCTCACTGTGACTCGATACATATGACAATAATAAATCAAATAAAATCAAAGATATTTCAATTACACTGACATTTCAATAAATGAGATTTACAACTTTTACCAGTTTGAAAATGGAAAAAATCATTTTAATGGAGTGATTACATGTAAAAATTTCAGTGAACAAATAGTGTGAAATAATTAGATAAGCTTCCTAATTCCTTTTTCAAATTCAATGTTTCATTATGTCTGGATTGACTGATTTACAGTATTCTGAGTTCAATAGTATGTTTAATGGTGAGATAACATTTAATCATATTTTCAATCTGGTTCATGTTAACATGCTCAATTCTTTATCACAATGTGTCTTTCCTTTGGCAATGTGTTTACCCTCTCCTGCAGACACTAAGTTCCTGGTCTGCTGTAATTCTATGGATGCCATCATTATTCTTCTTTTGTGAGTCTCGACTACAATTGTCAATAGTATATTCAAACATGTCAGAAGGAGAAGATGCTGAAGCCAACTGTAGTGCTTCATCATTCCCTTAGCTAATACAGGGGCAAACATTGGAAGCTTCCTGCTCTGTATGTTCAGCAGTTCACAGCAAAAACACACACAGCTGCTGATATTGCCAGTGCCCATGATTCTTACCATTTTGAGGTAGGTATTACGTGAAACTTTATGACAGTAAAACTTGTAACATCTCATTTTGTGGTCAGATAATTTGATACTCTCCCCGCTCACCACGATAATATAATCCCAGTGCTCTTCCCTTGAAAACACTGACTCCTTCCACAGGGCATAGATCTGTTGATTCTGAGCACCCTTTGCCCATTCTTCAGATATGAGTCGAGGCATCTAGTGATGGTGGGATATTTAACCCAAGGCTATTACTTGGAATAGAATCAGATCCTATTCTCACCTGGCAACCAAACTCACAGTTACAACGAGAGTTACTGGCAGTTAAAGGGCGCAAAAGTCAATTCTAATATCCTTATTGTTATACAAGTTAAATCAACACAAAGTAAGAAAGCAAGTGTGAGATTTTCCAGATTTGCATTGTTCAGAGCTAATCTCGGCAAGGCTTTTATCAGCTGAGGTGTGGGCATCTCTTATTTAGACATCTTTGAATATAATGACATTAAACTTTAAATAAGAGCTATACTGGATTGTAAAGTTGAAGGTTTAAACTCTAGTCTGCATCACATGTACAGGTGTCGTTATTATGAGCTGGATTTTCTCTCCAAGACATAAAAATAGAGTCAGGATTGTTTCCATGGGCCGAACCCATCCTTGGTGCAGGGAGGGGTGAGGGTGGGAGATAATGGTGTGACACACAGTTTCTCTTTGGGATTTTCATGGGGTTTGCCCTTAGTTGTCATGGAGACAAGTTCCCTGTCCAGCCATGGGAAGCAGATTGGCTTTGTAAACTGGAGGGCTGATCAGAACTGTTGCAGACTGAGAGGAGAAGCAAGCCGTATTGGTGGGTAAGTAACTGAGTACGTACTTCAACATTGAGGCTCCATCTCACCAAATACAGATGAAGCACACAGGCCAACACTTTGGTGGGGGAGTTCCTCTACCCGATGGCTTTTGGGTGCACCTGCATCTGTACATCTGTCTGGAACACTGGCTCTCAGCTACTACTCAATACCTGCCTTCAGGTAATTAAACTGACCCCATCAGATTGGGAAACTAGCTAGCAACTGGAAAATCCCAACTGGCCTCCTTTCACGGTGGTGAATAAGGCTGCTAACCATGTCACAGGGTAGGAAACTCTACTAACACCAGACCTGTCTTGGCAAAAATGTCCAGTACCAGGAATATAGTTGTGAAACGTGCACACCTATATTTTTAGGCTACATTTATCTCCATTTTTTAAAAAAAATGTTCATTCACGAGATGTGAGTATTGCTGGCTAGGTTGGCATTTATTCCCCATATCTAATTGATCAGAAGGCAGTTCAGAGTCAACCACATTTGCTGTGGATCTGGTCTGGCCAGCGTAGGTAAGGAGAGCAGATATATGTGGAGAGAATGAAGATAGAACTACAATGTGAAATATTCCATAGCGACCAGCTTGTCAACAAGAATCAGACATGAATAATGGCCACTTGGACGAGACGCCAGAGATAGAGAAATTTATAACTGTGGAAATGTGCCACGGGCAAAGAGTCAATGTCCTCAAGGTGAGCAGAAAATCTGCCAAGAGAATAAAGGAATATCGATTTACCAAACAATGGTTTATTAGAAAAGGATCTGAACACTCGTACTTGTCTGAACAAGCTGGCATCAATTAAATAATTTCCTGTACTGGCCAGGCTAACCTCTTAGAGCAAATTGACCAGGATGAATCTGAACCAATGTAACTGGTGTGCTTGCGATGTCCTCCAAATCCACATGACAGCTAGAAAAGAACAAGATAGTGATTAAAAAAACCAGCAGAACTACAGTGTGCAGGCAGCTGTACATAGCTTCACTGCATTTATATGCACACAATGTGAGAAGTGTCACGCAGGAACATTTCTGGAATATGTCAAAGATTTGCCACTTCCATCAATTTAGTTCACTTAGAATTTTATTGTGAGTGAGGATGCCAGATGTGATCAAAGAGTGTGCACCCAGATGAATAGTCACTGTAAAATTCAGTGTATATGGCAAATTTCCAGTGTTACTGTTGCCTTTAAAAAAGCATCCATTTTGTAAGTCGCACATGTATAAAAGACACACAATGTGCTTGAAGATTGTAAAATTGCCTAATGGGGTATTTTTTCAGTCACACTGAATCACTTATGTAAATTGGCTCCAAAAATAACTCAATTGTGCAATTCAATCAAGTTGCTTCCAAGAAAGAGTTACAATGTATTGGTTTCTGCTGTTTTCAAGTTACTGAAAAAGTTACTATCATGTACTGACCTTAACTTCAGATTACAATAAGCATAAAACCAGAAATCTCATAAAAGTAAATATAATATTTACTGATAGACACTACTCAAGCACATCTATGATTCACAAAATAATTCAATAGCCTAAGGAAGTTTTGAGTCGAACTTAGTTAAAGGCTCACACATGTTAAAGGCTCTCCCTCTCTCTCAGCATCCACCTGTCAAGTCCTGTCAGGATCTTATTTGTCTAGCCATAACATTTTCTATGATTAAAATCCAAAGATAGCTGATGTGCATCTTCACTGACGAACACAGTTATTTAATCAAACTGCAAGAGCACCCATAAACTGTAACCCAGAAGGAGATGTTATCTCGCTTCCTATGAAAAATGTATGAGTTTGGAAACTCCATAGGAGTCTGCTGTGCAAGTACAAATATGCTTTGGCAAAGCTAATCTTTGGAGATGAAGCCCGGACTAATTCAATGTACGTATCATTTTATGCTGTGGCATTTATTTTGTTTTGTGTCTTGGTTTATCGCTTTGGTGGCAATGTGTAGGAATCAATATTTAATATTGTTCTACTCGCTGTTCTATCAAGCTCAATACGTTTTTTCTGATATTCCCGTACTATTTTTAAAAGAAAACCATGGATGAGCTTTTTGAGCTCTAAGTGTAGCCTCGTTAACACAATGAATCATATGATTGCAAATTATCAATGCAAAAACCCTGATATGACTCAACTAGTTTCTATTATACTTTTCTGTTTCCAGCAAATTGTCAAAGGCCTCACTGTCCATGAGCACGATTAATGCTTTTGCATGCAGACACCGGATTCCTGCCCATGAATGTTATCTGGTCTTTGTTTCAAATCAATATCATTTTCAAGGAAGCATAAATCGGGTTTGTAGCTATGTAACAATCGCAGTTTAAATTATTTGCTTCCGTATTCAAATTTCACATGCAAGTTCTATGCCCATGGTTTTATGCCTTGCTGTTGTTTTGAACAGAACAGTAGTGTTGTTCCTGAATGTATTAACATTCCCCTCTTTTCGTTTAGACTCAACACTCCAACTAGTAGAGTCATGTGTCCTGCGGTGTTCATTCTGCAAACAAAAAAGCTTAAGATACCAGCATCACAGGAATCAGCTGGTCAAAGCCAAACACCCACAGTTTTTAATCATTTTATTAAGAGTTATACTAGAGTTTTTAAAAAGGAATCAGTATCAGGTCACAAAACAGCTTCTGTTTGAAGTTAGGGGCAAAAAGATCAGTACACATTAATTCAGATTCTGGAGTCATTTCAGCAGCAAGTCAACAGTGTTCCATATAGAGCAGATACTGACAAACAAACTGCTTTCTGTTCTGCAATAAGACTAAAAAAGAGCTCACGCCACAATAATCCAAAATCCAACCTCAATCTATTAAATTGGCATTACCAATGCTGAGAATCAAGTGATAAACACATTCTTTACTCCTCCCGCCAAGTCAATCCTCTTAAAGGCTGTGATAAGTAACGAAACGGTGGGATGAGGGAGGGTTTTTTGTGTTTTATAACAAATGCATAAACAGATTCTGTAGCAGTGATTCATTACTGTCAACCAAGTACTTAGTGCTGTCTATCATAGAGTGTTACTGTTTTGTAGTGCAACTGCAAATGACTACTCAAGCTGAGTAGTTTTAAACTTGGGATTGGAGTAACTCAGCAATTTGAATGGAGTGTCCCCAGGGGCAAAGGGTGTGAAATTTTAATATATACCTTACTATAACCCACTGAAGCTGTCAATACTGAGCTTTATTAATGTCTTCCTTTAGTCACTGTGTGGTGGAAGGCCACTGAGATAGCAGTTGTATTATCAATTACAATCAAATGCCAGATGTTTGAATTGTGGAAACTGGTTTTCACTTTAAACAAAGAGGTTGCCGATTTAGAACCGCACCCTGCATGCCAATTCCCCCAGGTCAGGAGCGGAAATAAAATCATCTGTCAACCAGTAAATACATTTCTTCAACTATGCATTTCTCATTATGAGAAGAAAGGAAGAAAGTCAAAAAAAAAAGCTGGTGGTTAT
Organism: Rhincodon typus; assembly: GCF_021869965.1. Taxonomy (NCBI): domain Eukaryota; kingdom Metazoa; phylum Chordata; class Chondrichthyes; order Orectolobiformes; family Rhincodontidae; genus Rhincodon; species Rhincodon typus. Next base: position 64,534,445 of record NC_063334.1, read on the forward strand.
TGTCTTCCTCCTCTCCGTTACTTCAGTTGCAGGGATAGGGACATTACTTAGCATAATAAATACCAAATGCTATGTTTAATGTGCAAATGTTTAAAGAGGAAGAGAGGGAACATTCCTTATTCATCCCAGTGCAATTAAAGTGCTCGCTAGCTGGCATCTGAGCCAGAGACAAGGATCTTACATTAGTGCTGTCAATCTGCAGAAACATTTGAAACAATTGAACTGTTTGGGGATTTCCTACATTCCACATTTTAATTAACAGGGCTCAGCAATTTCCATTTCAGTTCACATTGACTCAAATTCAAACTTTGTAAATTTGTTTACCAATCACTGAGGTATCTGAAACATTATTAAATTAAGTTTTCTGGCCAAAAGCAGCTGCGACTTTATTTTCAGTAGCTCAGCTAGCTGAAATTCTCCAATGATTAACTTCCAGGGCTTGATTTTATGGTTCAGGTATGGAACAGTTCTGAGAAAGGGTCACCGGATCCGAAACGTTAACTCTGCTTTTTCCTTCACAGATGCTGCCAGACCTGCTGAGCTTTTCCAGCAATTTCTGTTTTTGTTCTGCCTATAATTCTGATTGCTGCCACACAGCAATTTAATACAGTGAGGTGTTAAGCTGCTTTAAGGTGAGACCCGCTACACATTCTTGGGAGAAATTTTCACGTAGGGTAAGCCAACAGCTCTACAGTCTCAGCAGCACCACCAGTAACCATGGATGGGACCATAAGAAGGCCTCAGTGCTGAGGAACTTGGATTTACATGTGAAACTGAAGCCAATGTTAGTGGTGAACGGAGGGTTAATGAGGGTGAGGGTGACGCTGAGTGTGGAGGTGGGGGATAGGTTGAGGTCATTAAGTGGCTGGTTAGGGGCTTCCTTAGACCCAATTGAAGGCAGGCATTACAATACTTTTCTAACGCCCTTAAAATTTCAGTCAGTTTGGAGGCTGATGTGTAGGCAATGAGAAGACCATCTATTGGAAATTTTGTGCCCTCTGCCTTCAAACTCCCGGATGAAAGAGCATAAAATCTGGACTTCTAGCGTTGTTCGTGTTTGGATCATCTCTATGTCACAAATGGTATCCAATGTGAACAATGAACAACTATCCAATCTTATCCTTCTCAGTCTGTCTGCAGCTCTTTACATGGTTGATCATGCAATCCTTCTCCAATACCTATCACCATTGTTCAGCTGGGAAAGCCTCTATCAGCTGGTTCCATTCTTATATAACTAATCGTAACCACAGAATCACTTATGATGGCTTCTCTTCCTGAACCCAGGCCATATTCCACAAGAATCCATTCTTGGGTCCCTCTATTTCTCATTGACATGCCCTGGCAGCCTCATTTGAAAACACAGCACCAGCTTTCACTCAAATTCTGATGACATCCAGTTTTACCCCAATACCACCTTATCAACTCCTCCACTGTTAATAAATTATCAGACGACATATTCAACATCCAGTACTGAATGACTGCAAATTTCAACCAATTAAATGTTAAGACATCCAAAGCCATTGTCTTTAGTGTCTGCTACAATTCTGTTCCCAAACACCCTACTTCATTCCTCTCCCTGGTAGTTGTCTGTGGCTGAACGAGACTGTTTGCAAATTTGGTATCATTTTTGATCCTGAGTCGAGCTTCCAACCACAGATGCATGTCACCATTAAGTCTGCCTATGGTCAGCTCTGTAAGACCACTTGATTCCATTACTACATGTGGTGAACTGCTGCTAAAAACCATCATCCTTCCTTTCCTTACCATAGGACTTCACTATTCGAATGTGCTCTTTTCCAGTTATCCATGTTATATCTTGCATAAACTTGAGTTCATCCTGAAATAGACAACCTCAGTTCTAACACATTCCATTCACCTATTTGGTGTGTTTGCCAACCTACGTTGGCTCCCAGTTAAGCAATGCCAAGACTTTAAGCTCTAGAGTATCAACCTTAAACATTTCCACCTCACACTCACTTCTTCTTGCTTTTGCATACTTCTTAAACCCACCTCTATTACCAAGATTTTGGTCACCTGCTGTAAAATCACTTAACTGGTTGAGTGTCATATTTTATTTAATATCGTCCCCGAAGCATGCTGGGGGACATCTTATCTTATGAATGGTGCTATATAAATACAGATTGTTGAGATTTGTATAGATGTTCTCCTGTAAATGATGATGAATTATTTATACGAAAAGTGCCAAATTGATTATGTAGAAAATTATGACTGAGGTTAATGAGAAAATGAAGCACCCTACTTCTCTCCCTCTCAATCACATTCTTTTTGTTTTAGTGGAACGACGAACTGTCAAATGAAAGGAACAAGTAAGAATTAAAGAACTGTGAGTCAAATCTTTTCCCTCCTACTCTTCTTCGTATGAATAATTAATTCCAGTAGTCATCGGAGCTAGGCACATCAGCAAGAATGATTCTCGGGCTAAAATAGACAGTTCTTGGAAGAGAAAAATAAATTACAAAGCGGCCTGCAGTCATATTAATAAATTAACCCATACATTTATTTGCTCATTTGATCAGTGTGTCGCCTTGTGAGGTGAACTAGGAATCTCTGGGCTGTTCTAAACTTGTGAGGCATGGGAGTGTGTGGGGGATGGGCAAACAAACCTCTAACTAGTCTTTATAATACATTCCTGACCGTGGGACTGCAGCTGCTTTGGTGACAGGGTCTGTTAAGTGGCTCTTTAATACACTGAATAGTAGTGTTCTTAGAGTCCAATTGATGCAAAACACACCAATGGATCTGGATTCAAACCACATTTCTTTCTCCAAGGATTTATTTTATGTGGAAACATATGCTCAACTAAAAGTCCACGGCCATAAAAACAATTATTAAGGAATCTCTGGTGTCCACATTATCTCTCAGCAATGAATTTCACTATCATGCACACAGCAGACAGAACTAAAATACAAAATTAGGCTAACAACATCTCATATTCGTTATTATCTTAAATTTTTCTCAGTAGAATTCACTTCCTGTAAAAGTACTTGTGTCCCTTTGTTTCAGTTGTAGCACTCTTGTTTCTGGTTGAAAGGTTGTGCTCCATTTGATTTTGAAGGACTTATCAGAGTTGTGACCTTTGGGTAAATTGTTAAGCTAAGCTCTGTTTGACAGGTTGGGTGCTTACAGGGGGTTTGGTGCTAAAAATCTCATTGTGCTATTTATCACAGAGCAGTAAATTTCCCCAAATCCAGTCCACATTTGAATACCAGCAAAAACAAAAGTTAATTTATCATAAAACAAAGAACTGCAGATGTTAGTGATCTGAAACAAACAAAAACAGGAATCAGTGGAGAAACTCAACAGGTGGAGAGAAAACAGAGTCAATGCTTTGAATCCATTGGACTCAACATTAGAGATAACAAGGTGTGGAGCTGGATAAACACAGCAGGCCAAGCAGCATCAGAGGAGCAGGATGGCTGACGTTTCGGGCCTAGACCCTTCTTC
>NC_063334.1:64538309-64561996 GCF_021869965.1 Rhincodon typus
CTGTGTTCATCCAGCTCTACACCTTGTTATCTCAGATTCTCCAGCATCTGCAGTTCCTACTATCTCTGAAACATTAAATAATTGCATGGGAACTGGTTGTTTTCTTTATCTGTTTATATTAGGAGTTTGTAACCAATGATTGTAGGCATCAGGTGACTTCAAACAGGGACTCCAAGATCAGATCTAATTTGGAGACAGAAGTGGCAAAAAAAGGTGGCCCAATTATGCTCAATCGTTTTCATATGTTTTGTGCAGATTTCCCAGCCACTGGGGAGAGCACTGGTAATAAAGTGGTAATCACATTCAGTGACCCGAAAATAACAATCTATTCTCAAAATTTTGGAATTTACTTATTAAGGTACTGGCAACAAGGCACATAGAACATCTTCATATAAATTTATGAAAAGTAAATAATGCTTAACAAACCTGTGAGAATTTTTGGAGGATCTGATTGTCAGGATTGAAAAAAGGGGAACAAATGCATGTAGTATATTTAAATTTTCTTTAAGAATCCAAAAAGGTACTGCATTGAAGGCTGTTACACAAAATAACAAAGATGTACAGACAATTAATTAAAGATTGAAAACAAAGATTAAGAATAAATGGATTGCTAGTGGGATGTCACAAGGATCTTTATTAATGATTTGGGCAATTGGATCGAATGTCATATATTGTTTTTGCTAAGGTTGGGAAGGTTTAGTGGGCAGGTACACTGTGAGGAGGTCACAAAAGGTATTTTAGCTTACCTCGTATGTCAGGAATGGGGTTAGCTTTGGAGATATGGTCTGTGGAGTGCAGAAAATCCAGAAAATGGGTTTTCTTTATGAAGTGTGACTTTTTGACAGCATATATGCCATGTCACCAATATCCTTCACCTGGAAACCAGATGATTGATCCTGAGCTCCAATGCAGGAATGGCATGAAGGAGATTGAGGGTGATGCCAATCCCATGGCCACATGGTTCTGGGGTGGAGGTGTGTCGGAGGCCAGAAGGGGCTTTATGGGTGGTAGCAATCAGGAAACTGAAGGGAAGAGGTTGGAGATAAAGAAAGATGATGAAAAGCCTTGGGGGCAATCAGACATAAAGTAGGGGTGTAGACTGGAGACAAAGGGTGAAGGGTCAGATGCCTGGGGGCAAGATTGTATGTATGGCAAGGAAAAACAGAGATCTCTGTGGGGTAGGAAGGCTAATCAATGAACAATTGAGGAAGCTGGGATCTGATTCTGTGATAACTGGAGCAAGTATTAAGGGGGAAGCATTTAGGGAACAGTGATCATAATATCATAAGATATAGGTTAGTTTTGGAAAAGGACATGTAACAATATAGAATACAACTATTTAAATTGGCAGTTTCAGCAGAATGAGAACAGGTCTGTCCTATAAAAATTGGAAACAAAAGTTGGCAAATAAAACTATGACAGAATAAAGGGCTGTCATTCAAGAGGAGATGGTTCAGGTACACTTGAAGTACATTCCCACAAGGTGAAAGTGAAGGTCATGCAAAACTAGAGCTCTCTGGATGCCAAAGGGTGAAGTGGTAAGATGAAGCAGTCGAAGGAGCCAAACAAGAGATGGCAGGTTGATAATACAGGGGAGAATCAGTCTGAATATACAAAGTGTAGAAGGGAAATATAAAAAGTCATAAATGAAGCACAACAAGAGTATGAAAAGACACTGAACGCTAACATGGTGGGGGTGGTGTGGTGGTCTTGTCACTGGGCTAATAATCCACATACCTAAGCTAATGGTCTGAGGGCATAAGTTCAAATCACGCCATGGCAGATATGAAATTTGAATTAATGAAATCTGGCACCCATAAGACAAAGCATAAATAGGCCATTCAGCCCATTGTTTCTGTTTCACCATTTAGTGAGATCACAAAGGGTGGCATGTGGCTCAGTAGTTAGCTATGCTACTTCACAGCGCCAGAAACCTGAGTTTGATTCCACCCATGGGCGACTCTGTGGAGTTTGCACATTCTCCCTGTGTCTGCTTGGTCTTCCTCTGGGTGCTCGAGTTTCCTCCCACAGTCCAAAGATATGCAGGTTAGGTGGATTGGCCATGTTTAATTGCCCAATGTGTCCAGGAATGTGCAGGAAAGGTGGATTAGCCATGGGAAATGCAAGATTACAGTGATAGGGCGGGTCTGGGTGGGGTGTTCCTCGGAGGGTTGGTGAAGACTCGATGGGCTGAATAGTCTGTGATTCCACACTGTAGGGATTCTATGATCATTGTTGAACCAATAATCCTCAACTCCATTTTGCTGCCTTTTCCCTATAACCCTCAATTCCTTTCCTGATTAAGAAATCTGTCTACCTCAGCCTTCAATATATTTAATGACACAGTCTACAACTAAAGAATTCCTCTGTGTTAAGCTGACCCCTTACTCTAAGATTGTATACCCTCTACACCTGCAAATTCTACCCTCTGGAATTCAGCTCTTTTGTCCATGTTTGAACCAAGGCTGTAATGAGGTCAGAAGCTGAGCGGCCCTGGCGGAATCCAAACTGGGCGTCACTGAGCAGGTTATTGCTGAGCAGGTGCTGTTTGATAGCACTGTTGATGGCACCTTCCATCACTTTACTGATGATCGAGAATATACTGATGGGGCAGTGATTGGCTGCAAAAACAAAGTTGCTGGAAAAGCTCAGCAGGTCTGGCAGCATCTGTGAAGAAAAAATCAGAGTTAACGTTTTGGGTCTGGTGACCCTTCCTCAGAACTCAGATAATTAGCAGCGCTGTGTTATTTATGTTTTTCTACATTGTCGGGGAGATGTCAGCGTTGTAACTGTACTGCACCAGCTTGGCTACAGGAGTGGCACATTCCGAAGCACAAGTCTTCAGTACTATTGCTGGAGTGTTGTGAGGGTTCATAGGCTTTGCAGTCTTCAGTCCCTCCAACCATTTCTTGATATCATGTGGAGTGAATCAAATTGGCTAAAGACTGGATTCTGTGAAATTGGGAACCACTGGAGGAGGCCAAGATGAATCATCCAATTGGCACTTCTCTCTGAAGATTATTGTGAATATTTCGGCCTTATCTTTTGCACTGTTGTGTTGTGCTCTTCCATCATTGAGGATGGGGATATTTGTGGAGTCTCCTTCTCCAGTGAGTTGTTCAATTGTCCCATGCCAACATGTGGCAGTACTGCAGAGCTTAGTTCTGATCCATTGGCTATAGGATCAGTCTATCACTTGCTACTTTTCTTGCTTGTTCTGGTTTGTTGCTTCACCAAGTTCACCTCATGTTTATGTATGTCTGGTCTTGCTCTTAGCATGCCATCCTGCACTCTCCATTAAACCAGGGTTGATCCCCTGGCTTGATGGTAATGGCTGAGAGGGGGATATGCTGGCCATGAGGTTACAGATTGTGCTAGAGTACAATTCTACTGCTGTTTATGGTCCACATTGCCTCATGGATGTCTAGTCTTGAGCTGCTAAATCTGTTCAAAGCCTGTCCCATTTAGTATGATGATAATGCAACACAAAATGATGAAGGGTATTCTCAACTTGAAGGAAAGACTTTGTCTCCAGAAAGACTGTGTGGTGGTCACCCTTACTGATTCTGTCATGGGCAGGTGCATGTGCAGTAGACAGATAGATAAGGTTGAGGTCAAGTATGTTTTTCCATCTTGTTGGATCCCTCACCACTTGCCGCAGACCCAGACCAGCAGCTACGTCCTTTAGGACCCAACCAGCTCGAACAGTAGTGCTGCTGCTTAGTCTCTTTTAGTAGCTGACAATGAAATTTCCCACCCAGAGTGCATTCAGCGCCCATGCCATCCTCAGTGCTTCCTCCAAGTGTTGCTCAGCATAGAGGAGTACTGATTCATTAGCCCAGGGTGAGAGTGGTTTATGTAATAAGTAATGTCTCCACTTTGCTCCTCAGAGCCCATGACTTTGGAAATCCCCATGAATCCCCATGATGAGGACAGAGTTATCACTCTAGACCATAAGATATGGGAGCATAATTAAGCTATTTGACCCACTGAGTCTTCTCTGACATTCCCACCTGTTCTCCCTGTAACCTTTGATCCCCTTCCTAATCAAGAACCTATCTTTCTCTATTTCTGTCACGATCCATGTGAAAATATCATCCCAAAATTCCCAGCTCCCTCTCCACTGTGAGATCCCACATTTTAGTCTCCAACTGCCCGTTATCCCTGTTACCATTCCCTTAGCAACCCATTGCAATGAAGCCCATCGATAGATTCAAGTTGCCCATTTTCACAGGAGTCCATGGACTGCCCCTCCTAAGCCCCAGAGCATTGACAAAACCTATGGGCTGACCCTGGTCCACCCCCTGGGCTGCTTTAAGCAGAATGGTCCCAGTGAGAACAGCCCAGCCTCCAGATTATTGTCTCCACAGCACTCTGACTGACGCACTGGCAATTTACAGGTTGCACTGGACCTGCAGGATTGAACAAAAAAAAAGGAAAAACTGCACTTGCTGGCAATCAGAAACAAAGTCAGAAATTGCTGCAAAAACTCAGCAGGTCTGGCAGCATGTGTGTAGCAAAAGCCGAGTGAATGTTTTGGGTACAAAGGTCCCTTTGACTTTCACACGTGGCCGTTTAGCTGAAGTACATTCAGTGCTTTTTTCCACTAAATTACTGCCTCGTGCTGCTGGTTTATGTGATGTAGCACAGTGGCATGCGGCAACATGTCCACCTCTCTGGCTTTTCCATGTCCCCCACTATGACAAGCAGTCTGCCCCTCCCCTCGCACTAAAAGCAATAAAAGCAATTCGGGTTGCCAGCCTGTAACAGAGCATTAAAGACCCTGTTTATTAAGAAAGCAATGTAAGCCACATAGAGACTGGCAGCTGATCAGTCAGTGTTGAAGTCAGTCAGTGTGCACGAAGAAAGCCGTGTGAAATAGATAGAGGCTGACAGAATCTAAGTAAGCACAAAGTGTTTGAGCACTATGGTGTAAGAGGTTGGTGCACCAACCAGAAGGTTGGTGGTTTGAAACCTCCCGGAGACAAAGGGTTTCCTTACTTGAGGGAGGCACGGTGGTTCAGTGGTTAGCACTGCTGCCTCACAGCACCGTGGACCCGGGTTCAATTCTAGCCTCGGGCGACTGTGTGTGGAGCTTGCACATTCTCCCCGTGTCTGCGTGGGCTTCCTCCAGGTGCTCTGCTTTCCTCTCACAGTCCAAAGATATGCAGGCTAGGTGGATTGGCCATGCTAAATTGCCTGTAGTGTTCAGAGACGCCTAGGAGGATGGGTCTGGGTGGGATGCCCTGAGGGTCAGTGTGGACTTGTTGGGCCAAAGGGCCTGTTTCCACACTGTAGGGATTCTATGGAAATACATCCTTGTATAGATATATGAGATGTATATGTGTCCCTGCATGCAAAATGATCTAGCAGAAACATGCAAGTCACAGTGTCCCTGAACTCTGAAGTGAAGGGTTGAAGTGGAGGTTGACTTGGTTAATTGAAGCTGACTTGCATGAAGAAAGGATGAGGGGCAGGGTAGCCACAGATCATACAGGGACATTAGTGCATAATGGCCAGGCCAAGCATTCAGTGAGCCACAAAGATCAGGTAACTGCTCTGACTTTCATGTCAGGAAGTCATGCTGTCTGGTGTTCCAGGGCAGAAGAGGAGAATTGGAAGTGGTGAATGAAAAAAGACAAGTTGGGGCTTTAATCATTGAATCCCTACAGTGTGGAAGTAAGCCATTCAGCCCATCAATTCCACACTGATCCTCCAAAGAACATCCCACCTAGACCTAACCCTTACCCCATCCCTATAATCATACATTTCCCATGGCTAATCCACCTAACCTGCACATCTCAGGGCTGTGGGAGGAAACCCATGCAGGAGCAGGGAGAATGTGCAGTCTCCACACAGACAGCCACCCAAGGGTGGAATCAAACCCGCGTGCTTGATGCTGTGAGGCAGAAGTGCTAACCACTGAATCAACATACCACCTTAATGGGATTAGTTGGGACGCAACTGCATGGAAATACAGTAATTGTCATTAAGTGGCAAAATTCTGAAGGTGCCATTTAAGTGGAGTAAACCATAGATCTTTTGCAGAGGATTTGTACTATAGCCCAGAAAAAGTGTCCCTCATCATCATGGTATTCTGTACCATTCACACGGTGAGCCAACAAAGGGATGGGATGACCTGGAAATGGGCAAAATGGGGGCAAGAACAAACCTCTGAGGATGAGGATGAGGCTGGCGATCAGGACATTAGCCAGAAGGATTGTCCACAAGTGAAGGATAGAACAGTGTTTTAGAGAGCCTGAGAGGCCAAGATAACCTTATAATTACCAGTTCTGAAGAAGGGTTATGAGACTTAAAACATTAACTCTGTTTTCTCTCCATAGAAGCTGCAAGGCCTATTGAGTTTATCCAGGAATTTATGTTTCTGTCTCTTATAACAGCTAGCATGACTGACTTTGATTGTTTTTGTATCTAAGTTGTTCATCAGGCAGGCATTCTCTGCTTGGTATAAAGGATATTTCTAACTTCTAAATTTCCGTTTTTCCCTTTTTGCCTTGTAAAGTAAATGCTACGATATCTATGTTAATGTGAGAATGATATCTTCACTGGAGGCAAAAGTAGAGTAGCTACACCTAACCTACTCTGTGTCATCCTCAGGGGAAAAATAATGTGAGACAATTTACATACATCATGTAGTGCAGAAGTTATATCGCTCTGAAACCATCCATGAGGAAATGACATGTGACTTAAGTATAATCCAGTGGCTCATGAGACCACCATGTTGACTCGAATCTTGAGAAGATTCCTTTTGACCCTTCCTTCTTCTTTATCCCTTCAGTGTTCAAAGCGCACAGTGACTGTAACCTTGCCTTGATATGCTTGAACATCCGTATGACAGTGTTTAACCTATGAAGGGCAGCATATGAGGGACCGTTGAGCTGTCCATTGAAAGTTCCCCAGCTTTGAATGTCACTGCAGTCCCTTATAAAGCTCATACAAAGGAACATTTCCTGACTGAGATGTGTGGAATCATAACTAATCCAGGACACTTATCCAAAAAGGTGTGTGAGCAGGCCAGACTTTGGAACATTCTCTCGATATTATCCTCAATATCGTCCTCATTAACGTGCAATGCCTTGGCTGCAGTCCTCAAAATTAGAGTTCAAGGATCCCTGACAGATGAGGCTGTCTCTGTCAAAGTCTGAATTATTTGTGAGAGATGGACAATGCTTGGTGATTGCAACATCTTACATCCTTGGGCTGCATGGATGGGCTCCTCATCTCTCACATGGGTCTAACCTGACCAAGTACTACAGGTGAAGTAATACTACAGCAGACATTGGAACAGTGTACGTCAAAATTTATTGAGAGAAGTGGAGTCTTATTGACAATGATATTGCAGTCCATGTGCCCTGAATTTATTTTAATTTTCCTCTTCATGTCTGTATCTAGATGACCTTTACAGCTGAGGCAAAGGAACATGCTTTGTGATTGGCCCCGTTGAATTGGAAGACTTGAGCAGTGATCCCTTGGTGCCTTTCAGTCTAGAAATCCAAGGACTGCTGAGAATCTCTGACCCAGTTTCAGGCTGATCCTCCTCATCAGATGCTGTTTCAGGCTTTGCGATCATGGAAGTGGGGAGGTGGCATGTCGTAAGAAGCTTCTGGGGGCATGCTGTGTGTGTCATTCTTGCTTGCTAAGTGTGGTAGTTGAGACCACCCTGTCTTGTCAAGAGGAAAGGGAACTTGGAATGAGGTAAACATTCCTTGTCCTCCTCTTTCCTTGTCATTGATGCTGGGCACCCATGGTTAAAGCGATGGGTTGCAGGTTTGAGTGCATATCAGTTAGCCACTCACTGTTTTGCTGGACTTGGGGGCCTCCAAGGTGCTGGCCACCCTTTCTACAGAGACAAGTAGTGTCTCAGTGGTGAAAACATCAAAGGACTCCTCCATCTTTCATTCTAGCCTTCTGAGTGGTGTGACAGACCTGCCTGAAGTTCCTATGCCTGTCTCTGCAGATTGAACATGCCCCTTGTGTCTGAGAACAGGCCACATCCTCTGAATAAGGCTGAGCTGATGTTTGGTCTCCAGCAGTCTTCTCCATACTGAGAGACCTGGACATTTCTTTTTCGATTGGCTAGGGAGACATCAGCCATTTCCACACCAGATTATGTCCCTCAGGCTAATCTTGCTAGTGTATTCCTCTGGGGTTTCTTAAAGAATAGAAGGTTGAGATCAGATTTGATAACAATGTTCAAAATCATGACAGGTTAGACAGAATAGTTGGAGAGGAGACAGTGTGGAGCTGGAGGAACACAGCAGGCCAGGCAGCATCAGAGGAGCAGGAAGCTGATGTTTCGGATCAGGACCCTCTTTCAGAAAAGTGAAGAAGGGTCCAGACCCGAAACGTCAGCTTTCCTGCTCCTCTGATGCTGCTTGGCCTGCTGTGTTCCTCCGGCTCCATACTGTGTTATCTCAGATTCCAGCACCGGCAGTTCTTACTATCCCGTAGTTGGAGAGGAACTGTTCCTGTTGGTAGAAAGATCAAGAATGAGAGGATATTAACTTAAGGTGCATCGCAGAAGAGCAATCATTTGCTTTCTCTCAAAAGCAAATGAAAAGGAATCAGAATGCACTGCCTGAGAGTGTGGTGAACACAAATTTTATTCATGGCTTTTTGAAGGAATTAGAAAAGCCTCTGTACATTTTCAGGACAATGTGAGAAATGGCTTAAGAGTGGAACTAACGAATTTACTCTTTCAGAGAGCCAGCATAGACACAAGCGACTCACGTGTCTCCTCTGTGCTGTAACCGTTCTCTGACTCTATGATCAGAGCCTGGAAGGTGATCTGAGGTCTTAGTGAAAGCAACCAGTGGCCTCAGAGCTTTACAGTGTCCTAGGCCTGGGCTGAGTTCAGGGACCTTGGGGGCAGGATAGGTGCCTGTTGGGGAATGAGTGAGTGAAATCAGGATTTAAAGAGCTGGTGATTGAGGTGAGAAGTCTTAAGGAACGATCAGCAAGAAATTGAAAATGTGGGGGGCCTGAAATGCAAATCTGATCAGTGAGGGTTACCCTGCAGGCAGGCTTTCTGCATCCAGTAGGTACACGTAACATATTTACCTCCTGGATACAATTCTCTTCTGCTAGTTTAGCTACTCATCCACAACTAAGTGCAGCATTTGTATATCAATGAGGTATACAGCATCATGCTAATATTTAAAGTGACAAAACTCATCTTTGGATATAGTTGATCAGCCACAGCATAGCCCCAGCCCCATCCTACCTCTGTGTAAGCTGGAGGTGAGCAGGTTGGAGGCAGTCTTGTGTCAAGAATTAACCAACCTCACAAACCTGACCCAAACCCATCTGTTGGCCATTAATGCATGGGAGTTGGTTTGCCAGAGTGAGGATGTCTAGTTGCAGTCCTGTAAAGTTTTAGTGACATAATACTTGGAGCGTTTTATACATTTTTGGTCTCCATTCTTGCTTCAGAGTCTACACAATAAAAGCTCTGAGCCTGACAGGGTTGATCTATGAGGAAAGATTGAACAGCTTGGGTCGAAGTTTGCTGGAGGTTCAGAGAATGAGGGGTGGTCTAATTGAAAGATTTATGATCCTCAGAGGCTGTCACAGGGTAGATCCTGAGAGGCTGATTTTCCTGGTTTGAGAGTGGAGAATTGGGACATATTCTCAGGATAAGTGATCTACGGTCTACAACTGATATGGGAAGACATTTTTCACTTGATTTCTTTGGAAATCTTTAGAATTCTCTGCCCAAGAGAGTTGTAGATACTCAATTATTGAGCATATTCAAGACTGAGAGCACTAGATTTTCAGATTCTAGGAGAATCAAATGATATAGGGAACAGGGCAAAAAGACTGGTTTATGTGGAAGATCAGTCATATCGTATCAAATGTTAGCATGCTTGATGGGCCAAATGGCTCATCCCTCTTCCTATTTCTTATGGTCTTACATTTCCAAACTTACATGCCACCCAATCATACTTTTCACAAACATCTTAAAGTATTTTGCATGCAACAAATTGAAAATACAGTGAAGTTATCACATGGACAAATGCAGGAATGCCATGCACAGGACAAAATATATCACAGTGGGATGAATAACTAGATAATGTGCATTGACGGTGTTGATTGAAGTAGGTGTGTTGGTCAAGAACTTAGACTTGTGTTTCAATGTATGATGGGACCTTAAGTGTGTGCCTGAGGAGGCAATTAGGGCTCCTCTGACAGTAGTCCACCCAAGTCATTTTCCACTCAGATTCTGGCTACTGGTAAGTGGGATTGATGTTACATTGAGGTGCATGTAGTTTAACATACTAATTAACATTTTGCTGAATATGTGTGGCATAATGGCTCGGTGGTTAGCACTGCTGCCTCACAGCACCAGGGACCTGGATCTGATTCTACCCTCAGGTCACGGTCTGTGAGGAGCTTGCACATTCTCCCTGTGCCTGAGTCAGTTTCCTCCAGGTGCTCAGGTTTCCTCCCACAGTTTAAAGATGTGCAGGTTAGGTGGATTGGCCATGGGAATGCAGGGTTATAGGGTAAGGGGTAAGTCTAGGTGGGATGCTCTTCAGAGGGTCGGTGTGGACTTGATGGGCCAAATGGTCTTCTTCCACACTGTAGGGCTTCTATGTAAGTCGTTTGGCATACATCATGTGTAATGCAAGTGATGCAAGTGAACCTGTGTTATACCTGAAACAGTTTTGATCAGCGGATTACATGAGTAAGAGCTCTTTTTGAATTCTCGAATCAGGTCTAAGGAAGGGTCACTGTACTTGAAGTGGTAACTTTCTATTTTCTCTCCACAGATGCTGTCAGACCTGCTGAGTTTCTCCAGCAATTTCTGTTTTTATTTCAGATTGACAGCATCCACAGTCCTTTGTTTTTTTTTTGTTTTCCTTGAATCCTGCTATTCTTTGATGATGAACAACTTGTTTAGTCTACCAATCACTGTCATAGTGTTTGGTATGTTTGTGTTCAATGCCAATAACACAATAAACAGTTTCTCTGCAAATGCAATCTTACTGAAATAAAAACTTAAAAATGCTGGAAATTTACAGCAATTTCAACAGCGTTTGGAAAGAGAAAGAACAGATTAATGTTTTGGTCAGTGTGATAGCTTCAACTGCAGCAGGGTGGGGGTGGGGGGACCTAGCTGTGGAGAAGTGTTTTCTTAACATTTATATTCATTTCTGCTCTAATTTAGTTTATCCGCCAGACCGGATCAAATTCTCAGCCTTATCCAAGCATTTTTGTTTTCCTTTGAACAGAAGCCTGGGGCAAATCACGTCAACATGCTTGTGGAATCCAGTTCACAGAGATGAAAGTCTGTCTCTTATCAGATTGGAGTAAATATCTTTACACCTTTCACAAACACTGTTGTAATCAGCTGCAAATTCACAACATGTAGATTTACAGATGTGGTGTAAATAAAGCTTCAATCACAACAAGACACATTTTCAATTAAGTTGTATGCATGGTGGGTATACAAAGGAATATCTAAAAGTTTAATCCTACATTATTCGAAAAAATATAATGGTTCTATTTTATTAGGCACAAGAAGCTATGTCGATTTCACAGCATAATAGAAATCTAATGTTCTGAGTTCACACATTAATTACTCCAGACTGTTTAGTATCTGGTAATTAACACCCTTACATCAGCCCATGTAGTCAAAGACTGGGAATGTACACATACAAAAAAACTAAAAACAGATGACTCCACTGATGTGATTTTGGCTCACTTTTTTGTACAATTGGAACCACTGATGAAAAGGACTGTAACGTCAGGAGGGCACCATATGGGGCCAACTGCCATAAGTGCCTTGTTCACAGTGTGATGCCCATTGGTTCTGATAAGATTGACCCAATCTAAATGTGATCCTTGTACTACAGACGAGGCTTACCAACATTTTAGAACAAGCCAGTGGGAGTTGGAGCAACTAGATCAGAAAAGCAAGTTACTGCCACAGTGACTGAAAATACTGTTTATTTCAAAGGTGCTGATCTTTAAAGCAATCAATACAACAGCATGAATTAAGCAGAAATTGCTGGCAGTGCACAGTGGGCTAATTCACGACTGAAAGACAAAGGCTAATGTTTTCATTGGGATCCATCATGAGGTGAAGGGTAAACTATCACCTATTTTTCCCTCTGAGGTATTGATCTGTCTGCTGTACACTTCCAGCAATTTCTCTGCTGGTACAGAATTCAAATATCTCAACAATGTTGTAATGGGCTAATGTCTTTAATGATGAGCTAATGGTAACTATCACCAGTTAATTTAGGCTGTTACAAATCACACATTCACAAGACCATTGTGAGCTCATGAATATCTCTGAATCACAGTCCAATAACATGACTTTATGCAAAATGTGACAAATTTCTGCCAGGTATCAGAGTAATACAGCGTTTTATTATTCTTTCGTATGTACAGTTGGCTTGGGTATGGGGCTGGAAAAGCACCACACTATTTCCACCAGCTTGATTTATACAGTCATAAAGAGTTACAGCACGGAAACCAACTCTTTGGTCCAACTCGACCATGTCAACCAGATAATCTAAATTAATCCAGTCCCATTTGCTAGCATTTGGCCTATATCCCTCTAAACCCAACACTGTAATGTCTTTTACACATCCTATCCCCAAAGCCTTGAATGCCACTGGTAACCAGAAATCTTTCCAAGTCTACTTTAAACTTACTCTTTAAACAGACTGAGATTCCACAGCCCTTGTTATTTTGAAGCTTGGACATTTGCTATGAACTTCATCTTGAGTTCTCTCCACAAAGGCAGGTCCTACCCACAGTCTGAAATCTCAACCATGGCAGCAAGGGCAAGGCAGCAAATCCCAAGTTCATCCCATGGAGACCAAATTCAGTGCAGTTGGCACTAATCTGATTTATATCTGCCATCCAACCAATTAAGCTAACTGGCCTGCCTTGGAGTTGGTGTGCTGTAGCAAGGTAACTTCTAGATGCACCTTGTAGCCTGGAGCTATGGATAATGATGGTAGAACCTCCAATTTCTTTCCTTCACATGGATATCTGATCAATCCATCATGTAACTGACCTGGAATCTCTACCATTCTCACTGTCTGTCAGTGTCATATGTTGAAAGAGTTTGCAAGTTGATATTCAACCTGTTTCATCATATTATGAATACACCTTCCTTGGCCATCAATTCCTGTCCGTCCAATTGTAGTTTTCATTCCAGATAACAGCTTCAATAACCTTTAACTGTTAAACCTTGGAGTCATCCAATCACTGATTGTAGGCATCCAGAAAATAAACTAAACATCTATCCCAAGATAAGTCACACAAATGACTTGAACCAAGAGCTTTGGGATCAGAGTGGCAGATGCCATTCCATTACCCCACAAGATCTCCTGCTAGTGAAAGCTAACCCTTACATGAATCATTTCACAGTATGCACATGGTATGCAATATTTGACTTACCTTTGAACTCCATTCGAATCCAAGCTAACCTCTTAATCAAAGACTATCTGGAATTATTTCTTTCATTCTTCCAGTAATGTGGGGTTTCAGGGCATAATGTGGATATCAGTGAGTAGAAAATGGTTGGAGAGCTTATTTCGCAGCATCTCTGCCTATTTTTGTGTCCATCCAATTGCAGTTTTGCTTGGTCCAGATAATAGCCTCAATAGCCTTAATGATTAAACTTTAGAGTTATCCAATCACTCACTGGGGACATCAAGAAAATAAACTCAACCAGGGACCCAAGTTTGATTCAACTCCTTGGTGACTGACTGTGTGGAGTTTGCACATTCTTCTTGTGTCTGCGAGGCTCTCCTCCGGGCATTCTGAGTTCCTCTCATAGTCCAAAGATGTGCAAGTTAGGTGGATTGGCCATGCTAAATTTCCCACAGTGTCCAGGGAAGTGCAGACTAGGTGGATTAGCTATGGGAAATGTAGGGTTACAGGGATAGGGTGGGGGGGTGGGTCCAGGTGCAATGCTGTTCAGAAGGTTGGTGTGGATTCAATGTCTGAATGGCCTGCTTCTTCCTTGTAGGGATTCTATGATTCTACGATCTACTTCAAGATACGCCACGCAAGTGACCAAAGCCTGGTTTATTGGAGCATGTCATGTGGCCTCCTTACCTATGGTCAATAACAGCATTAGAAAGCTGAGAAATTGTCTCAAACAATAGGATTCCATAAAATATTGTGAAACATAGATTATATACAGACATTGTCTGAAGTACTCACTTAGACAATACATGATCTATACTGAATACAAAATTATTTCAGTCTCTTATGTCAAGCTTATTTACAATCATCAGCATCACTCCATACCATTCACATTGGCATCCCATTCTGTGACCTTCATTTGAAAGGAGTACACAACAGTACCATTACTTGACCCAGAAAGACAAGTCTCAAAGTGGCTCCAAAGTTGAGGCTTGATGCTCAGAAATAATCCTGCCAAATTAAGTCATATGAGACTTAGATCCTAAGCAGATCTTGAATATGTCCTCCAAAAAGTAGATTCTTTCAAGAGATAACAAGGTGCGGAGCTGGATGAACACAGCAGGCCAAGATGCTGCTTGGCCTGCTGTCTTCATCCAGATCTGCACCTTGTTATCTCAGATTCTCCAGCATCTGCAGTCCCTACTATCTCTTTCAAGAGGTTGGTTCCTTCTCATTTTCCTGCATTACTACTGCCTGCTCCTATACTCACTTACAGTCTGTACACCAGCTGTACACTCCCCTCTATCATTCTGTCTCTCTGAATCCTCCAGGATGAAAGAGGCTGAGCTGGCGTTTGGGAGAAAGTGTTAGAGAGTGAGTGGAACTTACTTGGCCCCATGAATTAGGGCTTTGCTCACTTTTATCTGACATATCTGCAGAAAGCAATGAGGAGGCTAGATTTCAGTGGTGAGCAACCTTTATGTCTAGCTTTCGGAAACAGTGGCATCTGTCAAATGTTTCAATATATGCTTACTAGAAGTAAGTGAATGGGAGAACAGGATGGAAAAATGAATAGCAAGTTGCTGCTGAGCTCTCAGCTGTCAACTGTCTATCTCATCTTCAGGTGCCTCTGTGGCCTTTTTTAAAAAGATCTCAAGAGGGTTTATTTTTATGGGGTTGCTGTTTTAAAGCCTTCAGATAGCGGAAAACATAAAAAACTACCAGTTCATAAGATGCCAATACAGCAAAGGGCAGATGTCAGCATGTCATCCATAGTGAGTGTGATGATAAATGCATGTTACACTGAGCTACACTGGAAAAGAATTGACTTGCTAAATTATTCCAAAGAACAAGAGCTCCATTAGTATTTTTTGCCAAATTGCCCTTGAGAAGGTGGTAATGAGCTAACTTTGTGCATTGCTGCAGTTAATGTGGTATAGGTACTTTCACAGTGTTAATGAGAAGAAATGGTCAGGTTTTGACCCAATTATAGTAAAGTAACAGCAATACAGTTCCAAGTCAGGAGGGTGTGTTTTGAAGGGGTACTTGCAGGTAATTTTTTTTTTTGCATCTTCTGCCCTTGTTCTTTTAGATGGTAGAAGTTGTGAGTTTGGAAGTTGCTGTTGAAGGAGGTTTGATAAGTTGTTCCAGTGCCTCTTGTAGATCGTATCTATAACAGCCAAAAATATATTTTACACAATATTAATCAAGTTTATTTATCAATTCTCCTACTTTGGCTTACCTGGCAAAGTCTTTGACCACTTTCCTGGGTTTCCAGATATGAAATGTTATGAAAACGGCATTGATACGAATGGTTGTCAACTCCCATTCTTCTAAGGTAGGCTGCCTTTCTTGGGGCCTTCAGTGGTTGGTGCAAGAATGAAATACAATCCTGCTCTTCCCAAAGTTCTGTCTAATCAAAGAACTTAGGCTTTGTTCCTGTTATCTTATTATGGATGCAGGGCAGGCTGAAAATAGTACTGGATTGGAACACAAATGAAGTCTGACATAGCATAAAGAAAATCTCAGCTGATATGTGTTCCAACAAATTGTCTATCTTAAGCAGTCCCAGTATATCGCTTGGTAAGTCTGCTATTTAACATTGAGCTCAAATAAATTTCCCAGACAGGTTGAAGGTTCAGTCACTAGTCTTTGCTGATTTTGCTGAAAGGAATGGTGGTCAAGTTGGCAACCCTCTGAACTTTTGACAGGAAAAATAAGGCAATTTGGGGGGGCTGAGCACTATCCAATAAAACTTTTTGGTAAATTGATCAAGTTTTGATGTGGAATGAGGTTTGGATCATTTCCACTTCAGACCCCTCCCAGTGGTTGAACACCATGCCAACACTCATTGCCCAGGCTCATACATGAAAGTAGACACTTGGGTGAGACTTTAAAGGATTCAAAGTGCCCATGTAAATGTAGCTTATAAGTTAGCACCTTCAGGATAGGAAGGGTGGAAAACTAGAAGGGAAAAATTCCGAGCCTTCTATTCATTCCAAATGTTCAATAACCTTCTGAAAAATGATGGATGTCTCTGAGGGAATTCCATAACCACACCCCACCACCCACAATAATTAAGACCTTCAAACAGCATTGCATGAAAGAATGTGTTCAAAAAGGATCAAAAAATGATTTTTGTTGCTTAATTGCATTGTACTGTATTAATCACAGGCGCAATATGATAAAACACACATGTACCAATTAGAATTCTGGCAGCGCATGAGCTCAGAGGAAAGCAGTTCAGTTTATAACAGCCTTTCACAAACACGTCAAGAGTAATTTTATTACCAACTGAGCTTCAGCAGCTTAAATTAATTAATTCTAGACATTTCAAAACAATCAAGGTCATTGTTGAATGATTTTAAACAATTACAGCCCAATGCAAGGTAATTTTACTTGGATACAATTCGGATAAGCAGGTTCTGTAGACAGTTTTAAATAACTGAGATAAAATTTGTTTTTTTTTCAAGAACGTGTAGATTATTTTTCAGCATTCATGTTCACAAAACAACTAATCCAAATCAATTCATCACAGCCTGACCGCCACAGGAAACATTTTGAATCTGGTTCAATCTGAACAAGGAAACTGAGTCCAAACCAAACAGAAAACTGATTAAAAGGAATGTTCAGGGAAATTGGCTTTAATCTGTCAATAAATAACTCCTTCTTGTAGATATTTTTGAAGTGATCTTGGGTACAAAATTGGGGCATGTTTCATTTTCTTTCACAGGTTCACAAAAGAAAACATTCATTAAATAAATTATACATCTGTGCCCTTGACTTGTTATTTCATTAATCACCCAGTTACAAACCTATAAGGATTACTTGCAAATGAAATCACAGTATGCTATATCAAGCTGATATTCAATCTTAAAGTATAATGATTACTGACTACAGTAAATGTGTTGTTTATAGTTAGGTGTAAATAAATACCTATAAGGAACTCCAGTATTATTGATAATTCTGTTTCATTTGTTTAAATTATTATTACATAGTCTTCTTCCTTAGATAGCAATGAAAATCAAATATGCTTGGGTAGCATAACACAATAAAGGACATAATGGAGTGCAGAACATTTAGATGTGACACATTTTAATTGGAATATGTCACTTTTCTTTAACCACTGTACTCTACTTCACTGGAGGCTTTTGAAGGAGGTGTTTGTAACGCATCCCTGTTGTAGTAAGTTTTCACAGGAGGGTTCCTGCTTGTAAAGGTTAACTGTGTAGAAATCAAGGCTTTGTGCATTTTTTTGGAAAGGTCATACTCATCAGCATTACCATAGAGACTGCTGGGGAGGGCTACGGTAACTACTCAATGATTGCAATATGCTGTAGCTTTCAATTCCTCCACTAATGCCACCTCAATCACTATCAGTGTCACCAAGGAATAAGCTGTAACTGAAGAACCTGCATACTCACTTGAAATTCAATTTGTACCTGACTTGAATCTCTTCTACTTTTTTTTTTGTTTAGTGCCTAGAAGCAATTTCAATGGCTTCTGCTTGAAAAGCCCAGGGCATCAACCAGCAGCTTAATAAATGGGATAGGTTTTGATTAATTTAACATATTTGAGAGAAAAAAAACAGCAATGTAGTTCATATTCCAGCAAAGAACAGTGAGCTTTTTCAACATCTGAATAAAAAAAAAATCAAGCGAGCGAAATGTACTCAAGAACTATGAGGGAATATTAAAGTATTTATCTAAAGAATTTCACCATATTGAATATTAATGCACAATACCATCAAGAATTTGATTAATCTTTCATATGCTTTAAATATTTTAAACCTTAGTCTTTGGTAAAATGCAACTCACTCTCAAAAACATTGTCTCAAATTTTCTTCCAAATCCATTCATTCTCAGAAATGAATGCGATTGAGAAGGCCAACATTTATTACCTCACACCAGTTGCCACAACAATGTGATGGCAGAGCTTTTCTTTAATGGCTATGTAGTGCAATCACTCCCTAAGTGGTTTGATCTTCCAGGCAATGGTCACTGTCAGGTAACTCATCCTACAATCAGTTATTCACATCTGAGCCTTGGCACTGAGTATTAGCAGATTATCCTCTATGAAGGTACCTTAGCTGGACACTCACCCGCGGTTCATGTACAGGTCTATCACTGCCGTTTAATGCAACACCAACAAGAGCATGAGTTTCATTCCTTATTTGAGTAGGTATCTCGGAGACTATTGTCAAATGCATGTTCAGTTAAGTCAGTTTGAATGAGGAGTCAAATTCAGAATCTTCCTGGCTTCTGCAGTTCAAAGGTGAAGATTACTTCCCAGTAAGTCAGATGTAAGATGGCTTCAACAATAGGCAGAATCTTACCAATTTTTAGAAGAATGCCACACATATCAGCCTGCACACCTCCTCTGCTGCCTACTCACTCATTCAGGAAACTCCCCACCTGACCGATGGTAATTGTTGCACTACCCACTTTCATCTTCCATTATAGCTATCTCTCGCTCATTCCAGGAGCAAAGCAGCCTGCACTAGGACAGAAAGAGTCAAGATGGGTGATGTGCTGCCTAATATTCAGCACTTCACACATAATGAGTGGCGGATCCTGACTCTGATTTCACTGAGCAGGGTCTGGTCTGGTACTGGAGGCTGTGTTTGACTTGCTGTGCCAGGGCCTTGAACAAGGGCTATCCCCTTTGACTGGACTGAGGCCTGCTGGCAACCATGACAAGCATCCTGGCTTTGTGTCTGTGCTAAATAGCACAGCAAGACAGTAGTAATACGAGCCAGGGATTTTTCGCTGAGGGGAAAAAGTGCAAAAATGCAAAGCAATACAAAGCAGGATTGCTGTGAACATTCAAGCAGGCTCAGGTGAATGAATGCTATTACAGTGAGCAGAGTCTGGAGATGTGGCCTGGTTCTGTCCATGAGCTGGGTTCATGTCTCTGAGACTACACAGTGTTGTTGCAGCAGTATGGTAATGATAAAGAAGTGCAGAAGCATACTGTAAGTAGATCAGACATGTACCACAAGAGTTCATAGAGGCTGCAACATGTTGGATACCAAAGTCTGTGATTGTGGGGCTTTCATGGCCAGCAACTGCGGAGCATACCTGAGATGGTGCCTGGTGTCCAATGTGGAGGTTGTTTGGAGCAAGCTGCAAGTTAAAACCACCAAGAAGCCACTCTAGTTTCCATGTCAAGTTTTCCCAACAGTGTGTTTGCATGGCAAGTTTGGTCAGATTGCAACCTGTGTTGAGTTTGACTGTTAACAAGCAGCTTTACAAGTACTAAAGGGAGTTAATCAGGAACATACCATGCTTCTTGACCAAAGTGTGGAAGTTACAGTGATGCCATCGAGATTACCATCTTGCCAAAGTCTACCATGCATTGAACTATAACCCACATCTCTCAGAGCCTGGTAAGATTCAACTCAACGAATCTGGGCTGTAGGTGTTTGTCTGGTAACCATTGAAGGTAAGTGAAGAAAGTTTATTAAAGATTTCTGAATTCTTATGGGTATATTTTTGGTTTTTCCAGGAAATTGATTTGTTATGCAGTTGGGGTGGTGAAAGGAGGGAAAGAATTACAGGATTAATTCCAGAGAAAACAGAGCAAGCACATAATGGGTTCTATCATTCTCGTTAATAGGTGATGGCCTCGTGATATTATTGCTTGACTGTTAATCCAGAGACCCAGGTAATGTTCTGGGGACCTGGGTTTGAATCCCACCATGGCAGATAGTAGAATTTGAATTCAATAACAATCTGCAAATAAGAGTCTTATGATAACCATCAAACCATTGTCGGTTGTCAGGAAAACCCCATTCTGGTTTACTCATGTCCTTTAGAGAAGGAAATCTGCCATCCTCACCTGGTCTGGCCTACATGTGACTCCAGGCCCACAGCAATATGGTTGACTCTAACAGCCCTCTGGGCAATTAGGGATGGGAAATAAATCTTGGCCTAGCCAGTGATGCCCGTATCTCCCTTACAGAATATTCACCATATCATACAATATGACTGTCAACTGGACAAAACACAAAAAGGTAAACGTCTAGAGATAGCAAGAACTGCAGATGCTGGAGTCAGAGACAACATAGTATGGAGCTGGAGGAACACAACAGGCCAGGCAGCATCCGAGGAGCAGGAAAGTTGACGTTTCGGGTCAGGACCCTTCTTCAGAAAGTATCTACTTAACACATTAATCAAGATGGTTTACAGACCTGAGACATTGAAATACTTTTAGACACAATTTTTCCCTTCCCCTCAGTAAGCACAGATTTAAAAAACAATCATAGAACATAGAACATAGAACAGTACAGGCCCTTCGGCCCACGATGTTGTGCCGAACTTTTACCCTAAATCAAAATGACTCTTCACATTTATACACTTTTCCTGTATTTTTCTCAATTGTAGATATCAATTGTAGATGTATTATAACACTTCTTTAGATCAGGTGGGATTAGAATCCTGGCCTTCTGACTCAGAGGTCGGGATACTCCCACTGCATCATAACAGCCCCTTTTTTACCAATTTTACGCTGATGTCTTTTGACTTTCCACAAGAGTGTCTTGATGAGTCTGAGTCCTGTCTTGTTTATTCTGTGGTTCGCGAGCATACCTTTCTAACACTGGCAAATCACTCATGATCAGGTGCAGAAAATGGATTTAACCTCCCTTCACTTAATGAACGGCTTTGAGGAAAATAAGAAAACTTAAACTGCTGCCCAGGAGATACAAGATAGCATAGCAGGGAAGTTGAACCTGGACATTTTCGTTCTGCATGGCTCGGCCAATCATGTAAATTTACTGAGCGATCAGGTAAGAATCAGGATCCACCCTTGTTATTCAAACCAATCTGAGCTAGGGATGGGGTTGACATTAGTGGGATTAATATTAAAAGTGCATGATAGTTTTGGAATAAGTGCTATTGTTATGCTTGATTTCTTCCATGTTGTAATAAAACAAACTGTGTAAACACATTATCCATTACTACACAGAGCAAGAAGATAGGGGACCTGACGATTCAGACAAGCTGGTTAAGATACCATGGAAATTAGCAGACCTAAAGCTGAAGGTTGAGAAAACAGAGACATGCATGAGTTTGAGAATTCTAAATGGTTGCTGGAAACTCCATTTTTTTGAGAAGTTCTTTGAGTCACTGGGATTTTTTTTCCCCTTGCGTATATTCAAGTAAAATCTTTACTTGCTTAAACCACACAGGCTTGAGATGATTATTTTTTAACCACAAACCATGTGTTAATTAAAATATTTATTGCATTGTCACAAAACTGTGTCTTAATAACAAGTGGGAAGCTTTTCACAAACATTAGTGAATTATATTTTCCCTTTAATACACTTTAAAATCTTGTCATGAACAAATATACAGATAAAAATCTCAGCTAGAATGAGCAGAATACTAAACACTGGATAACAAATACTTTCTGCAAAATAAAAATGTCCCCAGCAGAGTTTATATCTGCACAACAGATCAATACCTCACACTCATTGATTTTTCTGTGGGAGAAGGAGGAATTTTAAATTGCACTCCCAAGTTTAGCTAGCCTGATTTCCTTCTTAGTGTTAAACAATCAACTCATTGCACTGTAAATATGAGGCTAATAATGAGAGAGAAAAAGATGGGAATACAGAGCCTAAGTAAGGGATTAAATCCATGTGCTAAAAATAAATAGGCTTCTCACCTTTCATATGCCTTTTGGAAGCATGTGTTTAAGAAACAATTAACATTTTGTGCACTGTACCTCACTGTGATTTCTCTTTTTTTTATTCAACACAAATACAGAAGATGCAGCAGGACAGTATTTTGGTAGCACAAAGTAAGGTTAAACAAAAAATGTTCTGAATGTCATTTCTTTTGTTCTGCTGTGGAATGTGGGTGTTATTGGCGAGATCTGCTTTTATTGCCTATCTCTAATGGCCTTTGAACTGATGGGTGTGGGTCTGGAGTCACATACAGGCCAGACCCAGTTAAGGATAGCAGATTAGTGATCCATTTGGGTATGTAAACAGTCAGTGATAATTGTCAACATTATTGATACCAACTTCATATTTAAAATTTATCAATTGAATTTAAATTCCACTTAGTTGAAGTGGGATGTGACCCCAGAGCATGAGGTTGGATCTCTTAGTTACTCATCAGGGGACATTACCACAATGGCACCACTTCTGCCCACTCACACATCAACTACTACAGGACTTAAACTTGCAATCTTTTGAAAATATTGTGATTGATTCACACTAAACACAGATCCATTAAGCCACACGGTGACAGTAATAGCGAGAGAGCTTACTGGACTATTAGTCTGAATAATGAAAAGCTGTAACTGTACTGCTCTAATGAAGACTTGCAGTCAATAAAGGGATTCTGTTCAGAAAATTATACCAGACTAACAATGCCTGATATAAATAATCAAAGCTTCAAAGTTCTCATAAAGGTATATTTAGGCTAACATATCAAAGGTATTTATGAATTCATTTCCTCTGCTACTTCATGAAGGTAATTTTTGAGCCAGAAGCAGAATGGAAACAGACAGTTCTCATTTCTTATATGTCAAAAGGAGGTACTGACATACAATTGTCCTTGTTATCTGCTACAGGGAAGTTCATTGCAAGGATCTTCTTCAACCGTTTCCTTCCAGTGTCCAAGGAACTCCTTTCAGAGTCAAAGTGTAAGGGTTTGCCCATTGAGCTGCACCAGAGACATGATTCTTTATTCTTGTATGAGAAGTAGGCATTGCTGGCAAGGTGAGCATTTGTAGCCTATCTCCCAAGACTCCTTTGAATTGAATGGTTCTCCATTTCAGAGGTCAGCGTCAAAAGTGCAAGAAACAGCACCAACTACCATTTTCCATGTCCTAGTACACAATGCTGCGACAGAACACCAGTGGTGGAGGGAGTGAATGTTTGAGATGTGGTGCTGATTAAATGGGCTGCTCTTTTTCCCTGGAAGGGACAAACTCCTTGTTGGAGCTACACTCATCCTGGAAAGTAGAGAATATTTCACACTCCTAACTGATTCCTTGTAAAATGGTAGGCAGGCTTAGGGGAATCAGGAGGTGAATTACTCACTGCAGGCCTCCTAGGCTCTGATCTGCTCTTGTAATTGTATTTATATGGCTAGTCCAATTTAGCTTTTGGTCAGTCATAACCCCCAGGATTTTGACGGCTGCTATCTGATAAAGTTATAGGTGTATGTCAGAACAACATTTTCTGAAACGTTATGCCATTGTCAATGTGTATCTGCAACGTATCCAAATTAAAATTTTTCATTGATAATGAGATAACA
>NC_063334.1:64562396-64628748 GCF_021869965.1 Rhincodon typus
TTCATCCAGCTCTACACCTTGTTATCTCAGATTCTCCAGCATCTGCAGTTCCTACCATCTCTTAAATTTTTCATTGTTCAGCTCTCTTAGCTTGAGGGATAGATGAAATCACATGAACACAATACATTGCCTCAGTAAATATATTCCTTGCTTATAAAAATCAAACACTTGCTCTTGAATATTTGGGAACCACTACTACATGTTCATACAACTTTTCTCAGTCTATTTACTGTTCATTTAGACTCATGTGTCTATTTATTACTCATCATTTGCTTCAGTAATGATTAGGCAAGGCTCCGATTTTACTAATAAAACGCCTTTTTGGAAAAACATTTATCTGGTCAGGCATGTCACACCCACACATAGGCAAACAGAATTGTAATAAAATAGTGTTAGGCTGTTAGTGAGTTTCAAGAAGACAAAAATTGCTTTCTTCCTCACCAATTGATTTTCAACCGATTTTATCCTCAGCCACTTGTTTATGTAAATCATATTTGTCAGGTATGCAGGAGCATGATTTTTAGAAACATTTCCTGTGTTTTCTCTTTGATATTCAAAATAAATATCTTTGAATGAAAAGGATAAAATAAATAATAGGGACTTGATTTAAAAGTACACTTGGCTCCTGGGATGAAGACAAGAAGAACGTGACATCTTATCCAAACAATTTATGAATGTCATTTTATGGCTTTACATTGGGAGGTATAACATTATACAGGATCAACATAATCTGTTGTGTTTTTGTGTTTGCCATCAAATCAACCTCAAGGCCATATTAATATTGTTTATTATCAGCATAAGTACTCCAGCTTATATTAATATAACGTTATGATTAATGTTTGTCTTTAAGTATAATGAATGCATTTTCACTATTACCCAAGTTAGGTAAACAGATTTTTGCTGGCAATATTTTATTGGCTTAATCATGATGACCAAGCAGTCTTTTAAATATTTTTACAGTGTCAGACTGAAACTGTGTCTCTTGTGTAAGAAAATGCAATGATCTCCTGTTCCAGATAGCCACTGAGGTAGTTAGTGATTAGTCCTTTGTGCAAAAATTGAGGTTACATGAATTTGAATAATGAAGGCTTCCTTGTACTGTGCTACAGTAGGAAGGTCAACAATGTACTCTTGAATCACCATGAAATTAATTGTGCTGCTTTTTATAGGTCAAATCATCCCAACGTTTGTGCACATATATCTCTGCGTAAGTAATCTAGATTGCAAATATCACTTCTTTTACATTTTAAGCCCATTCATGTTAAGAGTCACCTCTATAAAAAGGCCATTGCTCAGAATGATATATAAACTCCTAGATGACTCAGTAAACACGCAATGAGGATGAGAAAGAATGCTAAATGTTCTTTTCTACTTTGGAGGTCTTCATGGGTCAGTGGTGGGAGATAGTGGGAAGACTACAATCGGTTTTGGTATTCTAGGGCTCCATTTAAACAGCATATTAGAACATCCAGGCTATTGTGTAGATACAAATCTAACTGTTTCAATGACATACTAGAAATATACACCACTTTGAAACTGTCCTCCAGGTGACAAATCATTGCATTCAGAATTGGAAAAAATAGAGAGAATAATTAAAAAAAATAGGACCAGACATGTGGCTGTATGACCTTGCCTTACAAATCAAGAGTGAAAGCATGACTCTGTTCTGTGTCAGATTGCTGATATGATCCGTTCGTAGTCTTGTCTGTTCAAGTCATTCCCAGTAGAAAACAAAACACAGCTAAATTCTGGAAAAGTAGAAAGCATTTCTACTTTGCTTAAACATCATCGTAAGTGTTTCGCTCAATCTCTATTTCTGACAACGAAAAGAATGCAAACACAAAAGGATTGTTTTACATAAATCACTCAACCAAGCTCTGAAACATTGATTACTGCATGATTCAACAAGGTAAATTTTAAAAACCCTGTATTCATTTACAGATCCCGGTATTCTTGGCGAGGTCTGCCTTTAATGCCTGTCCAGATCCATGGGTGGCATGGAGGTTGGCACTGTTGCCTTCACAACGCCAGGTTCGATCCAGCTTTGGGTGACTATCTGTATGGAATTTGTATGTTCTTCCCGTGTGTGCTCGTGTTTCCTCCTGGTGCTCCTGTTTCCTCCTACAGTCCAAAGATGTGCAGATTAGGTGGATTGGCCATGTTAAATTGCACATTGCGTCCAGGGATGTCCAGGCCAGGTGGATTAGCCTTGGAAAATGTGGGGTTACAGAGATAAGGTGGGGGCTAGGTCTCTAGGTTGGATGCTCTTTGTAGGGTCAGTGCTTACTTGATGGTCCAAATGGCCTCTTTCTGCACTGCAGGGATTCTATGACGTACTTTACAAACTGTTTGAATGTCATATCCCTGTGAACACTGTATATTTTTGACCTCCAGATAAAGCAGAAGATGGCATGGGTGATCTCCGTGGGACAGAAATAAATAATGGGCCAGACCTGCACCATGTATTGTAACACTGAAAGTGCCTTGCACCTGATAACCAAGAGTGGAGTGGGGGCCCTACTTCTTCTGAACCATTTCCTCAGCACCAGCAAATAATCTGACCAGACAGTGAAGGGGCAAAGGGCTTTGTTCTTGCTTTGATTTATTTTCGAGCCCGAGGCCTGTTTGAATTGGTCTCAGACACTCATCAGTGTAATGACAATGGAAGGGCAGAAAATTGAGATGTGCGGGGAGAATTTGGCCTGAGTCCCTCCATTATGTGGAATAGTTATCCCTCTTAAGCTCAAATCCTTCTTGAAGGACATGGCAAAGACAGCTCACAAACAGGATGGAGGAGAGAGGGCTGACTTATATTTTTCCTCAGGTCCCTTCCAAACCATTTATTCCTCACCTTATGCCCTCTGGTCTTAGACACATCTGCACTAGGGAAACGATTCTCACAGTCTAATCTGTCTATGCCTCTCTTAATTTTGTATACCTCAATCAGATTCGGCCCTCAGCCTCCTCTGCTCCAAGGAAAACAAACTCAGTCCATCCAATC
The DNA here is from genome assembly GCF_021869965.1 of Rhincodon typus. Classification (NCBI taxonomy): domain Eukaryota; kingdom Metazoa; phylum Chordata; class Chondrichthyes; order Orectolobiformes; family Rhincodontidae; genus Rhincodon; species Rhincodon typus. The sequence goes on from NC_063334.1 coordinate 64,565,398, forward strand.
TCGACTCATAATTGAGACTTTTCATCCCAGCAACATCCTGGTGAACCTCCTCTGCACCCTCTCCAGTGTAATCATCTTCTTCCGATGGCGTCGTGACCACACAGTATTCCAGCTGTTATAAACCAACATTTTATAAAGTTGTAACAAGGCTGCCTTGCTCCTATATTCTATGCCCGGCCAATGAAGGCAAGCATCCTGTAAGCCTCCTTCAACATCCTGTCTTCCTCAACTGACGCCTTCAGGGATCTGTGGAATCGTGCACCAAGGTCCCTTTGTTCCTCAGTACTCCCTAGGCACTCCCTATCATTCACTGTGTAAATCTTTCCCTTATTAGACCTCCCAAAATACATCACCTCACACTTATCAGGATTAAATTTCATCTGCTATTGGTCTGCCCAATTTACCAGTTGGTCATTATATGTCCGTTGCCTGAGACCATCTTCCTCACTATCAATACCAACAATTTTTGTGTCCTCTTCAAATTTACTAATTATACCTTCTGCATTCACATCCAAGTCTTTAATGTAATTAACAAACAGCACCGAACATTGTGATACACTATTTGTCACAGGCTTCTAATTTCAAAAGTAACCTTCCACCATCAACCTTTGTGTCCTATTTGAAAGCCAATTTTGGATCCAGCTAGCCAATTTGGCTTGAATTTCATGGGTTCTTAATTTTTGACCAGCCTTGTCAAAGGCCTTACCGAAGTTCATATAAACCACATCAACTGCACTACCGTCATCAATACATTTAATCAACCTTTCAAAAAACTTGATTAAATTTGTCAGATATATAAATAAATAAACATAAATATCTAATAAATCTGGGCTTTCTATCCATGATCAACCCCTTGAGTAATTTTCCAAATTTTTCAATTATCTCCCTATTACTGACAATAAACTAACTGGTCTGTAATTACCTGGCCAATCCTTGCTACCCTCCTTGAACAAAAGAACCACATTTGATATCTTCCAGTCATCTGTCACTTTACCTGTAGCCAGGGAAATATTAAATATATATGCCAGGACCTCAGCCATCTCCTGCCTGGCTTTCCACAGCAGCCTGCAATACATCTCATCAGGCCCTGATGATTTGTGCACCTTTATGTGCATAGCATAGTAGACGTGAAGAAGGTTTTCAAAGATTACAAAGGGATCTTGATCTAATGGGTCAATGGGCTAAAAAATGGCAAATGGAGTTCAATCTAGATAAATGCAAGGTATTGCATTTTAGTGCAACAAACAAGGATAAGGCTTATACAATTAATGGTAGGACCTTGTGTAGTGTTGCAGAACAGAGGGATCTAGGGGTGCAGGTACATGATTTTTTGAAATTTGCATCACATATAGACAGGACGGTTAAAAAGGCATTAGTATGCTTGCCATCATTGCTGAGTCCTTTGAGTATAGGATTTGGAAAGTCATGTTGAGGTTGTACAGGACATTGTTGAGGCCTCTTCTGGAATACTGTGTCTAGTTCTGATCGCCCAGTTTTAGGAAGGATATTATCAAGCTGGAGAGATTTATCAGGATGTTGCTGGGTATGGAAGGTTTGAGTTATAAAGAAAGGCTGGATAGGCTGGGAGTTTTTTTCACTGGAGCATAGGAGGTTGAGAGGTGACCTGATAGATGTTTATAAAATAATGAGAGGTATAGGTAGAGTTAATGGTGGTTGTCTTTTCCAGAGGATGGGGATTTTAAGACTAGGGGGCACAGAGGAGAGATTTTTAAAAAGTCATGAAAGGCAAATTTTTTACACAGATGGTGGCTCACGTATGGGATGAACTTCCTGAAGAAGTGGCAGATGAGGGTACAATTATGATGTCTAAAAGACATTTGGATAGGTACATGAATAGGAAATGTTTGGAAGGATATGGACCAGGAGCAGGCAGGTGAGACTAGTTTAGTTTGGGATTTTGTTCGGCATGGACTAGTTGGGCCAAAGGGTCTGTTTCCATACTGTATGACTCTATCTAAAACCTCTTAATTTATTAATTTTAGCTTGCTCTAAAATCTCACCATTGAAATTTCCAGCTACAATACTTTTTCCTTTGTGAATACAGATGAGAACTATTCATTTAAAACCTCACCTATTCCTCTGGCTCCACGTACAGATTACCCCTTTAGTCTCTAATTGGCCCCACTCTTTCCCTGGTGGTCCTCTAGCACTCGATATACTTAGAAAATGCTTGGGTTTTTCCTTCATCCTATCAACCAATGAAATTTCATGGCCTTTCTTTGCCCTCCTGATTTATTTTTGCAAACACCCTGTAAACTCTATACTTCTGAAAGTCTTTGTTTTTAATGCTCTGATAGAGGAATGGCCATCGGAGACTTTTGAACTACTTTCTTACCTTTCTCAACAGTCCCCCATCTAACTCACTGATCTTGCTGGATAATAACCATTCTCAATCTATTAGCTATCTCATTCCATACCTTAACTGTGGCCTTAATAACATTAAGCCTAAAAAAAGGATGTTTCAATAACTTTATATATGAAATAAACTACGTTTCATTACCTACAGAAAATAATGTTGAAATGGAAAAAATTAAATATATATATAATATATAAAAATTAAATAAAATCAACCATTTAGCTGAATAACTGAATAAAAACAGATTCACTTCAATAAATTCCTTGAAGAAAAAGATGTCTTCTCCGGAGCTGGCCATGTCTGGGACTTTCTGAAACGAAAATACAACTCCTTATTTTCGGTTTTTTTTCAAACTAAATCTTTGCAATATAAAAAAGACACCCTCTAAAACACACATGAGGTTTTCTATTTTCTGAATTAAAAATAAAATAAAAACCTCAGCCGCTCACTGTAGGCCCTTAAAAAAAGTTTTCAAAAAGTCCGTTTGGAAAAAATTGCGATTTTTTTTGTTTTGTCTTTTTTGGGTTTTTTTGAATATTAATAAAACAAAATGAAAATAATTTTATATTAGTAAACTATAATGACTATAATAACTGAAAAAAATCTATAATAACTCTTTAACTAAGCTTGCAATCCCAGGAGAAGCTACAAGATCAACACTGTTTGAAATCTGTTTCAAATAACAGAAAGAAACAAAATCCACCATGCCTCTGGAAGAAGCCCAATGTCCAAACATATCTGTGAGTTTAGAAATCCAGAATTTAGTCCTGTCCTTACCTCACATCTCACCATACAGAAGGATAAATGTGAGGTCTTGCATTTTGGTACAACAAACAAGGATAAGGCTTATACAATTAATGGTAGGGTCTTGGGTAGTGCTGTAGAACAGAGGGACCTAGGGGTGAAGGTACATAATTCTTTAAAGTTTGCATCACGTATAGACAGAGTGGTTAAGAAGGCGTTTGGCACGCTTGCCTTCATTGCTCAGACCTTTGAGTATAGGAGTTGGGACGTTATGTTGAGGTTGTACAGGACATTGGTGAGGCCTCTTCTGTAATACTGTGTCCAGTTCTGGTTGCCCAATTATAGGAAGAATATTATCAAGCTGGAGAGGGTTCAGAAGGGATTTATCAGGATGTTGCTGGGTTTGGAAGGTTTGAGTTATAAAGAAAGGCTGGATCGGCTGTGACTTTTTTCACTGGAGCGTAGGAGGTTGAGAGGTGACCTGATAGACGTTTATAAAATAATGAGAGGTTTCGAGAGCATCGGTGGTAGCTGTTTTTCCCTAAAATGGGGAATTTCAAGACTAGGGGGTACATTTTTAAGGTGAGGGGAGAGAGATGTAAGAAGGCAAATTTTTTATAAAGAGGGTGGTTCATGTGTGGAATGAACTTCAGATGGTCTCATTTGAAGAGCCTTCTAAGATACACTCCCTCATCACTGCAGTGATGGTTTCCTTTACCAATAATACAATGCCCCTACCTCTCTTACATCCACTTCATCACACCTGAAATTTCTAAAGTCTGGAATGTTGAGCTGCCAGTCCTGTCCTTCCTTCAACCATGTCCCAGTAATTGCAACAATATCATATTCCCACATGCTTATCAATGCTCTAAGTTCATCCACCGTACCAGGCAGGCTCCTTGCATTAAAATAAATATAATTTAGCTTTCTGGTCCTCTCATGTGCCTTATCATGCCCATGTCTTCTCTACCCACTGGACTGTCCTAGTATTTCTTCTATATTTGTTTGAAACTTCTTCCTGAATTTACATCTACTCTGTGCCCCATCTCCCTGCCAAAATAGTTTACAATCTCCCCAACAGCACAAGCAAACCTCCCAGCTCAGATTTTGGACAATCTCCAGTTCAGGAGATCCCAACTACCCCAGAAACTGTCCCAATGATCCAAAACTCTAAAGACCTCCTTCCTACACCATCTCTTTACCCACACGTTTACCTGAACTATCTTCCTATTCCTATCCTCAGTAGCACGTGGACTAAAAGTGATCTACAGACTACAACCTTTATAGCCCTCATCTTTAACCTGTTTCCTAACTCTCTAAATTCCTGTTGCAGGACCTCATTTCTTTCATTACCCATATTGTTGGTACCGACATTTAATACAACTGTTGGCTGTTCACCCTTGCTCTTCAGAATGCCCTGCAGTTTTTCTGAGACAGGCCTGACCCTGGCACCAAAGAGGCAACATACCATTCAAGAGCCTCATCTGTGGCCACAGAATCACCTGTTAGTTGCTCTTTCCATCGAGTCCCCTATCGCTAAAGCTCCACTTTCTGGAAGAAGAAACAAGAATATTTCATTCTACTCCACAGAGCATACTGTGGACTGGAAGCTGATCTTAGAGACCACTGAGAAAAAGGCAAGGTTTGCTGGCTTTTCACCACTTAGAGAAATCCCCTTTGACATAGAATTAGAATTAGAATTAGAATTAGAATTGGCTTTCTATTCATATATACTCAACGAGTATTGTGAAAAGTTTATACATCGTCACTTACAGTGCCATCTTAGGCACAAAAGTACCTACATAAAGCTTCTTTAGTTACAAGATCATAGACAATCCAGAAATAAAATGTCCAGTGTTGCAGAAGTAAAAATTCAGAATGAAGGCTGAGGGATGACATTATACAGGTTTATAAAATCATGAGGGACATGGATAGTGTAAATCGATAAGGTCTTTTCCATACGGTGGGAGAATCAAAAACTAGAGGGCATAGGTTTAAGGTAAGAGGGGAGAAATACAAAAGGGACCCAAGGGGCAACTTTTTCACACAGATGCTGGTGCGTGTATGGAATGAGCTGCCAGAGGAAGTGGAGGAGACTGGTACAGTTACAACATTTAATGGCTTCTGGATGGGTACATGAATAGAAAGGGTTTAGGAGGATATGGGCCAAATGCTGGAAGATGGGGCTATGTTTATCTAGGATATCTGGTTGTCATGGATGAGTTGGACCAAAGGGTCTGTTTCTGTGCTGCACATCTCTATGACGATAATCATGGTCTTCCAACCCAGACCACACTGGCACCTAGTCTCCAGTCTGCACTACGTCCTGGCTCCAGACCGCACCAAGCTTCACCTTGAGGATCATGAAGCTGGGACACTGCTTCAGACCGCAACACCAGGCCAAGGGCACCACACTGGGCTGGTAGGATGCCACACCAGGAAGCTGCCCTGGGAGGCCGTTATAGTAGGTGGGGAGGGCCACAATGCCAGGCCGGTAGGTTGCCATGCCAGGAGGCATGGAGAGGAAAAGAAAAGAAAACTCTAACAGGAAAAAAGAAAAGAAGCGGAAGAACGGGCAGGGCAGACAATCTCTGGCTAGGGTGTCCTCTCTGCCACCATCTTGAACTGGACTGCCAGTGGAGCAGATTCTACAGGATTTTCTGAAGTTGGCACATTTCCCTCTTGTTTTTCTGACCCTCTGAATATCATTGGGAGTGAAGATCCTCTTGATGTTTGCCTTGATCATTTTCCACCAGCTTCCTGGAGACACAGAGAGGGGAATTCACATTTCTCCAATGTTTGAAATTCCTTTTGAATTGCTCAATGTTCGCTGTGGTGATCAAACTAATGTGTAGCTCACATGTAAACCATGCCACCCCTCTGGTCTTCCTGTAGGTCAGCCAGTCGGAAGCAGTCATTCGAGAAAAACACCAGCAGGTTCATCCTTTCCTTACATGCATATCCCTGTATTTCAGGTAAATCTTCTCTACAACCTCTGCAGGGCCTCTCTGACTTTTTATAATGTGCACATCAGAACTGCAGGCAGGACTGATTCAACAGCTGAGGAAGAGTGGCATGTCATAATTAGCAAGAGGTTTCCTTGCTCATGTTTGACCTGATGCCTTGACTTCATGGAGGTTGGAGTCAATGCCGAAGATGTCCAGATGTACTCCTTCCTGACTGGTCACAGCTGTGTTGCCACCTCTAGTGGGCCTTCCTACTAGGTGGGATAGGACATACAAAGGGATGATGATGAAGGATAAAAACAAAACCTGCTGGAAATACTCAACTATGAATGGTGTCTACATGGAAGCAGAATGAAGATTTCAAGTGCATGTCACTTTGTCAGAGGATTTTGCATGATTTCAAGCATCTCTGGTGTCTTGTACGTTTATGACAGATTCTGGAATGGTGTTTGGTGTGACTGTGTCCGTGAGTATGACAAGTTCAAATTGTGCTTGAATAATCGGAGGGATACCTTCCCAATTTTAACACAAATTCCCATGAAGAGAACTTTTGTAGGCTCAACTGTGTATTGTTATATGCAAATCTGATGCTTAGGACAACTTTAGTTACCAAATTAAATTCTTTACTTTCCATATGATGGCGTGGATAACAAATTATTCCTGTAAACACAGCATTAGAGCAATTAAATATGTTGGTTTGGAAGTTGCTCAAAATAACATGAAGAATGGGGAAGCTTTCAATATTTGCTATTCACATATAAAAAGCTTTGTATTAGGAAAAAAATTGTAACCTTCAGATATTTTCCTTCCATTATCATGTGAACACCAAATTCCAGGCTTGACAAATGATATGAGGTAGCCATTTTTGTGTTTACTCGGCTTGCCATTCAAACCAAGCCTATTCATGTTGCACATTGACTTTCAGACCACACATGAAATGGTGACTCCCTTCACCCGCTCCACCACTACCACCATGTATGCTCCGTAAAGACAGACTGTAACTCTGATAAGTCTGAGCCATTATCTCTACTTAAAAAAGTAACTGATACCTGATAATACAATGACCTAAAAACGTATAATCACATTCAATAAATAGAATCCCTTCTTTTGAACAGCAGACAAAATATGTGATTATCACTGAAGCTTTGTAAAGTTAATTATGCTTGGCTGCAAGGCTGCTACAGAAAAACCTGTTTCATCCTTGACCAAATTATCTCTACAGCATTTGAAACCTCAAGTTTTGCCAGGAGACTTAGTCCCCCAGGCCACCAATTATCTGCTATCAGCTCACAGATCTGTAGGCTGCAGTTGATTTTTTTTCATTTAAGAACCATGATGCTATCATTCGCTAGGAGCTGTCCAACGATTTTAAATGTTTCTCAGCAGGCAAGTGATATCTTGTTGTTGACATGGTGAAACGAAAGAAGGAAAGGTACCTGGGTTACACAGAGTTCAGCTCTTAGAATATGTTTCCTTCTGCTTTGAAATAGCTTTTGATTGTAATTCTGGCCTTTTCAGAAGAATAAGTTGTCCGGTAGCAAATTCATATTATAATGTAGCAGTCATTGTCTGGAGTTGTGTTATTCAATACATTAACTGCTGGCTACGCATGCCTAATTGGTAATCCAGATGTGGATAATTGCACTTCTGATTAGTAAATAAAAATGAGTAATAGACATTGCCCTTGGACATGAGACCTTAATATTTATACGCATATGGTGAATACATCTATGTCTTCACTATTTTCTATGTTTTCTGGTAAAATTGTACAATGAGAACAGTGTGTTCTTTGATCATTGTGACTGCTTTGTATGCTTCTTTTATGAATGGCAGTAAATGGTGTTCTAGTAAAAATACATTTGCGAAGTACATTTACTTGTAAAGTGTGAATATGTTGTATTTATTGCACTAACATTTATGTATGTGACTAAAATGGTTCTTAATCAGAGACTGGACAACAATGATCTAGAATTATGCTTTGTGAAGTATAACAGAAATGTCCATTTTACAGTGTGACATTTCTGAGGAGCTTTTGTTTTTTCAAAGCAGTATTACTTCCATGCTGTAATGGTGGACAATATACTAATTAACTGAATAGTGTTCAGAGTTAGCTTTTACACCATTTGATAATTTTTTGAATGGTGCCAAGGTTTAGAAGAGGATGGTGAATTATTAGTCAATGTGAATAAAACTGCCAATTGACTATCGCCTATTTTATACTGTAGTACAAAGTCAAAATTGGTCCTTCTCTTCAGATTTAGATTTTTTTAATTTCACATATTACAAGCAGCTGTCCCACGTATTGTTTACCTACAATGCAACAGTCCCTGCATTTTAAAATAATTCAATGCATGTAAATGCTGTATAACATTTCTAAGCCATGGCTCATAAAAATTTAAGTTTGTTTTTACTTTCTACTCAGCCGAAAGCATGTTAATAAGAACAAGGGTAGGACATATTTTGACTACAATGACTATCTATGTTTGTGCGAAATGCCTATTGTGAAATATTTTAATTAAATACATTATTGCAGATGAAACTACATTTAAAGGCTTATTGCCACGGCTGTTCAATTGTAATAAGGTGGGGAAGTTGCATAATTAGGTGGTGCTGAAGACAATTTGTGTTTAGGCATGTTCTAAATTCCTGCTTTTCCAAAAGTACAAAGAACTGACACACATGAAAAGATTCTGGTACATTTATCCCTGCATTAAGGAAACAAGTTTATGTTTGAAGCTATTAATAAGCAATTGAAAGCTGCTTGATTCTTTTTTTATGAAACCTCCAATGTTTGCTTCATTTTAGCTTAAACTGAGAAAAGCTATAGATGTTAATGTTCAACTATACTGTTTTCCCAAAGACCAGCAATTGTTCATTAACCCAGCTATGAACTGTTGTTTTCTTTCCATGAGTTATTGTCCTCTGCACTAATTCTCTTGATTATGCTGTTGTTATACATTATCAACTTAAAATTTTTATACTGATCTAAAGTCTTCCAGGAAATTATGGTAGTCAGCTGAAAGTGTATTTCAAAAGTTGTCTGGAACTGGTTACAGCTGCACTTACCTGATCTGGTTTAACAACCATTAAGGAATTCTCAGATAGATCAAAGAACCATTCTTGCACTCAGTTTATTCTGTTGGTACCATTTTATTTCAGAGAAATGAGGTGGTTTTAAAAGAGTGATGCTCACAGGAACTGTGGGATTGCCTGCTGAAATTGCATTGTCTAGTTCAACAATCAAGGTCACAGTTTTCATACACTGTACTTAATACACCGTAGTTTTTAACCAGGATGCATACAAATTCTCATTCCAAGAGACTGAGTAGTGAGAATGATATTCAGTGAATTAGTCTTCCTAGCTGGCAACATAAGACTGCAACATTTATCAGTTATATCCTTGGGAAACATTGTTAGGTTTATAGTAGCATTCCTCCTCGCAGTAATAAAAGCTGTTAGCTTGGATTATTTATGAAAGGTTAGTGATAAGTGCCATGAGGAAGGAATATGCTATCAGGAAATGTTTCTTTGTAGAGATAAGATATGGGTCACATGTAAGGCCATGGAATGAGAGAAAGCATTTATTTTAGGTTGCTAGACATGAGAAAAGCAAACAAAATACAACAGTTGTGTACATGGTACTGGAAGAGGTTCTGTTGGAGAAAAGATATTTTGGAGACATTATTGGAGCAGTTACTATGTTCTGTTTAACAAAAACAAAACATAAACTCAATGATAATGGAAACTATTCTGAACCTCACTATAGCATTGCAGTTTTAATCCATCAAGTGCTTGTGGAGAACTGAGTTTAATCTAGCTTGAAGTGGTTTATGTCAGTTATCTCTTAATAAATAAAAGGTCATCGTAGTGATTATATTGAGGTCAGCCAGGTGAACCACATAGAATATGAGTTCCCTGGTTGGGACTGTTAACCTTGTCCAATCAGGGTGCCCTGGCTGACAGATAAGAACAGGAGTGTCAGTTCTGAGGAAGGGTCACTGGACCCAAAACACTAACTCTGTTTTTTTTTCCTTCACAGATGCCGCCAGATCTGCTGAGCTTTTCCAGCAACTTTGTTTTTGTGTCAGAAGTTCCGTTCATTCCAAGAGCTGGCTCTGAGGAGCTGGAGCAGTGTCAAGGACTTTCTATGTGTAATTAGAGGGTGACCGGCCTCTGTGGAGTTACTTCAGTCATCCAACTATATTTTAATGCCTCAGTTTGGTGGACATAAGCTGAGTGAAAAAACATTTCAATCTATCAACAAACATTGGGAAAGGCCTGTGTTTGAACAAGGAACTAGAAATTAAAATGAAGAACATAAATCCAAATATAATTAATGTGTCTGGATAGTGATATTAGTGTAGGATATAGAGGAATATATTGTATGCAGCCTTATAAACTCTTCACAAAAACTTTGTTGATAGACTCATGTCTTTTATAATAGTGTTATAAAGCATGTTTTTACGTCACATATGGTGTTCTGTGGTGAATTCTGAATGGATTAAACACTGGAATAAAGTTTTTGAATAAACATTGATAGATTACTGAAGCGTTTTCCATTTCACCCCAAATTATTTCGTCTTCTCCCTTGAATGTGTTGTGGTTTCAATGTGCTTTTACCCTGTGTGATTATCACCTGTCAATATCAGAAAGCGAATTCTGTCCTCACCCATCACTTAAACATGCACTAGCATTGGATGGCAATCAAGAGACGGAAAGGCTGACTGAATTGTATTTATCCTGAGCAAGAGGTGGCTGAGGTCAACTATATTATTCTCATTGTAATGACAAATGAGATCAGTTACATCACCCCAATCTAGAAATAGATCCCAGAACATTCCTCACCTCTATGATTCGGTACCACACCAGGAAATACACCTAGTCACCCGAAGCAAAAAGACAACCTCAAGAGTATTCCCAGTTCGAAATCAAAGCAAATCTCTTCAGTATGGTTTTCCAACCAAATGAATGTGGAATTACAGTCATCTGAATCGTTTGCCAGTTCCAAAACCAGATTATTTTGTCATGATAAACTGTGAAAGTGGTTGACAACACAGTAATAAAATGAACTGAAGAAGGGTCTAGGCCCGAAACGTCAGCCTTCCTGCTCCTCTGATGCTGCTTGGCCTGCTGTGTTCATCCAGCTCTACACCGTGTTATCTCAGATTCTCCAGCATCAGCAGTTCCTACTATCTCAGAAAAAAATGAACTCCTCATTTATCTCTTTACAGTACTACAAGCATCAGAGAGATGCAATTAAAATGGAGAAAGCACAATGAAGTAGCAATAAAAAGCTCAAAAGCTGGAGAATGTTGCAGGAACCAATAAAAAAAATCACTTTAGGACAAAGTGAAGAAACCTACACAGCAACTGAAACCTGAAAACTATGAGAGATCTGAGGCAGCAATCAAAAGTGTAGTAATAAACTGTGGTGTCAATGCTGCAGTCATAAGGCTAATTATTTTGTTGTTACAAATCCACAGCCATTTTTCATCTAACTACCTTTACAAAAACTGAATACATTCAATTTAGTCTTAAAGTTACAGAAATGGAAGCAGTGGATTTGATCACTAGCTGTTTATATTCAGCACTAGCAATGGATGGTTGGGTGAAGCAATGAAAGTATTTTATTATTTTCCATTTCAACTCTTTGTTGCCCAGTATAAGAGCATTCCACTTGTGTTTACAAATTTTCTGTAGGTAATATAATTAGCCAAGGCCTATGAGGCATCGTATTCATCCTTTTCTGTTACAGAGAGAAAAATGATAAATGGCTGAAACATTTTCAACCATCTTTGGCCAGAAATGCCAAGCAACGACCATCCCAAAAAGAAAGATTCCTACCATCCCCCTTTGAGAATCAATTGTGTTACTATCACTGAATTCTCCCACCATCAATATTCTGAGAGTTATGATTGCCAGAAACTGATTTCATCAATATAAATGCTGTGGCTACAAGAGCAAGTCAGAGTCTAGGAAATGTGTAGTTTGTTACTTAGATCAATACTCCTGAAAACCTGCCCACTACTCACTAGGTTCAAGTCAGGAGTGTGATGGAATGCTCCCCACTTGTCTGGATGGCAGCACGTCCAACAACACTCAAGAAGCTTGACACCATCCAGTCTGCTTTATTGATATTGATATCAATATTGATTCCTGACACCATCAACACAGAGTGACAGTGATATGTACCATCTACAAAGTGCATTATGGCCATCCACAACATCTCTTTCAGAAAGACCTTCCAGTCGTCTAACCACTCCCATCCAGGAGGACAGTTGCAGCAGAAGCATGAGAACATCACTTACCCTTGTGACTTCTATATCGCTGCTCCTTCACTGTTGCTGGTAAAAATCCTGGAAATCCCTTCCTAAGAGCACTATGGATGTATCTACACCATATGGGCTGCAGTGGTTCAACAAGGGCTATTAGAGATGGACAATAAATACTAGTCTGGCATCCAAGCACTAACTCCCATGAATGAGTTTTTTTTTGAAGTGATTATCCAGGTTGAGGAATACCAAACTGCATCAAGCATAGGGTAAGAAATGCAAGCAGCCCCCCATAAGCTACCATAGCTGGTACAGAGATTGAGCCAATGTTATTGGTGTCATCATCCTTGAGTCAACTATCACCCACTTTGAAGAATATACATTTTATATAAATATATAGAAAAAGAAAATATGTCATCCATGCATAATTATGGAAAAATAAATGGTATGTTGTGACTTGTTAAAATAACTATGGATCACGGTGGTTCAGTGGTTAGCACTGCTGCCTCATACTGCCAGTCTCAGATAACTGCCTGTGTGGAGTTTGCACGTTCTCCCTATGTCTGCATGGGTTTCATTTGGATGCTCTGGTTACTTCCCACAGTCCAAAGATGTACACGTTAGGTGAATTGGCCATGCTGAATTGCCCATAGTATTGAGGTATGTGCCGGCTAGGTAGATTAGCCATGGGAAATATAGGGTCACACGGATAGGGTAAGGGCCTCCCCTATCTCAGTGGGATGGTCTTCAGAGGATTGGTGTGGACTCTTTGGGCCGAATGACTTGCTTCCACAATGTAGGGATTCTATAATTCTATGATATAAAATAACTGATATGCTACCAAAATGTCAAAAGAACAAAGTCTAGATATTGAAACAGAACAGGAATAGGCAATTCAATTCACGGATGCATTTGACATACTGTACACTATGATAAAAATGACACTAACAGACATTCTCAAATTGACAATAAGGATAATAAGACTATAAGTATTACAAAACCTCATTAGCGTGGTGAATTATGTATGCAACTCGGGCAAATATTGATAGCATTTTCAACTGAAAGTTTTGTGATCATACCAATTTGTTGGAGTGTGAACTATCTAGACTTTTGGATTTACTTTCTGGAAAATTCAGATCCAATTACTCAGACACTTAAAGAATATAAACATATATTCAAACTGATAAGAGCTCAGCTAGCATTAAGTATATAGCAATACATCTCAACCACCTAGACTCACAAATTGTATGCATGTTTATGCAGCAAGAACTGATCATGAACACCCAAATCCACAAACACATGAGTACTATACAAAAAACTTTACGTTTTACTTTGACTTGATTTGATTTATTGTTGTCACATGTACCCGAGTACAGTGAAAAGTTTTGTTTTCCAAGGACATACAATCATAAGGTGTTTAGACAGAGCAAGGCATACCGGGTTACGGCTGCACAGAAGGTGCACAAAAGCAAGATCAACATTACATTTGAAGTTAGAGAGATCCACTCAGCAGTCTCATAACAACAGGGATAAAGCTGTTCTTGAACCTGCTAGTATGTGTTTTCAAGCTTCTATATCTTCTGCCTGATGGAAGAGAGTGTTACCGGTGTGGGAAGTGTCTTTGATGATGTTCACAGCCTTTCTGCAGCAACAGGAGGTGTAAATGGAATCCATAGATGGGAGGTTGACTTCCATGATGGTCTGGCCTGCGTACACGACTTTCTGTAGTTTCTTACAGTCCTGGACAGAGCAGTTGCCGTATCAAGCCGTGATGTACCCAGACAAAGTCTCGTCAAAATCATCAAAACTCTTAATAACCCACAGTTATTTGATGCCTCCCCTTCCTAAACCAAAGAATAAATCAAATAAAGTGGACATAATTTAAACTTAAATTTCTAAATTTTTATTGATGATGCAATGGATAAAGAAATGGCATTATACAGCACTGGGCAATTCAGACTAGAAGGTTTCTAGATTTCATGTAACTGTGCTGAATTAAGAAATCTTAAAGAGGCCCTCTTGTGGTGTGGGCTATTGTCCCTACCCCTGGACTGGGAGGTTGGGTTCAAATCCCACCTGCTCCAGAGGTGTATAATAACATCTCTCAACAGGATGATTAGCAAAATAGGTTAAGAAATCTTATATTAATTTGCAATTAAGGTACTGTCATTGGCCCTAGCCAAAATACTGGAAATCGGCAGCTGTAATTCATCCCCTATTGTTATCCTGTTTTTTTTTCTTTCAAATGCCATACATTCCCTATACTCAAATGACAATCATCAATTGACTGTCGCTGGAGCTTCAGTGATTGTCCTGCCCACCTCTTCTTCATTGGGTATGACGATAATTCTTTCATGATTCCGTATCTCGCTTGAGTTTTCATCACTGTTTTTAATTTTATTTTTTATCATTTGTCAGTGAATTGCTGGGCTTATACTCATTATTTTAGAAAAAAATGTTTTTTTTAATTAAATCTCAGGACACAAGTGGTTTCTTACTTATTGTGGCTATTGTAACAGCAGATAATTTAATTGAGCTATATAATTGCAAACATGCAATGATATACTGAATGATATATTCATGACTTCAAATACTTTCTGTTCTATCTGACTTTATCTATCCAGATTTGATATCTTGTTGCTCACAGTAGTGACTTTCTTCTCCCTTTGTCCTTCCTTTCTTACATGGTGTCACTGCTCTTCTGATGCCGTTCTCTTCACTCAACTGTTTCGAAGCATGTCGCTTCAACTGATCAAGCCAATGTTGTGGCCTACACACTGTCAACAAGTTAATGCAGTCTGACCATGAACCTCTGGCCTCTTTATTCATTTCATTACTTTATTAACATTTATTAATTGCGCTCATAGGTCAGTTCATGAGTAGAAAGAGAAAAAAATTGAACATTGTCACTCATTGTTATCCTTCACAACTGAGTAAAAGGCCCAGGAGCCTTCCCAGCACAGCTTGATGAAAGATTTTGGTGCTGACAGCATTTAGTAAAGGTTTAATAAAACAGACTTGATGAGAAAAAGCTTTTAGCAGAAGAGTAGCTTCATCATATTGTCAGTAAACAGAAAACACCAGAACCATTAAACTCAACATGACACAAAATAGAATAGAGGTCATAAGGGGTATAAGATCTTCACGGCAGTAAAACAAGCCAGCAAAAATGAGAAACAACTGCACTAATATGTAAAAACAGACAAGTTGGTAAACCTCACTCATTAGAAACTAATATATATGTATGATTCTGACAATTATTCATGTTTCCCCCGTAGACTTTTCTAAATTGGGTTCATATTTTGCTTATTGGTTCATCTGTGCAATTTTCAAATATCTTGTAAAGGTTTAGAACTTCTACACATTACAACTGAATTGCGCATTTGAAGCAAATCTGGCATTCCCTTTTCTTCTTTATTACTTGGTGTGTAAGCATCACTTGTGAGGTCAGCATTAATCGTCCATTCTCAATTGCCCTGAATAGCATACAACGGTAGTCGAGTCAACTACATTGCTGCGGGCCTGGAGTCACATGTAAGTCTTCTCTAAAGGAAATTATTTGATTTGATTTGATTTATTATTGTCATGTGTACCAAGGTACAGTGAAAAGTGTTGACTTACGTACATTGTTGACAGATTGTACTATACAAGTACATCAGGCTAACAGAACAGAGTGCAAGACACAATGTTACAGCTGACAGGAAGGTACACAGAGAGATCAACATTAACATTAAGAGGTCCATTCAGAAGTCTGACAACAGCAGGGAAGAAACTATTCTTGAAACAGTTTGTACATGTATTCAAACTTTTATATCTTCAACCTGATGGAAGCAATGGAGGAGAGTATAATCGGGTGGGAGGGGTCTTTAATTATGTTGGTTGCTTTCCCAATGCAGCAGGAAGTATAGATGAAGCCAGTGGATGGGAGGCTGGTTTGTGTGATGGACTGGGCTGTGTTCATAGCTCCCTGTATCTTCTTGCGGTTCTGGGAAGAGCAGTTGCCATATGATTCTACGGAACCTCATCCCCCTTTCCCCAGCATTGTATCCTTTCCTGGATCAGTCACTCCCTCCCTGCCAACTCAGGATGGACAAAAATCTGGGCTAACCAGATGCCTGAACATTTTTTCCAAATGTATGCATCAGATGCTTCTTCCTGAACCTTGCTGATACTTTGTTTAAACTCTGTCAATCCTTCTGCAAACTCTCCAAATTCTCCTAAACTGCTGACCTTCAACTCTACTTATTGCAGCTTGAAAGATTAGAATGAAGAGGGACGGAAAAACAGAAATGTACGTATCAAAGTTGTGGCTGACCAGGAAATTGATTACTTTTGTTTTTAGTTATCCAGCAGTATTTCAGGGCAATGGGTGATATGAATATCAGTTACCTTACTTGTTTAGTTGGACTTTAGTGAAGCCTTTGATAAGGTTCCACATGGTAGACTAATTAGTAAAGTTAGATCATAAAGGATTAAGGTGAGATTGCCAAATTGGTAAAAATCTGGCTTGAAGATAGGAGATAGAAGGTGCTGGTGGAGAGGATTTTAGACTGGAGGCCTGTGACCAGCAGTGTTCCACAGGGATCGGTACTGGGTCCACTTTTGTTTGTCATTTATATAAATGTTTTGGATGAGAATATGGGAGGCATAGTTACTAATTGTGGATGACACCAAAATTAGTAGTATAATGGGCAGTGAAGAAGATTATCTAAGATGATAAACAGATCTTGATCAATTGGGTCGATGGGCTGAGGAGTGACAGATGGTGTCTAATTTGGTTAAATGTAAGGTATTGCATTTTGGTAAAACAAATAGGGGCAGGACTTATACAATTAATGGTGGGACCCTGGGAGGTGTTGGAGAACAGAGAGACCTCGGGGTTCATGTACATAATTCTCTGAAATTTGCATCACAAATAGACAGACTGATTAAGAAAGCATTTAGCATGCTTGCCTTCAGTGCTTAGACCTTTGAGTAGAGGAGTTGGGACGTCATGTTGAGGTTTTACAGAATGTTGCTGAGGCCTTTTCTGGAATACTGTGTGCAGTTCTGTTTGCCCTGTTCTAGGGAGGATATTATTAAACTGGAGAGGGTTCAGAAAGATTTACCAGGATGTTGCCAGGAATGGAGGGTTTAAGTTATAAAAGTAGGTTGGATAGATTGGGACATTTTCAATAGAGCGTAGGAAGTTGGGGAGTGACCTTAAGGAGGTTTATAAAATCATAAGGGGCATAGATAATGTGGATAGCAAAAGTCTTTCCCTAAGGTGGGGGAGTCCAAAAACTAGGAGCCATATTTTTAAGGTGAAAGGAGAATGATTTAAAAAGAATTGAGGGGCAACTTTTTTTACACAGAGAGTGGTTAGTGTGTGGAATGAACTGCCAGAGGAAGTCATGGATGCAGGTACAGTTACAATGTTTAAAAAGACATTTGGATAGGAAAGGTTTGGAGGGATATGAGCCAAATGCAGGGAAGTGGGGCTAGTTTAGTTTGGGAACATGGTCAGCATGGACTGGTTGGACCAAAGGGTCTGTTTCCACGTTGTATGGCTCTATGACACTGTGTGATTCATCCAGATAGAATAGTTTCTACAGTGCGTCTGTAAAAATTTGTAAGAGTCTTTATGGACATACTGAATTTTCTGAGCCTCCTGAGGAAGTAGAGGCATTGTTGCACTTTTTTGACCAAAATGTCAACGTGGGTGGACCAGGATAGATTGTTGGTGATTATCACTTCCAAAAACTTGACGCTGTTGACCATCTTCACCTCAGCACCAATGATGCAGACAGGGGCGTGCCCTCCACTCTGTTTCCTTAAGTCAATGACCAGATCCTTCATGTTGCTCACGTTGATGGAGAGAGATTGTTGTTTTTACACTACACCGCTAAGCTCTCTATCCTCTTCCTGTACTCCGTCTCGTTGTTGTTTGAGATCCGACCAACAACAGTGGTGTCATCAGTAAACTTGTAAATGGAGTTGGTGCGGAATTTGACCATGCAGTCATGTGTGTGTGGAGAGAGTGGTAGTGGGGCTGAGTATGCAGTCTTGTGGGACACCGGTGTTGCGGATTATTGTGGGGGAGATGTTGTCGCCTTTACTTTTTGACAGGTCTGTCAATCAAGAAGTCAAGAATTCAGTTACATCCAGTTATATTAGTGGACCAGACGGAATTTTACACCAACAGAAAAAATGAGAGTTGCCATTGAGGCTGAAGGATGGAATTCCAGAACGTAGATCCAAGCTAATGGAAAGTACTGGCATCAACAGAAGTGGAGGATGAACAAGAAGTCAGATTTGGAGGAATACAGAATTATCAGAGGTTGCAGGATGTTACAGAGACTGGGAGTGATGAGACCATAAAAGATCATTTGAATATGAGATTGAGAACTTTGAAATCAAGGCATTGCTGGAGCCAATGTAGGTCAAAGGGAAAAGGTTCCACCTTATTACACTAGTGTATACATCATATACAGAGAAATACTTTCTGGGTACAAAGTTACTCAAGGCAATTAATATTTATTGAAATGCTCATTAGTATGAATCTACTGAATGCTAAAATAAACATGCAGATATGTAGACAGACATTGTAAGTAAATAGAAAACTTATTTGCATTTAGTTTGGACTTTGCTGGCAGATAGATTCACTCGAGTGCCTCAGTGAAAGCCTCTTTAAAATATAACACAGAGGAACCAAGATAAGTAAAAAAAAAGGTAATGGTGCAGCTCAATTTCAAGGAATTTTATATCCATTTGGATAAAATGGACTTGCAATTTGTTTCAAACCAAACTGAACAGTCATTTTCAGAGTGTGTAACACCCAATGAATTTTTTTAAAAGCTTTAACCTACACTGACCTTTTCAGTCACACAAAATAAAAACAGAAGAAGCCTCAAATTGCCTAGGGCTTTTCACAAGATTCTGAAAGGAGGATAGAGTGTGAAAAAGCAGAAGTATTATTAATATTTTCACTGCAGCCAGATGTCAAATATTACGAGTAGTCACACAGACTATTTCTTTCTGAATGTCTGTGAGAGTTTTGAGTTGATAACAATGTTGGTAAATTAACAAATTGGGCCATGACATAAGCTTCCACTGAGAAGGTCTTTCACAAACAACAATGATGTTTTCTCTGAAAACATTTCATTGTAAACCATTCATCACTGCAAACGGCTTCTGGCAGTTTCCAGAGTGAGGATTTGGAGAAAGAGAACAGTGAGGCCTTTCCCTGTCACAAAGCCTGATTTCCGATTATAAACTATTCACAATATAGAAAGTACTAAATCCAGTATTTTTACAGCTGCAGTTCGCTACAACCTACTATTCATTTCATACATTGCGATCCCATTCTACGGTATACAGTGTAAGAGCTGATGCCTGAGAAGGTCAAACATGTGTTTTACTATTTTTTAAAATGTCTTTTTTATTAACTTTTACTGCCTTTCATCTGAATGTTAGATCCTTCCTTAAAACATCTGCTAAGGAATACAGTTTCTGTCAAGCGATAAGTCGTGACAGCACTTTAAGAGAATATGCATGCCTTTTGCACGCTCTCGTCTGTAGTGGAAGAAATTTCTTCCCCTCCCCCAGCTGGGCTATTTGTCAGTGTATTCACATGTGTTAAATGGTCTGGGACCCCCTGGTTTTCAGCAGTACAGTGAGATTGTAAACAGCTCTTGTTGGATGTCTGGTCTCCCGGTCCGTGATTCAGGGAGTTATAGGTCAACCCACAGATGTGTACATGAACCTGTTTTTGCACATCCCAATGTTCCCCTGAATGTCTTGTACTAAGGAGTTCCAGAAGGAATCTCTATCAGAGGCTCAGTTATGTGCAGTAGGAACACACAATGAAAATCAGAAGCAAAAGGGAGAATGATGAAATAAAGGAACAGAAATGCAAAAGCCCCCAAAAGTCAGGCTATTAACTTTGATCGAAATGTCTTTGACATTTGAAAATGACCATTAAGGAGAAAAAAAGAGAGGGGAAAGGATGCAACAAAAATACAATATTAAAAAGATGAAATGTTCCTCTGCTTTTTAAAAACTGTTGTGTGGAAACTTTGGCAAACACCTTTTATACACAGCAACACTCAACCACCAATTCCACTCACTTGAAGGGTTTAGATTGAATTATTCAGGAGATACATTGACATTTAAGAAAATATTAGAGCATTTAAAAGTTCTTCAGAACGTAAAGGCCAATTTTTCAAAGGATCACAATGCACACTTATGCACAGTGCTAAAATGCTTTTATAGTAAATGGCCATTTATTTTCAAAAGTACTTAAAGGAAAGTTGCAAATTTTCAACTGCTACTTTCATTAACTGTGTAGTGAAATTCCCCTGGAAAAATATCCCCAACTTTGTTTTCAAATCTCTCCATGACTCCGGCCCTCCTTATGTCTGTGTTCTCCTCCAATCTCACACCTTCAATGATGCCTGCACTTCTAGGGCTTTTTAAGAATCCCCAATATTAATCACATCATTGGGATCACGCCTTCAGTTGCCCAGAAATAAAGATCTTGGAATGCCCTCCTCACACCTGTCTGCATGCTCTCCTATCTCACCTTCCTCCTTTGAGACATTCCCTAACAACCATATCTATTGACCACATTTTTGGTTATCTAATCAATGCTCGCTTCACTTGACGCAGTGTCATTTATTTTTACAGTGCCTTTATGAAGATATAATTATTTTAAAGTCTGCGTAAAAATAAAGCCAGAAATCTACATGTAACCTGTTTTCTTTCCAAGAGGTGATGATGATATATTTTCCCTCCTCTTGAAAACAGTTTATATAGTCACTTAGCAAACAAGTGCATGTTGTTTAGGCTTCCAGTAGTTTCTGAAAAGCACTTTGTGGGGAATTTGGATGACAAATGGGTACAAGACTACTCACAGAGTAACAGCCAAGCTCTTCCAATGGTAGATAGTTACAAATCAACTTGTCCATTGCTTTTTCTTTTATTTTAACACACACCTCTGGAAAAAGTGAGACCTGAGCTTGGACATCCTGGCTCAGAGATAGGAATACTACATTGCACCACAAGAGCCAAATTTTGTGAAAGCGCCTGTTATTGTGTTTAGCAGTTAAACAATTAAGATCCTCTTCTCAATCTCTGATCCATGCTTCAGCTAGCTGACCTTTACCAAGGAATAACAGATTTCTACAACTCACTTCAGATTTCCCAATGTGGGGGCAAATTAAACGGTATAATTGTATGATTGATAGCCATTTATATATATAGGAAGTTGACATGGCTCAATCTCAAGACCAAGAAAACCTGTGATGCTCCATATGATGGGATTACTTGCTGAAGCTTCCATTAGCTATGCACATAAAGAAGAACCTGGAAGATGAGATACCTGAAAAATATTGACTTCCAACAAACCATACAGCTTCATGAGTCACTTCCTTGAAGGAAAAATGGGGGAAATATAGGGAAATAGTTAATATGGAAACCACGGTTTCAATTTTAACACTATCTATTGAGCAGAAATCAACCAGTTACTTATTGTTTGATCTTGATGAGTTCCAACATTAGCCTGAGGGCCTTGCAGACAGCTTAGAGGCCTAACTAAAACATATTGCAATTTTTTTGATTCTGTCATGATATGTGAATATTGCTAGCAATGTCAGAATTTGCTGTCCATTGCAAAATGCCTTGGAACCAACTTCTTGAAATGCTTAAATGAGTCACGCATAGATGTGCAGGAAGAGGTCTATACATTCTAAAGGGAGCTCCAGTGATCCAGTGGCAATGAAGACATGTGTTGCAGAACCAGCCAAGCCCAACTAATGGTTGGGATATGGTGCTGCCAACAATGCCTCCTTCTAGTATAAGCACAAACATCACTTCCCATCTTGCCTTGTTCACAAGGCCATGTTCACTGGGGAAGCTCGTAGCTATTTGAATTAACCTGTTCAGACACGTTATGGTATACTTCCAGGACAGATGGTATTTGAACCCAGACCTCCTTAGCCTAAAACTAGGGACACTGCCACAGTGCTTTAAAATCT
The DNA here is from genome assembly GCF_021869965.1 of Rhincodon typus. Lineage (NCBI taxonomy): Eukaryota > Metazoa > Chordata > Chondrichthyes > Orectolobiformes > Rhincodontidae > Rhincodon > Rhincodon typus. The sequence continues at coordinate 64,587,773 of NC_063334.1, forward strand.
TACATCAATCCTCCCTTCTATTCTGGATCTTGTGACTTGTTTGGTTAGCAGTGGTAGAGATCAATTACTAATGAATTTTAACAAAAAGAAACACTTGTCTTAACAACAGTAATTTATCGCATGATAGTAATAAGTACAAGTAACACTAGCTAGTTAGAGATCATAACAAAATCTATCAAGCGCCATGGGTAACCCCATCAGGATCTTGAGCTAACCGGCTCTTTTCCCAATTCAGGACTATAGGCTGAGTGGAGCTAAATGCAGTCTCCAACATTAGCTCTTTCAGAACCATTACTTTATACAATGGTTAATTTCCAAGTCATGAATTTTTCTCACTTGGAGAGAAACTTGCTTGCGGTAGTGTTTCATGCCTCTGGTGTTCTTGTCCTTCTAGGTGTTAGAGGTCACAGTTTGGAAAGTGCTATCGAAGGAACCGGGGAGGGTAGATGATGCCAATGTTGCTGCTCTGCGTCTTTAGTAGATGGATTGAATGTTTAAGGTGGTGGATGGGGTGCTGATGAAGAGGGCTGATTTGTCCCAGATGGTGTCAAGCAACTTAAAGATTGTTGGAGCTGCACTCATTCAGACCAATGGCTTGTTCCTTGTGGATGGCCAGGTTTTGGGGAATCCAAAGATGCAGAATTGTTGTCGCAGAATTTCAAGCCTCTAACCTGCTCCGCAATCCACACTATTAATACAGTTGGTCCAGTTAAGTTTCTGGCCAATGGTAACCTCAGGATGTTGATTGTGATTGCGCAAAATACAGTCCCATTATGTCCAAATATCATTGAGCTATTTTTAACAAGGCCTGAGCAGAGAAACTGTTGTAGTTTTACTGCTTGGCACACACAGATTTACAGCCAAATTGAAAATCAAGAAGTTCCTTCGGATACATATAAAAATCTTCCGATGTGGTTCACAAGGTACAGGAGTACTCTTTTGGGTCCAGAAAGAAAGCTGTATCTTCCATCTCCCAGATTTCACTTTCCTGGAAACTAAACTGCCACTGCCAGGAATTACCTTGTTCCCTCTTCCTGATCTTTTTAGACTGGAACCAGAGTAAGGACATTGAAGTTCAGAGGATAAAAGTTGTGTGGCTTCATCCTGCCTCCTTCTTCACTGAGCAATATCCCACCAAAACCCGTCCCAAGTTAAAATCCTCCCTCAGTTATCAATTCAAATCCCATTTTATTGTATTAGTCACTGAGCAAAAGTGAAATTTCAGTAAGAACTATCCATACTTTAGTACATTCCTAGGAAGTGAGAAAGCTTTGTCTTGAAAAGATATTTTTCAGTTGCAACCTACAGCTAGTTTATATAGGTTGTACTAGAAACCAGTCAGTATACAACACATCCAAGCTTTAATACAAATCTGTATTATACTAAAGGTATTGGGAACATGAGGTTATACTTTTAGGGAACTCAGTCCCATCTCTGAAGATATTATATTCATCAAAGAAAAAAATTGTCATTAATTTCTTGTAAATGTGTATGTTTGAAAGAAAGTAATTCTACAGTCTTCCACATTTCTGACAGTCGTAAGGTCTATGACTGTATAAATTTTTAAGCTGTTTCTTTGAAAACTATTGTGAGCCCTGAGGAGGTTTATGTACGAATTTGAAACTGTTCATCCACATTTGACAACACCTTAAAAGGATTTAAGGGAACAAGATCTGACAAAAGCTTTTATGAATTCATCACTGAATATTTGTTAAGCCTGCTCTCAGCAATAGCTCAAGGAGAAAGAACACTATTCAAATAGAGATAAATTATGATCTTTCAAAAGATTACCACCATCTATAAGCGAGATTTTCCTGCAGCCAAACAGCTTTTGACCAGGCTACTTATGAATGATACTGGTTCTGCTTGAGGGCAGGGAAAAATATGCAGTTTTTCCACTAATGTAGAATCTCTCTCTGTGGAAACCGAAAGGGTTCTTCTGTTCAACATTGGTTGCAGTTTTTACATAGGTGAACATAACTCCCGTAACAGTTGTCAGGAGTTTCAATGAATTTAAATGGCTGAAAACTGAAGCAGGATGACAGATTGCTATGTGATGAATCCATTATGTTTAAAGAACTGAATGCTTGCGTAGGGCCATTTCTAACTCATTTTTAAAAGCTAATTCTTTTAGGCATAAAACTGTCTGAATGAAACTTTTTCACTTTAGTTCTGCACTGAAGAACAAGGAAAAGCATTTAGGCAATGTTTAATTAAATACATAACTCTCACTCTAAACGTGGCTAAGGAGTATTTTTAACTTAATGAACAATTTTCTGAAGTGTTTTTTCCTAAACAACATTTTCTAACAATGCTAGGACAAATGTCCACTTCAATTTAATGAAACAAATACCCTGTAGACTGGAATGCTCCAACTGAATTACTCATGCATGTTAAAACTTTGTTGCTTGAATTGAAAGGAGATAGTTTGGTTCATATTGCAATAGAACATATCATGTTCTCTTTGAGTACAAGGTCACTAACTTGCTTCCTTCCCTGGTTTATTTCAGAGGAATCAGGATTCATAAGGAAAATATTAGAATCTTTATTGACAGCAGAAATTCAACAGTGACACACTTCATGTATGTTAAATTGAAAAATATGGAATGGGATTGGTTTTGTTTTGTAGCTTTAAGTATTGTGTGCATAACAACAACTTGCATTTATGTAGCAATTCGAATGTAATGATGAAAGATGTTTCCCAGGAGCGTTGTCAAAAGTTTTATGGTCTGGATGCAGGTAGTACTTTATAAGATGCAAAGGAAAACGTCACAGTTGTGACCTGTATCAAATAATCGCCGTAGAAGGAAATGGATTAACTGTATGCCATGTAAAAGATCATAAGGTAAACAACAAAATATTGTAATTACATGCACACTTTAATGTAACAAAAGAATCCCAAGTGGTTTCAGAATAGCACTACCAAACAAACCTTGATATTGAGACACATATATTACGATATGAGGAAAGATGGCAAAATACTTGGTCAAGATTTGGTTTTAAGCAGTGTCTTAAGGGATGAGATCAAGACAAAAAAGCAGAAAGGTTTAGATTAGAAAGCTTGTGTGCTTGGCAATTGACATCACAGCCATCAATAACGGAGAGATAAAAATTAGGGATGTGCAAAAGGCCAGTATTGAAAGGGTTCAGGTATCTTGAAGGGGAGCGTTGTATAACTGGAGGAGTTGCAGACATAGGGAGGATGAGACCATATCACAACAAATTCTTATTTAAAAGCAAACTCACAAAACAAATGTTTCCTTGATGTCACCCTCACCTCACCTGGAGTTGAGTTCTTTTGTCCATGTTTGGACTAAAGCTGTAAGGAGGCCAGGAGCTGAGTGGCCCTGACAGAACCCAAGCTGAGCACCAGTGAGCAAGTTATTATTAAGTACTGCTGCTAGATAGTACCATTGATGACCCATTTCATCACCTTACAGATTATTGAGGGTAGACCAATGAGGCAGTAATTTGCCTAATTGGATTTGTCCTGTGTTTGGTGCTCAGGACATAACTGGTTTTGCTTCAAATTTCCATCCTTCTCACACTTCCAGCTTGTCCATCTCTGACTGTTCCTTGACTTCTCTGTTTCCATTTCTGAGAATTGGCTATCTACCATTATCCATTACAAGCCCAATGGCCCACAGTTATCCTGACTACAGCTCCTCACACCTTGCTTCCTGCAAGGATTTCATTCCATTTCATCCCAGTTTCTCCACCTCCATTGTATCTTTCCTGATGATACTGCCTTCCACCAGACTATCTCCAACATGACCTTTTTCTCCATCAACTGAGGAATTCCACCCCCCTCCCTCACCATTGTGATTGATGAGCCTTTAGATGCATCTGTCCCATTTCTCATGCTACCACCATTTAGCAGGGATCGTTACTTGTATGACACTCCTGTCCACTGCTCCGTCACTCCTAACGCTTCCTCACTCCACTGTGGCAGCCTCCTACCCAATCACATGTGGAACCCTTGTCCTGTCACTTCCTCCCTCCTCACTGTCCAAGGCCCCAAACGTACCTTCCAGAAAATCATTAGTACTTACTTCACTTACTCACTTCTTTAAAATCTTGTCTACTGCATTTGCTGCTCATAATACATTATCTTCCACACTGTTGATACCAAACACATATTTTTATTTCAAAAATATACTTTATTTGTAAAAATATCTTCATATCCATAATAGTCACTAAAGCTGATCGGTTGTGTACAGTCGCATGTGAAGAAACAAACAAATATTCGAGCATGATTTTATCCAGCAAACAACCTAAAGGCTTTTCTTACTTGTACAAGATTATATTTACATGCATTTGAGGCACGAAGAGTTTCCGATAACTGAACTGACCCCCATTTAGCTTCAGCAGGAAGACCTCAGACTGTAATCTTTCCCCTCTGAGCCTTGGCGACAGCTACCCCAAGCTTTAGTGTATCCCTCAGCACATAGTCCTGGACCTTGGAATGTGCCAGTCTGCAACACTCGGTCCAGATCAACTCCTTGCTCTGGAAGATGTTTCAGACGGACCAAAGAGCATCTTTCACTGAGTTGATGGTCCTCCAGTCACAGTCGACTGTATGTCCTGGGGAATTGCTTGTAGAGAACAGAGTCTTGTGTCAAAAAACCACTCAGAACAAACCCTCTGCTTTTTCTGGAATGACCTGACCTCCCAGTTGCTTGCTATTTCAAGAAATCACCTTGCTGTCGTGCTAACATTAATATTGTGGGCCAGCTGTAATGTTGCAGTGAAGCACAACACAAGCGCTAGGAGCAACACCTCATTTCCTGATTAGGCATTTTATAGCCTTGAGGTTTCAACATTGAATTCCATTCAGAGTCTGACCATATGATGCCTGTATTTTCTTCTTCATTTATTTCCTCACCTCCGCCCACCCCACCCGCCCCACCCACAACTTTGTCTTGTTTATGTCTTGTTTACTTTGCTCTTAGTAGAGAGGATTCGTTTTCTCCCTTTCACTTCTTAGTTTACACCCATTTTACATCTTTTTTACGACCATTAATGACCTGTTTGTCATTTGCACCAAGCCTCTACCATCTGCCTCCTTCATTCTCCACTGCCAGTGTCAAAAATATCTAAAATAAATTTCCATATCTTTCAGTTTGGAGGAAAAATCATACTGGACTTAAAATGTTAAGTCTGTTTCTCTCTCTATGCATACTGCCAGACTGAGTTTCTCCAGCATTCTGTGTTTGTTTCAGATTTCCAACACCCACACTGTTTTGCTTCTATTGCTATCCCCACACCGGAACAGCTTGGCCAGGGGTGCACCAAGTTCTAGGACACAAGTGTTCGGTACTGTTACTAGATTGTTGTCAGGACCTTTGCAATTTCCAATGCCTTCAGCCATCTCTTGACATCATGTGAAATGAATCAAGTTGGATGAAGATTGGACCAAAAACAAAAATTCAGAGAAGGGCCACTGGATTTGAAATGTTAATTCTGGATTCTCTCCATAAATGCTGCTAGACCTGCTGAGATTTTCCAGCGATTTCTATTCTTGTTTCAGATATCCAGCACCCGCTGTTCTTTGATTTATTTTAATATGGCTAAAGACTGGTGTCTGTGATGCTGACAACCTGCAAAGGAGGCCGAGATGGATGATCCACTCAGCACTTGAGGCTAAAGATTGTTACAAATGTTTCAGCCTTATCTTTTGCACTGAAGTGCACGGCACCCTATCATTGAGGATGGGGATATTTGTGGAGCCTCCTCCTCCAGTGAGTTGTTTAATTATCCACCACCATTCACAGCTAGATGTGTCAGGATTACAAACCTCAGATCTTATCCATTGGTTGTGGAAACATTTAGTCCTGTCAATCACTTGCTGGTTGTACTATTTGGTGAGCAGGTAATCCTGTGTTATAGTCACAGAAGGTTGACATCTCATTTTTAGGTACGCCTGGTGCCATCCCCATCAAATCAATATCATATGGACAAGAAGAAGTCCCAATAGACAATCTACCAATAATGACAGAAAGATCCCATTTGTATTCTGTGCTGCCAAGTGTATCGTTGAAGTGATTTCTTTAGGCGAAGTAGCACCACCTACTAATCGAAGGTTAGGAGCATGTACAATAAGAGTGATGTAAAGATGTATAGGGTGTATGGATATCTTTATTGAATCTGAACTGTCTATTAATTAGTTGATGAGTCTTTTGTTTATAAAGGTATTTTTATATTGACTGGCATTCTTTTCCACAATAGCACATTTAAAGGCATTCCTTTCATATTAATGGTATAACATACAAAGCCACAAACCAAATGCTGGAAACTGGGATTAATGGTCTCAATGTGGACTTTACCAGTTTCAAAATCTCCCCACCCCCAGCCTCATCCCATGATCAACCCTCCCTCTCATCCCCTCCTTCTTGATCTGACACAACTTGACACAACCTGTCCATCTTCTCTCCCACCTATCCGCCCCTCCCACCTCACTGATCAATCCCCACCACTGCCTACCTGCACTCACCTATCACCATCCCACCTACCTTCCCCAGCCCCACCCCTCCTCTCTCTATTTATTTCCCAGCTCCCTACCCCCTCCCCCATTTCTGAAGAAGGGTCCCAACCTGAAACGTCAACTTTCATGCTCCTCTGATGCTGCCTGGCCTGCTGTGCTCCTCCAGCTCCACACTGTTATCTTAGGATAGTTCGGTGATTGTTCTTTGATCAGCTGAGACTTGATGGGCCAAAGGACCCTTTTCTGTGCTGTAGCCCTCTATTACTCTATAAAGGGGCAAATTTTCCAATTACGTGGCACCTGAGCCATTGAAAATCGGGCATTAAAATGAGTTTTATGCGTCAGGAGGAGCCATCAGATGTCATGCAAAATGCTGAGCTGTTTATTACTAAAACTCAATTGAGCAGCCTCATCACCAGCAGAATGCTAATAAAGGAAAGGGAGAGAGTTGAACTCAAGTATCACGGATCCCTGCTTGAGTGCCATTATAAAAATGTCTTTTGAGACTACCTGGGCAAGTTGTGATCTGTAGAATCTACAATTCAGCACGGCTGACACCTGATAGGCTTGTTGTACAAGTGTCAGGTCTGTCTAAAACAGATGCTGATAGGAAAGATTTACACAGAAGAATTCAGAGCCAGTTTTGAAGGACTACCCTGCAGGCAAATGTTTCAACAGGTCTGAGCTCCCTGATGTGCTGCTCGTGAAAGCTCAGGAAAACGAGTTGCATCAAAGAATAGAACACACAAGAGAAAAGCGTTTGGATAATATGCTTAAATCATATTTATTATTTATTTAGCCAAGACAGTTTTAGTTGTCTTATGCACATCAAAAGATATGTTAAATTGTAATATATGAAATCTATACAGTTCATAAAATATGCAATAACGTACATAATGAAATGAAACAAAGGGCTAGGTTAAAAACTAATGTACCATACCTTTCTCTTTCAAGCTAGTTTGTTTTATAAGTACTGAGGAGCTCAGTTAGCTGAGCGCTAGAACCTGGAATGTGACGGTTGTGAGGTGCGGTGACAGTGTGTGGCATGAGAGTGGGTCATAGGGTCGTAGAATTGTACAGCACAGAAACAGAACCTTCACCTCCAACCTTGTCTTTGTAGGGCTGGTTGGGTGCTGACTGAGTGTTCCTTTTGCTGTAATTGCATTTGGTCTGTAGAAACCCAGGGTGGACTATAGTGCTGTGAACCCATCATCACATTACCATGTAGAAAACACTAGCAACCTCAATCCACGGCCTTCTTTGACTTCACAAAGGTCTTCAATTCTGTCAACAGGGAGGTATAATGGAGCATCCTCAAATTTTGCTCCCATGAAAATTCATCATTATCTTTTGCCTGCTGCATGACTACATACAAGCCTCACCAATAGGTCCACCAAAGATCCAATACACATGGAAAGTGGGACTAAGCAAGGCTGTGCCATTGCACCAAAGCTCTTCTCCATTTTTATTGCCACAACACTCCACCTCATATCCAAGAAGCTTTCTGTTAGAGTGGGGCTAATCTGCTGGGATGAGTAAAACTATTCCACTTACGTCACCTACAATTGTGAACCAAGATCACCCTAAACTCTGCCATCGAGCTGCAATAAATAGATAGTGTTTGTGTGTGTGCAGACTCAGAGTCCAAGCTCTAAACTTCGCACTCATGGAAACATATGAAAGAGCAGGCAAAAGGCTAAACATCCAGAAGACAAAGACCAGGTCCTGCTGCACTACATTGAGCCCCCCTCAACTATCCTGATTCACAACTGGACACTTGTGTCAATTTTCATATCTTGGGAGCATTCTCTCAGCAAGGGTACAAATAGATGATGGAACTCAAAATTGCCTGCAGTGTTCCAGTGCAACTTTAGTCATTGGAAGAACAGAGTGTTTAATAGCAAAGGTCTCAAATAGGCACCAAGCTCATGATCTACAAGTCAGCATGTTACCTGCCCTCTTGTGTGTGTTGGAGACATGGACAATGTACGGCACACACTTCAAATCCTTAGGGAAATATCACCAGCAATGCCTCTGCAAAATCCTGAAAAATCAATGGCAGGATAAGCACTTCAGTATCAGAGTCATCTCTCATCAAGATACTGGTTACGCGCAATCAACTGTATTGTCGGGCTACTTGTCACCATGCCTGACATATAATCCCCAAAACAAGCTGTCTACTGTGAGCTTTGGCCTAACAATTGGTTACTAGGAGGGCAGAGGAAATGCTTGAAGGACATCCTCAAAACCTCCCTAAAAGCTATGTAACATTCCACCGATTTGTGGGAATCTGCTGCCCTTTCAAGCGACAGAATCAAAGTTTAGTAACAGTGTGAGAAATTATGCAAGCCATCCTTACTGTAAATGGCAACTTACTCCCTCCATTTCTGTAATAGCCTCCATTCTCCCTTTATTCCTTCACATGAATGTTTGTTGTGCATCACTATTGCCATTGACGGAGTGGCATGTTAGGCCATTTATAGGGCAGTTTAAGGTAGGTCTAGAGTCAAATTTATGCCAGACTGGGTAAGGATGATTCATTGTCATTCTCTAAGATGCATTAGTGAATGAAGTAGGTGGTGGAAACTGAACCTATGTTCCCAGACCATTAGCCTGGATCTCTGGACTCCTAGTCCAGCCGAAGGTGTAACACCTGCCCATTTACCTTCTCCCTCTCAGTACTCAAGGGCCAAAACACACCTTCCAGGTGAAGCAGCACTTTACCTGCACTTCACACAATCTTGTCTACTGTGTTCTAGGAGATAGCAGGAACTGCAGATGCTGGAGTCAGAGTCAATACAGTGTGGAGCTGGAGGAGCACAACAGGTCAGGCAGCATCAGAGGAGCAGGAGAATCAATGTTTCGGGTATACACCCTTCATCAGAACTCCGAAACGTCAACTTTCCTGCTCGTCTGATGCTCCCTGACCTGCTGTGTTCCTCCAGCTCCACATTGTATTGACATTGTCTACTGAATTCGCTGCTCACAATGTAGTCTCCTCTACTTTGGGGAAACGAAGCATAGACTGGGTGACTGCTTCACAGAACACTTACATTCTGCCCACAAAAAAGACCTTAAGCTTCCCGTTGCCTGTTTCTTTAACACACCACCCTGCTCCCTAGCTAATATCTCAGGCTTGCTGCAGCTCTCCAATGAAGCTCAGCGTAAGCTGGAAGAACAACACCTCATTTTCTGCTTGGGGATCCTGCAGCCTTCAGGACCCAATATCGAGTTCAATAACTTTAGGACTTGAACTATCCTACGTCTTAGGCCTTGTGCTCACACAGTCTGCTATTACACAAAACCCATTGTCAGCCACTAACTGTTTCCATTAACAGCTATTCACCCTTCTAGCCATATCGTTATCAAGTCCTTTGTCTGTCTAACTGTTCTTCTGTCTCTTTGTGCTCTATTCCCACCTATCATTTACTCCTTACCACACACCACCCCCCCAACCCTGTCTTCTGCATAAAAAACATTTTCCTAGCTACCATCAGTTCTGAGGAAGAGTCACCAGACCCAAAACATTAACTCTGATTTCTCTTCACAGATGTTCCCAGCAATTTCTGTTTTTGTTTCAGATACTTCAAATTTGCTAATCTTAGAATAATTGAATCCCTACAGTGTGATATGAGGCCATTCAGTCCATGAAGTCTGCACTTACCTTCCAAAGAGCATCCCACTTAGACCCAGCCCATTACCCTATCCGAGCTTACACATGTTTGACCTGTAGGAAGAAACCAGTGAACCCACCGGAAACCCGGTGTAGACGCGGGCTGAATGTGCAAACTCCACACAGACAGTCGCCTGAGGCTGGAATCAAAACCAGGTCCCTGGCACTGTGAGGCACTAGCGCTAACCACTGAGGTCCTGTGCCACTCAGCTTGCTTTCAACTAAATACATAGCAGCCCATTAGGTTGCTGTAGGTGATTAAATCCATCAGCAGTAGACCATTTCCCATGCAGCAGATGACAAGTTCACAATCACAAGCAGAAATACCTCTGACAGCATGCCTTCATAATTCAAATTAAGCTGACCCCAGAAAATTATGCAGGGCCTGAGCTCTTGTGGTTGGGCAATAGAGAACTCATCCAGCCCCATTTCTGTCATTAACTACACTGTTAGATGAAAATCTAGCGTGGTAAGTTTTTGCTGCTTAAAACATTTACACTTCTGATTTGATCAATATGGAAATTGAACAGACAACATCGAAGATCTTGGATAAATTTAAGAAAAGTTGAGATCACTAAATTGCAAATTTACCTACACTGTGAGACTGACAGTTGAATGACCTTGTTAAGCACAGTAACAAAAATAAGAGTTGACATCAAACATTACTGGCATGAAACTTTGAATGAAAACCAGCTGAATGGCTCAGAAAGGGAGGCAGAATTGCAGCAGTCAGAAACCACAGAAATTATATATTAAAGTGAAAAATTTTATAGCTTAATTCGAAATGGACATCATCATGTTTGTCATTCAAAATATTGGACACATGTTTCCAACTATCTGGCTCTCTTCTGTCTTGTATGTCTGGATGGGGGAAGGGTTATGCTTTTAGCAATGTTTATTATTTGTACCAAGAATGGTTAAATAATGACCTTCAGCAATAGCTCAGTAATGTAATTTTATTTCCTTCACTCAAATGACCCGGGGCTAGTGGGGCTGTAGACTCTTAAGGAAACTTCTCGTCTAATAATATGAACAGAATGGCTTTTCTCCTCTAATTTTCTGACATAAAAAAACTCAATATAACAACACTGGATGTGTTGTCCTTTGATTCATTGACACTAAAATCTCGATTACTGCAATTGCAAACCATGTTCTCTGCATAGAGAGTAAAACTTTTATCAGTATGTTTTTAACGAGCTTCTTCTCTCATTAATTTATATTTTGCCAGCATTCCTACCCTCCTCCTTTTCTAATTGCATAACTCTCAGGGTTCACAACGAAACATACTGTTGCTGCAGAATTCTTGAAAACTTGTCCCCATAAACAATTTGGGAGTGCTAAAACAGAGAATCGCTATCAGATGTGTTTTCATAAGAAGTCTTTATTTGACTGAAATAAAGCTCATTTTAAAAAGTATAGCATTTTTTTGCTGCAATTGTTTTACTTATCCATGATACTGCAAGGTTATGCTGTGAACAACACAGACAAAGTGCTGTCTTTCATTTCTGATTTGTGCTGACTTTGCTAACCACAGCTATAAAGGACAAACAGGAGCAGCTATGATTTAAGTAGAGGGATATTAAGCAAGATTTCTATTGCAGATAGATATCCAGCAATCCCACCGAGAAGGGCAGGTTGGGTGAGGAGAGAATCATGGTAGGTTATGATGTTCCAGCAGCGTAGTAGTTTGCCAAATGTGCGACCACAATTTTACTTGTGAATAATGATTAATTGGGAAAGGTGCCAAGAGTTAGATCAGTGCTTGTGGGATCAGACAAGGAAGTATGAAGTGGACATCAAAACTCACAAGAACAAAGAAAGGCAGTAGCTTTTTGGTTGGGAAATGAATGTGAAGAATGACTTAGAAAATTGCATCATGTCACACATATGCAAATACGTGTGCGTATGATCTCATACATACTTCCCAGCAAATGCCAAGGAGTTGTACAGGGGGTTCCCGAATTACAAACGTCCAACTTACAATCGCTCATACTTGCAAAAACTATTCCATACAGGGGTGTAATTTTAAGACCCAACATATGAATATTTCCTGCACTTACAAACAGCTGCTTTGTATTGCCCTGCATTGTGTTCCAACTCATGTACAAATCAATTTGCAAACAAACTCCAGAATGGAATCCATTTGCAATCCATGGACTGCTTGTAGTCAGAGTTGAAACAGATTTGTGACACTTGCTAGAAATAAAAAAAAATGTGTCTGTATATGACCAGCAAATTTCCCTTAAGGGAGTATAATTGACAATTAATTGGTCGTTTTCAGTGTGGAAAGCAGCGTTGAGTGGGTATCACGGAATCATTTCTTGAGCCCCAGCTGTTCAGAATATATGCCCGCGATTTGAATGAGGGGGGTGAAATCTTCTCAGCGCATCTTGTATGCTATTTTCAGGTAGCGCGGTGATATTCGCACTAGCCAGCAGCACATTCCCAATTGACAATCGTTATTGCTTATTTAACACTTTGTTAATGGCCCAACTCACCACAGGACATGATCTTACCAAACTCGCCAGGCAAATTAGATGTCGTGAAAAGTGGGCACAGAAACTAAAGCGGATTCTTGGCAGGTTTAGCTCACTGATTGCTCCAGGACACCTCCATGTTTTACACTAAACGCCAACGTTTTAGCTATGGCCCATTGGCACTGAGTAAATGCATCCATGTCCACGGACTTTGGCACCCAACATGTGCCAGCTTCTATGAATCTTCTTGGCACATGTCTGATCCATTTTCAAGATGCTTCTGCACATCAATGTTGCATCTTGGGCTGATAAACAACTGGAGTTCTAAAATAGATAATAGCCATCAGATGAGTTTTCATAAGAGAATCTTTATTTCTTACGAAAAAAAGTCATTTTAAAAATTATGTTTTTTTGTTACAATTGTTTTATCTCTCTATGTTACAGCAAGGTTGAATTGTGAACCATACGGACAAAGTGTGCTGTTTCTTTTCTGATTTGGGCTGACTTTGCTAACCATTGCCATAAAGTATCAACAGGAGCACCCATGCTTTAAAGAGGAGTATCAATTGTATTGATAATGCACTGTATCATTGTAATGCTGCAGCAAGGACATTTTGCGCTCAGGGACATGCAGTCAGCTCATGGACTGGACCAGACTGCATTTCTATGTTCTTCATTCACTGCCATTGTGCTCACTCAGTCTGAACCCACCCTGGATACTTGCAGAATCTCTGCTTTGCATTACTTTTCCTCCCCTTTTGCACATTGTCCCCTCAGACAGACATACCAGGCTTATAATGCACATAAATAAAAGCAAAATACTGCAGATGCTGGAAAATCAAAACAAACATACAAAGAAACCTACTTAAAGTGGTTCGAAAATGGTAATTTTATACTTTCGACAGAGGTGGATGAGGAGTGAGGGGAAGGGATGATGTGGAGGCTGAGGTAGGAGTTGCTTCCCATTTCAATAAACCATCTTGATCTCATGTTAACATTCCTGTCCTGTATTGGGGAAGAAGTAGGATATGATTGTCACCATAACGGTGTATAGGATGGGTTGAAGGGGTAAAATTATTAATAATATTCGACAGCTGCATGACCAAGAATGAATCCTTTGAACATTCTTGCATGCGCCGAAGACAGCATAATCAAAGTTGCTTTTCTATACTGTTTTCTGTACTGGCTGTTTGTTACACTGTATAAAAGATAGAGTTTCATTCCAAGTTGTTGGACTTCACCTCGGACCAGGATTGCGAATGGTGCCAAGAATAAACCCAAGCCATTGATCGAGGGGTCCCCAACGCAGAGGAGGGCAGAAGGCTCAATGCTTTCTTTTCCTCCAGTTTTCATGTTTTTATTACTCAATAGATCATCATATTTCAGTATTTTTTTCCCTTTACTTTTGCATTTTTTATTATTACTCAATAAATGTTAATATTTAAGCAAATTTCTGTTGTCGAGTCTTCTCTTAACTACATTTAACTGAATCTGAAAAGAACCACTGGGATACAGCGTGTGATCCAAGACATTTTTGGCGATGAGGATGGGATTCGGGAAAATGTGTAAGGCAAGGGGAAATTAACCTGATGCTCCAGCAACCTTTCAGTATTCCAGGGTGGAATGCGGCAGACTCTGGATTTGGCTCTGTAGCTAATATGTTAGCACAATTAGGACCCTCGAAAGGATAGGGGGCGGTTATAATCGGAAAAAGAGTGACCTGGAGTCCAGATTTCTGCACTGTGCAAGTGCACTGAACCTTGTAGAACTTTATGCTTTGGTTTGATTGCAGCTTTGTTTGTTGGTTACTAAATGTTGTCTTGAACAATTTGTGCATTTTTGTTCCCTAGAGCTCGAGATCTGGGGACGCGTGGAAGTTTTAGCTTGCAGTTTTGGAATGTCTGATGATTTGAAAGTGTGTTGTGTGCCTGTATCAGTGTGGAGCATGTGTGGTTAATGTAATGTCCTTTTAAGAAACCATCAATGGTTGCATAAAACAAAAAAATCTGTGAAATGTTGGTTCAAAAATTTGGTTGTAAAGCTTTGTAAAAATTTACCTTTTGGAATTGGCTCCGTGTTGTGTTTAGACTTGGGTAAATTTTAATTCCAGAAATTACCATGTTTGGAATTTTTTCTTCCGGCCAGATTGAACCCCTAAATATTGTTTTAACAAATGAGTGAATCTTTAATTCCGGAAGATAAGATTGACTCATTGTTAATATCCAAGTGACAGGGACATTAGAATGATGAAAATGCAACTCCCTTTATGTGAGGGGTTTAGAAAACGCAAATTTAATAAAGGGATGGGCTTTTCCTTCCTTCATGGAGGAGGAGAGACGGATGACATAATTACATGCATGAGTTTACGCTCCACCCCTTTCTTGAATCCAAAGTAGGTTAATATTAATTAACCCGTTCTGCCTGACGTGTGATGGATGGAGCTTGTTTGTTTTTTTTTTCAGAAATTATGGACACTGAAGGCTGAACCCATTTGCAGAATTTCAATGTCGCAACACAGTGATGGATGAGGCATCCCCAACCCATCAAGCCATTCATCAATAACACATTTCCATTTTGGGGAAGTACTATGGAAATATTAATTGTATTGAGTGTCAGGAATCATGAAACCACAGAGTCTGGGTACACTTCAGCATATCATGGCAAAAACTATATTAAGTGTCAAATGCCCTGGTATTCTAAAACATTTAAATGGAATAGTGACCTGAAAATTTAAAGGGATGCCGGGAAATAATAAAGAGCATGCACACAGTCTCTGTGGTTTCAATGCATGAAAATAGTTAGTGACTTTAAGGGGGTAAATAGAATATTGAATTTGGACAAATTTTCACATAGGCATATCAAATATCTAGAATGAGTTATCAAGTAACTTTAAAAAAAAGGGTCATCTTAGAGAAAGAACAAAATATGTTGTGCCTGAATGAAGCAGAAATGTTTAACTTTCTGTTTTAAAATATTGTAAGATTATGTTCCATGGATTACAAATCTCTACTGATCCCTGGAATTAGATATGGTGGTAATAGTTAAATTGCAAAATTGAATAAGAACAAAATCATTAAGGATAGAGACTTGTGGCAGAAGATAAAAAATTAGAATAATGTATTGACATGGCAATTGAGGTTAAAGTGCATTTTAGTGAAAAGGAAGTTTAGATGAGAACACCAAACTGATAGGTTTCTTTTAGTGATGTTTGTGTCCTTGTCTTTCTTTTTAAGAAAGACTGAATTAGTGATTAAGCCACTACCGGAGGCATCGGGACCATACATGGAGAGATAAGTTACGATCATGTGGGAGTCAAGAATACGTGACATGGTCTTAGGATACCGATGTAAGTGTGCATATGTGAATGTTACCTCAGAGGTAAAAAACATGAGGGAATGCATGGTAAAAAAAATGCACTGAAGAACAGGTCTCAGACATGTACACCTACTTGACAAAAGGATTAATGGCCTTGAAGAACAAAAAAACATAGTTTAAACGATAAGACTCTGACAAAATTATAGAGAAACTGACTTTAAAACAGTGAAAGTAGGATTAGTGAAAGGAATGTAAAAAGAATTATGATCAAAATAAAAAGAGTGATTGGCTATTATGTCAAAAATGTTACAGCAAAATAAGAGTATGGACTCTGGGAGAAGTAATGGTGGACTGAGTGAAGAGGCCATGGGATGACATACAGATAACCCAACTTGAGCATTTGTATGATTGAACCAGTTGGTGAAATTGTAATGTGTTAGGACAGGTAGTGTATGTGAAAGAAAGCTGAGCTAAGACTCAGGTGGTATAGGAGATTGTGGTAAGGGAACCCTGGGAAAAATAAAAGATGGGATGCATAAGCTGAAAGTAAAGCCTGATGAACATCAGAGCTGAATTGTTTGATACCATGTATATTGTAGCTCAAAGGGGTCACCTGCATATAGAGGTAGTTACTACTCAATGATACAATCATTCATAAAATTGGCAAGGAAAGAAACATAGTGGAAGAAATATCCTCAAGACAGATGCAGGTGAAGAGAGCTTGAGGAATTTTGAGTCCGTGTATGATGTTATTTTACTGTTATTGGGTGATGTGAATAGGGAAATGGAGGATAAATAAAACACAAATTAAGAAATCTGAATCCGGAACATACTGTATCTTAAAGCAAATTATATAAATAGAGTGACTAAAACAAAATGTAGACAATATTCTAGTCACCTATGTCAGGTGGCATGACTTGCTGGTTCCATTACAGCCTTGACTGTACATCAGGGGTGGGATATGTATTTAAGGGTTGGTCCCCAAAGGCCACTGTGATCATTAATTTGATGATATACCCTATTGTTGTATTGTTCATATTGGTGATGGTTATTTTCATTAACATTTCAATCTTCTCCTGTAGGTTACATACTCTTATTAGACGTTCTCGTTTGGCTCTCACTGAATTGCATCTGCATCTGAGCTGCTCAATATCATCAGGGATGGATTGTACAGGATGGGGCGAAGGGCTAAAATTGTTGATGATGTCCGACAGCTGCATGACCTTGAATGAGTCCTGTGGACATCCCTGTACGTGCCAAAGATGGTATAATCACAGTTGCTTTTCTGTACTGTTTTCTCTACTGGCTGTTTGCTACACTGTATAAGATAGAGATTCGTTTCAAGTCATTGGACTTTGTCTCGGACCAGGATCGCGAACAGTGCCAGGAACAAACCCAAGCCGTCGATTGAAGGGTCCCCAACACGCAGAAAAGAATGAGGTCATTGCTTTTTGTTTCCTTCCATTTTCATCTCTTTTATAACTCAATACATAATCATATTTCAGTCTTTTTTTCTCCTTTTCTTATCCACTTTTTATCATGACTCAATAAATGCTCATATTTAAGCAAATTGTTGTTGTCAAGTCTTCTTTTACCACATTTAACTGAATTTGGAAAGAACCACTTGGATAAACCCAGTGATCCAAGACAACCAGCTGAAATGCGAATTAGAACATAGAACATATAGAACATAGAACATTACAGCGCAGTACAGGCCCTTCGGCCCTCGATGTTGCGCCGACCTGTGAAACCAATCTGAAGCCCATCTAACCTAAACTATTCCATTATCATCCATATGTTTATCCAATGACCATTTAAATGCCCTTACTACTCTCTGAGTAAAGAACCTACCTCTGACATCTGTCCTATATCTATCACCCCTCAATTTAAAGCTATGTCCCCTCGTGCTAGCCATCACCATCCGAGGAAAAAGGCTCCCACTGTCCACCCTATCTAATCCTCTGATCATCTTGTATGTCTCTATCAAGTCACCTCTTAACCTTCTTCTCTCTAACGAAAACAGCCTCAAGACCCTCAGCCTTTCCTCATAGTTAGGAGACAAAGAGTAATTGTCAATGGATATTTTACAGACTGGAGGAAGGAGTCAGTATTGGACTCTTGCTTTTCCTGATACAGATTTTGATGTGCAGCGGACAATTCCAAAGTTTGTAGAAGGGCAAAACTTGGAAGAATTAAAAACTGTGAGGACCACTGTGTAGAACTTCAGAAGGGCATTAAAACATTGGTAGAGCATCAGATGAGTTTCAATACAAACAAAAGTGAGTTGTTGCGTTTTGGTAGGAAGAACATTGAAAGACAACATAGAATAGGGGGTTCAGTTCTAAGGCTGGTGCTGGAGCAGAGGCACCTGAATGTATATGTGCACAGATCATTGAAAGTGGCAGGACAGGTAGAGAGAGTAACAAATAAAGCATACAGTGGAGTGATCTTGGCTTTGTTAAGAAGAGTATAGAACAAAGAGGTAATGTTGAACTTGTTTAAGACACTTGTTAAACCTCAGCTGGAATATTGTGAATGCTTCTGGATGACACATTGTAGAAAGAATGTTAATGCATTAGAGAGACTGCAGAAGTGGATTAAAAGAATGGTTTCAGGAATGAGGAACTTCAGTTATGAGGATAGCTTAAAGAAGTTGGGACTATTCTCCATGAGGAAAGGAATGCTGAGAGGAGATCTCATAGAAGTTTTCAAAATCAAGAGCAGGCTGGACACAGTAGATAGCAAGAAAATGTTCTCTCTCATAACAGGGGCAATAACAAGAGGGCACAGATTTAATGTGACATGGAAAATAAGCAAAGATGAAGTGAGGAAAATATTTTTCACAAAGCAAATGGTGGGGGTATGGAATGGATTGCCTGGAACTGTGGTGCATGGTATCAGATGGTTACTTGATTAAAAGTAACGTGCAAGGATATAAGGAAAAAGCAAAGATTGGCATGATGTAATAATACTCATTTAACAAAGTGATGTAGGCATTATGAGCTTACGTGGGGGAGGTGATTATCGCTGGACTGTTAATCCAGAGACCCAGATAATGTTCTCAAGACCCAGTTCCAAATCCCGCCATGGCAGGTGGTGGAATTTGAATTCAATAGGTATCTGGATATAAGAATGTAAGGACAACCATGAATCCATTGTCGACTGTCGGAGAAACCCATCTGGTTCGCTAATGTCCTTTAGGGAAGGAAACTGCTTTCCTTACCTGGTCTGGCCTACATGTGACTCCAGATCCATAGCAATGTGATTGACTCTTAACTGCCTTCTGGGGAATTAGGGATGGTCAATAAATGCTGCCTAGCCAGTAATGCCCTCATCCTGTGAATGAATAAAGAGGAGAAAAAAAGATACAGAAAAGAAAAATGGCCTCCCCTGTGGCATTCTCTACCACAGATGGCTGGAGAGGCTAAGTCACTGAATATATTAAAGAAATAAATAGACAGCGTTCCAGAGGCTTGATGTGTCAATGGGTTTTGGGACAGAAGAGGAGCATGGCATTAAGATCGAGGATCAGGCTGGTTGCGAGAGGGATAGAAACAGCTACAGAGTGATATTGACAGGTTAACTAAGTGGGCAAAATGTTGGCAAATGGAAGAGAATGTGGGAAAATGTGAAGTTGTTCAATTTGGAAGCGATAACAAAAGAGCAGAATATTATTTAAATGGAGAAAATCTACTGAAAGCTGCATTACAAAGGGACTTGGGGTTACCTGTGCTTGAAACACAGGAAACTAGCACACAGGTGTCGCAGGTAATTAGGGAGCCTAATGTAATGTTGGCTGTCATGTCAACAGGGCTGGAGTATAAGTGTGGGGAGGTCTTGCTATACGAGGTGCTGGTGAGACCTCATCTGGAGTACTGTGAGCAATATTGGTCCCCTTATTTCTGGAAAGATATCATTTCATTGGAGGCAGTTCAGAGAAGGCTCACTAGAATGTTCCCTGGTATGGGGGCATTGTCTTATCTGCAGAGATTAAACAAATTGGGACTCTACTCATTGGAATTTACAAGAATGAGAGCTGATCTCATTGAAACATATGGGATTCTTAAGGGCCTTGACAGGGTAAATGTTGAGTCGATGTTTTCCCTCATGGGAGAGTCTAGAACCAGGTGGCATAGTCTTAGAATAAAGGGGTGCCAATTTAAGACTGAGATGAGGAGAAATTTTTTTCTCTCAGAGGGTTGTGAGACTTTGGTACTCCTTGCCGTTGAGAGCTGTGGAGGTAGAGTCCCTGTGTATATTTAAAATTGAGATTGATAGATTCTTGATCAGTAGGGTAATCAAGGGTTACAGGGTAAATGCAGGAAGTTGGATATGAGGAATGTCAGATCAGCCACGATCCCAATGAAAGGCAAAACAGGGTCAAAGGGGCTGATGTCCTACTGCTGTCCTTATATCTTATGGTCTTATGTTGAATGGTAGAGCAGTTTCCATGGGCTGAATGGCCCTCGCCTGCTCCTATTCTCTGTTTCCCCTCTGGGAATTATGAAAATTATCATAAATTGTCAGATGCCCTAGAAGCAGCTAGCTGCACTCTGTTGGTTGAGGTGACACTACAGTGCATTGCTATAGGTACTAAAGAATAAGAAAACAGCTCAATTTTCAAAAGCTACTGATATTCATGTTGCATTTTTATGTTTTACAATGTCACCAAAACCATTCAATTGAATTTCTGATTTGCGACAAACTGTCAGGCATTTATTATCTTCATATATTTCATTATTATCTCACGGACTCAGTGAAAAACATGATACAAATATTACAGATAACAGCGCTAAATATAACTTTACTCATTGACATACATCCAATCCTCATACCCGCAATCCTGTGAGAACTGGCAAAGTAACTCTCTTCATCAGTGATTGACCTTATTAAGGTTAAAACTCTGATCCAGTGCTTGAATGCAGTTTTGGGTGTGGAGGGGCATTTATTTCAAAGACTATTATAATGGAGTTCGGGAGGTTGTATTCTTCCAAGAGTGAAAATGAATCTGAAGGATACCGTCATCAGTGCCTCTTCAAATCTTCTCGGTATTTATCAGATGCAGCACTAGACAATGGCATTTAATTATATAATTCTAAATTCATGCCTGTCCACATACCGAAAATACGTACGTTACTTGATACAATTGTAATGAATGCAAAATCTGTTCCAGTGAAATGCATTGCTGTTTTCTCTCTGTTTTTTGTTTCTACTTTTTCTGAGAGGAAATGTAAAATATATTTTCTCTTTTGACACCAATATCGCCCCATCTCACCTTCCCTGTCACTCCAACCCGCACTCCCCCCCTCCCCCCCCCCCCCCCCCCCCCCCCACCCGCCATTCCCCCACCACCATCTTCTCCTTCCCTGGGTCTGAGCAAGAGCTTCATTGGTTTATTTTTGCAGGAATGAAAGGCACTCTGACCTTGTCTATAGTACGTGTTGGTGGTTTCGATGTTGTCCATTATGCTGAAGTCATAGAGACAGGAATCTACATGATCTGCTCTTCAGGCAATCTGCCAGATCAAGCTAAAACATGCTCAGACTTCATCATCATCCTCATCAATCTAGCCATGGCCAAAGCTCCCTAAGCTGCCTAGTTCGCTAATAGACGGTGACAGAGGGGAGCAGAGACTGCAGTTATGTAGACACATTGTAAACTACATCGAAACACTGTCAGAATGAAAATGCACTGGCTAAAATCATTGTTAAATACAAATATAATGGAGTCATATTACTGCACTGTAGAAACTTTGCCAAATATGAAACATTCTTTCCGAGATCAGCAATTAGTGGAAAGTTTGACTTTTACACATTGCGTTGATGAACCATCTACAACTAGCTGAAGAATCTCAAAATGTCTTTACATCCTGGTTAGCTGATAAGGTCTCAAGCAAATACCTCCATTATCCAAGCTTCAGGATAATTAAACAAACGTACCTGCTCAGCTTTTGCACCAGAAACAAAGAACCTATGAAATAACCACAATTTGCTTATGCAATCTGGTTTAGAATAAAAAGACTGTCTTTTCCTTAATTAATTACAATATGAATAAGACACAAATGTTTGACTGATGAACAAAAATTTTGATTGACTTGGAAAAACACTAATCAAAGTGATAATTATTCCTGATTTTAGTCTTGACAATTTCATGCAACTTAAATTACCCACAGAAATTCTGTTTTTTTTATTCACACATGGGATGTGGGTGTTGATGGCTGGCCAGCATTTATTGCACATATCTTGTTGCCCTTGAGAAGGTGGTGGTGAGCTGCCTTCTTGAACCGCTGCAGTCCATTTGCTGTAGATACATGCACAATGCTGTGAGGGAAGGAATTCCAGGATTTTGACTCAACAGTGAAGGAACGGTAATATAATTCCAAGCCAGGATGGTGAGTGGCTTGGAAGAATACTTGCAGGGTGGTGGTATTCCCATGTATCTATTGCCATTGTCCTTCTAGATGGAAATGGTCATGGGCTTCGAAGGTGCTGTGTAAGGATCTTTGATGAATTTCTGCAATGCATCTTGTAGATAGTACACACTGCTACTGCTAAGCATTGGTGATGGAAGGAGATAGTGGATGTGGTGCCAATCAAGTGGGTTGCCAAGTACTGGATGGTGTCAAACTTCTTGAGTGTTATTGGGGCTGCACCCATCCAGGCAAGTAGGGAGTATTCCATCACACTCCTGACTTGTGCCTTGTAGATGATGGATGGACAGTGAAGAGTCAAGACTTACTCACTGGTCTGTTCCTAACCTCTGACCTGTTAGAGTAGCCATTGTGTATATATATGGTGAGTCCAAATGAATTTCTGGTCAATGATAAACCTGTGGATGTTGATTATGCAGAATTCAGTGATAGTAATGCCACTGACTGTAAAAGGACTGTGGTTAGATTGTCTTTTATTGGTGATAGTCATTGTCTGGCATTTGTGTAGCACAAATGTTACTTGTCACTTGTCAGTCCAAGCCTGGATATTGTTCATGTCTTGTTGCATTTTAACATTGACTGCTTCAATATCTGAGGAGTCGCAAACGGTGCTAAATATTGCATAATCTTTGGTGAACTTCCTACTTCTGATCTTATGTTGGAGGGAAGTTTATTGATGAAGCAGCTGAAGATGGTTGGGTCTAGTACACTACCCTGAGGAACTCCTGGAGCTAAGGTGAATGACTTCCAACATCCACAACCATCTATGTGCCAGGTATGACTGAAACCAGTGCAGAGTTTTCCCCCTGATACCCATTGATTCCAGTTTTGTTAGGGTTCCTTGATGTCACACTCAGTTGAATGCAGCCTTGGTGTCAAGGGCTGTCACTCTCGCCACAACTCTAGAATTCAGCTCTGCCATCCATGTTGGAACCAAAGCTGTAATGAGGTCAGGAGCTGAGTGGTCCTGGCAGAACCCAAACTGGGTATCACGCAGCAGGTTATTGCTGAGCAGATGTTGCTTGATAACACTGTTAATGACACCTTCTATCACTTTACTCATGATTGAGAGTAGACTGGTGAGGCGGTAATTGGCTGAGTTGGATTTGTCCTGCTTTTTGTTCACAGAAAATGCACACTGTCGGGTAGATGCCAGTGTTGTAACTGTACCAGAAGAGCTTGGCTAGGGGTGCGGCAAGTTCTGGAGCACAAATCTTTAAAACTTTGCCGGAAGTTGTCAAGGCCCATAGCCTTTGCAGTATCCAGTGTCTCCAACTGTTTCTTGATATCACACAGAGTTAATTGAATCAGTTAAAGGCTGGTATCTGTGAGTCTGGGGAACACTTGAGGAGACTGAGGTGGAAAATCAACTCAGCATTTCTTGCTGTAGGTTGTTGTGAATTCTTCAGCCTTATCTTCTGTACAGATGTTCAGGGCTCCCCCATCATTGAAGATGAGGATATTTGTGACACCTTGCCCTCAACTGATGCTCTCGACTGTATATCCCCATTCATGACTGGATGTGGCAGGGACTGTAGAGCTTAGATTTGATCTAGTGGTTGTGGGAATGCTTAGCTCTGGATATCATTTGCTGTTTGGCAGGCATGTAGTCCTGTTTTGTAGCTTCACCAAGTTGACCCCTTATTTTTAGGTATGCCTAGTGCTGCTCCTGGTATGCCTTCCTGCACATTTCATAGAACCAGGGTTGATCCCATGGCCTGATGGTAATGTTAGAGTAGGGTTTTGCTGGGCCATGAGGTGACAGAATGAAATAGAGCACAATCATGCTGCTGATGATGGCCGACAATGCCTCCTAGATGCACAGTCATGAGTTGCTCAATTTGTTTGAAGTTTATCTGGTTAGCTCAGTGATACATGCTGACACAACATGATCTAAGATGATATAATGTAAAGGAGGGACTTTGTTTCCACAAGAACTATGTGGTGATCACTCTTGGACAGATACATCTACAGCAGGCAATTTGGTGACAATGAGGTCAAGTAAGTTATTTTACAAATACTGATGTGTAGCCACTATAAATGGCATTCTGTGTAATTTTAAAAATTCTTATACGTAATGTGGCCCATCATTGGCAAATGCTTGATGCCCTCTCTAACTGGCCTTGAGCTGTTTGGATCTCTAGGCCGCGCCAGTGGTAGTTAAGAGTCAATACATTTCTCTCAGGCTGGAGTCATAAGTAGGCCAGATCAGGTAAGGACACCAGATTTCTTCCCGAAAGGACGTTCACAACCTGAATGGATTTTTTTTTAATGACTATTGGTAAAGGTTACATAATCACCATTAAACTGGCAATTTCAAAAATTCCAGATTTTTTTTAATTCCAATGTTGCCATCTACAGTAGTGGAATTCAAACACATACCCCTAGAGGTTTAAGGCTGTTGATTACTCCTCCAGTGACAATAGCAGAACATCACCACCTCTCCCAACTGCTCAAAAAGTAAATAAAATGGAACAACTAACGGTCTCATGAGCTTTTCGAGTAGATTGGGATATAATGTTTGATGGAATATTTGACCATTGATTAATGCCATAATCCACTATTCTCAAAAACCCTGTAGTAAGCTTTGTAGCAAACCCCAGTCAAAATGGACTTTTGTTAGCAACTCTAACACAAATGAATGGTGCCAGCACTTACAACTCTTTTCCTGGATACCTAACCTAATTTGTCTCAAACCAATTCCTGCTAACAGCTTTGACCCATCCTGATTTCTATCACCAGTCCTTTAGCCAACCTGCCTCACACAGGTAACGTCAAAATAATCCAACTGGTAGTCACTGATAATGTTGACCCAACATAACTTGAGCTATCAACTGCAACCTGACTTTCTCCAATTGGTTTCTTCCACATTGAAATAATAAACACCTACTGATGCTTGAAAAAGTGGAGTTATATCCATCCTGAGTCTCAGTTAAGCCCAATTGGAAGCACTTATACTTTTAATAAAATCAGGAGTGCAGAATTTGAACATATAACCCAGGCAGCACTGAGGGAACCATTTCAGATGTGCCAAAAGCTTGATCTATCTGATCTGATTTTACAGGTCGACTAATAATAATAGAGCAGGGAATCCTCTTGATGCTATGGGCATTATTGTTTATTCAACTGAAAAAAAGTCATTTGCATTTATATAGAAACTTTTAGAACCCAGAACATCTCAAAGCACTTAGCTGATTAGGTGCCTTTATTGAAGCAAAATTACTGATATAATGTTTGATACATGGCACCTAGCTCCTGTATAGCAATGAGATAAATAAAAAGATAATCTGTTTTAGTGTTGTTCCTTGAGTGATAAATATAAGCCAGCCCATCAGGGAAAAACTCCCCTGTCTCTTCTTCAAAATAGCATCATAGAACATTTTAATGAAATCTGAGAAGGCACACAAGACTTTGAACTCCATGAAAATCAAATTTACAGGTCTTTACTGTTTGAACGGCATTACTGGGTTCAATATGGCTGCTGCTTTCATGTACATAACAACAGTCGCTGCCTCACGAAGAAAGAAAGTATATGTGCAAAGCATTTTGGAACACTTTTGATACTGAATAGCGTGGCACTTTTTACGTATACAAATGGGTACTATATGGAGTTGGAAT
Organism: Rhincodon typus; assembly: GCF_021869965.1. NCBI lineage: Eukaryota > Metazoa > Chordata > Chondrichthyes > Orectolobiformes > Rhincodontidae > Rhincodon > Rhincodon typus. The sequence continues at coordinate 64,613,770 of NC_063334.1, forward strand.
TATGGCCAAAACTAGATTTCAGCAGGATGTAAAATAAGTTATCATAGTTTGCCCATCCACTATACACCCCATCCAAATGCACTTTCATTGATTTCAATGTTGGGTGGTATGTATAACAACAATAATTTAGATTTATGTGGCATCTTTAATGGAGCAAAATGTTTTGAGCCACTTCGCAAAGGAGTTACCTATCAGAAAACACCTTTAGCACCAGGCCACATTAGGAGCTATTAGGATGGATAGAAGTAAGTCAAAAGGGTAGATTTTAAAGATCATCATAAATAAGGAAAGAGATACAGAGATGTGGTCTTGTTTTGGGAAAGTTTGGCATAGTCATCAATGGTGAAGAAATGGGATGTACAGGAGAGCAAAACTAAAGATTGCAGAGCTGAGGGAGATTTGTAGGGCTAGGGGTGGGCCAAACAGCTTTTTGAGGGGTGGGGGGCCAAATAAAGGTAGGCTTACTGATTTATCCCCTATCAGAATAGACTGTTCTGTGTTCATTCTGTTTTGCAAACATATATTAAGTACAAAGGAAAAATTCAAATAAGTGAAATCCAGGAAGCACTCTGTGCTTTAATTGTATTTTTCTCTAAGAAACATTCTTACGTTTCAAAACACAGAACAACAAAATGTTAGATGTACACCATAGACCCGTTAGCATCTGAAAAGAGAGAACGAAGGTTAACTGTTCAAGCATAAGACCCTTGTCTGAACCGTGTAAAATATTTCCTGACCTAAATACATTCTCTCACTGAGGAAAAAAGACAATTTGTTCAATACTATTTGCTTTTATAAGTCTCAGCGACATTAGCTGCGGGCCATTTGTCATTAGATTTTTTTCCCTCCCCGTGACCTTTTATTCATTTGCAGGCAAGTTAATTTGTCGCTGCATAATCAGTTAGGAGTGGAATAGAATTGCTGTGGGGGGATGGGACTTGCTGCATATTTCTGTTTCTCAGCTCAATGGAAATGCACTCAATTAAAGGGTCCTTGTGAGCCACAGTTTGAACACAGGCATGCAAAAAAACTGCATGATGAAATGAAATACACCAAAACTACAAAAAAAAGAAGAGAACTTACATAGGCAGGATCTTAAAATTTTGGACCATAAAGCATATCGCATAGTCAAAATAGAATTAGTATGCTGAAAGTTTGATGGTGGATTTGAATTGGAAGATTAGAAATTCACTTTTATAAACAACAGAACTGTAGAAATCTCCTGCTTGAATTATCTCCAGCTTTGTTGTCCACCTATAGAATTTTTAGTGCACTGTTGTTTTCTGGTGTGTTCTATGCCCTAGAATATTTTGCCAGTTGCGTGTGTATGAGCAGTATTGGAGGCATGTATCATGTACTGCTTGTAACATCTGTGCAAGCATAAAGTGATTTAAGCATAGCCTATATTGGGCATTGAGATTCTGAGTTTTCAAGGCTCATAGGTTAATTGTTCACACAATTGAATGCAGTCTAAATGAATAAAACGCACTGACAGGCTAAATCAACAGATTACACTTGTGAACATTTGCCATATTTTAGGAAATTATTTAAAAAGACTAATTTTACAGGTCTGTGAGGAATAAGTTTATTTTCAGCAATAGATTGTAATTTTATGACCACTTTAATGTAGAAAAATACCCTTAGGCTCAAAGTACTTTAGAAACTCAGAGGCAAAGAGAGATCCTGGGAAAATTAAGTTATTATGGGGTAAAAAAAAGAATTTGATCAAAGGTGCATGGGGTGCATTTAAGGGAGGCAGGAGTGAATTACAGCAGATGCTGGTATCTGTACTGAAAACAAGAAATACTGGAAATCACAGCGGATCAGGCAGCATCCCTGGAGAGAGCCCTTCTGGACTGAATATCGAGTTCAACAATTTCAGATTGTGAACTCACTCCCATTCCTTCCCTTTCCTTTAGCTTTACTTGTTACATTCTCTGTCACCATGCCCTCTCTCCCCTCCCCCAACCCCAGTGGGACTGACCGATCTTTTCTGTCTGGCAGACACACCATTGTTCTGCCATTCTCACATTCCGATCACTTTATCTGATCTATCTATTTATCCTTTCTCTCCCAGCACTCCACCCCCCAATCTCTGTGCACCACTATTGCATAAATGCCACCCCCTCCACACTTCACGTCAGCTCTGATGGAGAGTCATCTAGGCTCGAAATGTTAACTTGCTCTCTGTCCATGGATGCTGCCTGATCCGCTGTGATCTCCAGCATTTGTTGTTTTCAGTCACTGAAGGGAGACACGTTTTCAACCATTTTAAAGGTTCTTGCAGCCTGCAGAGATGCAAGTGGGCTTCAGCAAGTGAGCTGACAATAGCACTGTGGTATATACAGGAAGCTATTGAGGTGGAATGAAAGTAGGAATTCAGTGGTAGGAGGAGGTAGTATATTCACGGAGATAGACACAGTTCTCTGTAGATAAGAGCAAAGGGCCAGAATCCAGTGTTGCCAGGCTGCTGCCAGGGCTCAGGTCATCTACTTAGGCTATAGAGGAACTTGGTTCAGGGCCTAGTGGAGTGTTGAAACAGCTGAGTGCAAGGAAAACCATTGCTTGATTGAAATTTCTGGCTTGCTACCCCATTCCATTATATGCCTTTGGTCAAAGCTTTATTTGCCCATAATAACATAATTTTGTCTGGATTTTTATTTGTCTTTGAGTCGCTCATGCATCTTGAGCCTAAGAATTCTTTTCTACACCAAAATCACCATATAAATACAATCTATTACTGAAAATAAACTTATTCCTCACAGACCTTAAAGCAGATCTCTTTAAATACTTCTCCAAAACATAATAGCTCTGGTTCTGATCAAAACTGTCAATTACCCAAATCTAGTTTAGACAACTAAAAAAGGGTTTCAAATGCTTGCTGTTTCTGCTCGTGATACTTTAGATGATTGATCGTTTTGTTGGCCTGTACGGAAAAGGTTTTTTTTCAGAAAGTGACAAGTTATTAATGATGGCTCTTTTTAAGGCTTTTTCTCCTGTTGTCATGATATAGAGATTATTGGTTTTATGTTTGTGTGAATGGGTATGGAATTGCCCTAGCTTGACATGAAGCCTTAAGGAACCTTAGCGAATGAATGTGAGGCATGAGGTGGCATGGATAACTGACGATAATTGTCTAGGGGAGTTGAGGAATGGGGTTTAAAGAGACTTATGTTTTCATTATAACTGGGGCAAAGTCCCACAGCACAAAGATGGGCCTTTCAGACTGCTTGGCCAGTACTGAGCTACCACTGTGTCTACCTCCAGCCTCTTTCCCAGGTTGGCTGGCCTGAGTGAAGCTTGTGAATTCACCTCAACATGAAAAATCACATCTTTGTGGGTATTTACTCCTGAGTCAGGTGGTTTTAGCGGGGAATTTCTTGACTCATGGTACCTCTCAAAGATGAAAATCCAGGTGGAAATTCCATTTTGAATTTGTTCTACTCCTGACTTGATACAAAATAAGTCAACAAGTACAGAGTTAATAGGTAAATGGGACTTGGTGTGGTTAGGGATACTTACAGCAGAACCTTGGATGAGCTGAAATTTATGGCAGGTGAAGAGCATGAGACAAAACAGGAGACCATTGGAATGATTATGCCTGGTTGTAACAAAGATCTCATAAATGTCAATATATATCTCCCATGGAGAAACATCATTTGGTAAACAAGATTATATTCATTCCAAATTTCCTGGAATCGTATTTGTATTAATTATGCATTACAGAGAATTGTATTTGAATTTTATTACACTGCTGTTAACATAGTAACAGTTTTCTTATACGGGTTGAAATTATTTCACATTGCAATTGTTATTTTTATACTTTCAGAATAATTTGAACTACTGTCATTATTAGCAATTATGAAGAAAGAAGAAAGAACGTATATTTGTATTCATGACCCCAGGATGGCCCATTAATGTGCATCATAGTTAATGAAGTACTTTGCACTGTTATATTTGATGGGAATAACATATTTTCTTTCGATTATATTGCTGAACAAACAAATGGCATTGTTTTTGGGAAATATGCCTTGATATGATATCCAGCAACATGCATCTATACCTTGGCTATGATGTAAACAATTATGTTATGTGTTTTGTAGGGGATGACGACCTAAGTGGAAGTGGGAAGAGATTTTGTGGAAGGTAAAAGGCAAGGTTACATGTGTCTTAAGGAAAATTTAAAGGATTGAAAGGTGGTTGGAGGAGAAAACTTCAGAATGTTTGCCCTGTGGTTAAAATATCAGCCTCTGATGGTGAAACAGAAGGAGTAGAGGACAAGTCGTAACTCAGATTCCAAGAAGCAGAGGCTGTAGGCCAAAATATATTGGCAGATGAACCTGTTAAGAGAAGACTCTGGAGACAAATGTAAATGAGGCTGAGGATTTCGCAATTTGATCTGCTGGCTGAGGAGGAGTCTCTGCAGCATTATAAGGCATGATGGATTTGTGGGAGAAAGATCAAATGGACTACAAATGTTTTTAACAACTCTGAATTATTTGGGAGATAGAGCAAAGAAACAAGAATAAGAAGTTTTAAGAAATCAGCCTTTTAAATGGTGAATGTGCTCAGGTATTATCAGTGTAGGAAGAGGGGTAGGGATGCAAGAATACAAAATTGCAGCAGTTAAATAACATACACTTCACGCTTAACCAGATGTGGGGGAGGGATAAAATGTCGGTATTACATAGCATATGGTTTGAATGCAAGGGATAGCCTGAAAAGTTAATAAAGCTTAGCCAGAGGTACACAGGTGGTGGCATGCATGTGATGTAAGAGGATCTTCCAAAGATGTTTTTATTGAGATGCTCATAAATAATCTGAACTGCGGAACAAGAAAGTTTGATCTGTGTTGAGTTAGCTCCTGCCAGATGAATAATGATATAGACACTAATTTGACCTGCGCAGCCCCAGTCTGGGGAGTGGAAAAGTTAAGTCAGGGTTTCAGCTCTTGATCAATGTCCAATGACTCCTGCTGGAAAATTATGCATGTACAGAGAACGGTCTCAACTGTGAGACAAGTAGCCATTTGACATTCCATGTAGGCACATGAATAAGAGGTACGGGTCAGGTACCTATTTAACCATATGTCCGAAAAATGAAAAGATCTAAAACTGAAGGTTCTTTCAGAAGCAGACTGAGCAGACCTGGAGAACAAGCTAGATTTTTGACCCTTTGGAAAGAAACTTTGTCTGACCCAAACAGACCTAAAAGAGAAATGTATTTTCCAAAGGGTTGGACTCAGCAGTTTGATCCCATTGGAAACCAAACCTTCACGTTTAGATCTATTCGGGTTATGCAAGTTTTCTCAAAAGGGCCTTAATGGACCTGAACAGTCTTGAACGGACTATAGTGGACTCAAAATCCGAGGCCATCCTTTATCTGAAAATCACTTGGTCCTGAGGTTTTTGGATAAAGATTTCCAAACTGTATCAGTGTATGCCCTCGGCTCATGGAATAGTACCATAACAGACATTTTAGCAAAGACGGGGAAAAGAAGATAAAATTAATATAATTCTGAACAATTTTCTGTCAAAATAATATTAAGATTGTGGATTACCAGCAGGTTGTTACCACAGATTACTACAGAACAGAGACCATGTATTGCTAAATTTCTGATATGCACTACCAGCAAGTTAAGGTAGGTATGTACATTTATGTGTCAAAAGGAGTAAAATCTAGCATTGACTGATCACTGCCTCTAATTGAGTCTCAGGCCTCATTATCATTGAACCAGAAGTTGTGGATGTCTATAGGCTGCACAGTTCAGCTCTGCAGCACCAAGCAAGGCTTGAATTCGAGCAATGGTGGCAAAGCAGTTCCAGTCATATCTGGCAAGCCAACATGGAATGCCCTCGTACAAATGCAACATATGTGCCAGAAGCATGCAGAGTGATTCTTATTGTCAATCAGCCTGTAATGCTGATTTGGCACACAATCTGCCATTTTAGACTGCACAGATCCAGTTAGTGCACTTGCATAATCACTGCCGGCTGGACATGCCTTCAGCTTCATGAGAGACCCAAGCCCTATTTAAAGAGCTAATCAGCCAACTTCCAGTGATATGCTGTTGACTTAGAAAACCTGCTTCAGTGATGAGAGCTATAGTTAGAGGCCCTCTAGATTGCAGCACAACTTGAAAATGGGGCACAAGCCGCACAGAGAAGAAACAGTGTGTGGAGTGGGTTGGCTCTCAGTAGCCAGCAAGGATCTTAGGGAACATTACATCTCCCTCCATTTTGGCTGAAGCAGTAAGGTGCCTACGTCCCTCCAAGGAAATGATCATTGGACATTGCCACTTGCTACATTCTGAACCACTGCCTCACAGATAATGGCACCACCAGTCACATTCACTGTCACCATTGCCATTATTTTCTGGACCAGTGAATCCTCCTGGGCAGCAGCACATGACATTAGCAACATCTCACAATTTGTAGACCACTTCAGGATCAAGGAAGTGATAGAGTCCTGTATAGAAGGAGAGGAGATTTCATTGTCTTCTCACTGACCAATTCCTCTGCCTCCGCCGCATCTGCTCCCAGGATGAGGTGTTCTATTCTAGGACATCCCAGATACCCTCCTATTTTAGGGATCATACTTTCCCCTCCTGTGTTATTAAGGACGCCCTCAACTGTACCTCCTCCATTTCCCACACTTCTGCCCTCCAACCCCCTCCCCCCCCAACAACAATAAGGATAGAGTCCCCTTAGTCCTCACATACCATCCCACCAACTTCCGAATCCAATGCATCATCCTTCAACATTTCCGCCACCTACAATCAGACCCTACCACCAAAAAGATATTTCCCTCCCCAACCCGGTCCACTTTCCGCAGGGACCGTTCACTCCACGACTTCCTCGTCAGCTCTACACTCCCCGAACAAGTTCCCCACCACACCCTTTCCCCACAACTGCAAAGAGGTGCAACACCTGCTCCTACACCTCCCCTCTCACCTCCATCCAAGGCCCCAAAAACTCCTTCCAGATCTGGCAGAGATTCATCCAACCTGATCTATTGTATCTGTTGCTCCCCATGTGGTCCCCTCTATATCAGGGAGACCAACGCAAACTTGGAGACCAGTTCGCAGAGCATCTGCGTTGTGTATGCATCAACCAACATGACCTTCCAGTTGCCATCTATTTCAATTCCCCCCCCCGGCTTAAACTCCCCTGGTGACACATCTATCCTTGACCTACTCCACTGTCAGAATGAGGCCAAATGTCAACTGGAGGAACAACACCTGATATTTTGCCTTGGGAGCTTATAGCCCAATGGCCTCAATATTGACTTCACCAACTTCAAAATCCCTCCACCCCCAGCCTTATCCCATGTCCAGCCCTCCCCATCCTCTTTGCGTCCCTGACCTGACGTAACCTATCCATCTTCTTACTCAACTGTCCGCATCATCCTTCCTATTAACCAATCACAATAACCCCCTGCCTGCATCCACCTATCACCATTCCACCTACTCTCCCCCCCAGCCCCACCTCCCTCCCACTATTTACTTCTGGGCTTCCCTCCCCTTACCCAGTATCCACTCGAATATGTTTCCAATTTCATAGTAGTCAGCTGTATCAACCATAACATTGCTTCAATGAAGCACAGTCTCTGTCACCAGGTCTCTGGAAACAGCCTGGAGAGGATAGATAGAACAAGGGGGAAGAGATAAAAGTGAAGGAGATAAAGGACTGCGGAAGATGCATCGGGCACCCTTTCATTCTTGATGGACTGAGCAGATACTCATACTCTAGTTTCATTGTGATGTGAACCCCACATCACAGTTGGTCCAGAATCTTCCGTTTTCAATAAATCTGCTGCAAACAATCACAACATCACCTTCAGCAAAATCCTGAAGTAAATTCTAGCAACAAAGCAACATTCCACAACAACTTTATCCGACAACACTTCTGATAACACGTACAAAACTCAACAATTTACCCTGATGTACTCCCTTTGTGCCTGTTTGTCTGGTCTAGCATTCATATTCTGTGCTACTCCAGTGACAACATACAGCTGATGGAAGGCAACTGACTTTCACTGAGGAATCTACAGTCAGTTTTGGAGGATAACTTTAAGCAGCTCTGAGACTTGAGGAGCTCGCTCTAGACTTCACCGTCTAGTCATGGGCAGTAGTTACCTGAGCTGGTTGGATGAAAGGCAACAGGAAAGGTACTGGTGAGTATAATGTATAGAGAATTAACACTATTTTCTTGAAAGGGGATACTGGCTCATGCTTCAGGGAACCACTGTCACTCCTCTCTGGGCAGTACCTAGGAAATCCCAGTAGTCTACTGAAGGACAAATTCCTGGACTGCTGTGAAAGCCTGCAACTGTCTTTGAATTCTGGTCTCCCTGTTATAGGAAAGATGCTGTGAAACTTGAATGGATTCAGAAAAGATTTACAAGGATTGAAGGGCTTGAGTTAAAGGAAGAGGCTGAATAGGCGGGGGTTATTCTCCCTGGAGCATTGGAGGCTAAGGATTTACCTTCATAGTTGTTTATAAAATCATGAGGGGCGTGGATAGGGTGAATAGACAAGGTCTTTATCCCAGGGTAGGGGAGTCTAAAACTAAAGGGCATAGGTTTAAGGTGGGAGGGGAAAGGTTTAAAAAGCCTCCCTAGGGCAGAGGGTGGTACGTGTATAGAACAAGCTGCCAGAGGAAGAGGTGGAGACTTGTACAATTACAACATTTAATGGGTACAGCAAGGATGGGTACATGAATAGGAAGAGTTTAGAGGGATACGGGCCAAATTCTGGCAAATGGGGCTAGATTAATTTAGGATATCTGGTCAGCATGGATGTGTTGGACTGAAAGGTCTGTTTCCATGCTGTACATCTCTATGGCTCTATGACACTGAGTGCCAACATGGTAGAGGCTTCAACAAGCTGAAAACCCATGACTCAGTTTGACCTTACAGTGCAGCGCCCAGATAATTTGTTACAGTGGAAGCTGGGACATCAGATAGCAGATGTGCTGTGTCAGTAGATTTGCAAATCCTGTGTACACTCCATTTCCAAATTGGAAAGGATGTGTTCAGAGCTTTGCTTTCAATCCTGTTCCAATTTGGAGCCAGTCTCCTCCATGCACTTTGACAATACAAAGGGGATCTGAAGCATGCCCATCATTGTGCCAAGCATTTAATTGGGAATGCACATCAAGATTCTCCTGCTCATTGCGCCATTAGAATTCAAATTGAACAAAACTCATCTCGAATAATACCTTCTATTGAACTGGCATTTGAACTATACTTGATATTTTAAACAATCTGCTGTGACGTATTATGAGATATGGGACTTGAACCCAAACCTCCTGACTGTGCCACCAGAGCGCCTTTTGAACTATGCATTCCCCCATGCCCACTTCCACCCAGTGACTAACTGTGCCAATCTGACCCAATGCAGGCCTTCACAATTTATACAGTGCCATTAGCTAAGTGGCTGTGACCGTCAGATCAAGTGGAGGTGCTTCGACATTGCTAGACTGTGACCACCTTCTGTGCTATAAGCGTAATCATCCGTTTTGGGATGTGACAATCTTTACAGTGGGAAGACTGTGGGCTGTTGGTGTCCCAAAACTCTGCCTCCTTCTTACTTCATCATAATTAAGTTCTGGGCCGGAAGGCCCATGCTCATCTTCCTGTTCTGCTGTCAATTGAGGCTCTTACACATCAACAAAAGACCACTTAAGGAGCTTGTCAGCTCACTACCATTGGAATTAAGCACCTGTAAGTGCCTCTATTAGCATACATCATGCCTGACGTGTCAACCAGTATAGGCAACTTGTCACTTGATAAGGTAGAGGTCAGTGTCTGATCAAGGGACTGGATATTGGGCTGAGACATGCACACTGGGATCCACACCCTGCCCCTGTTTCCGATACCCCTGTCCTCCTGCACCCTGCAACCCCAGACCTAAAGACATCAATGCCCCACAGCCCCATCATCCCTTCTCCCTATCACTAAACTTAAGGCCCTCTGTGATCCTGGGTCTCTAGCTGGGGAATGGAGGAGGCTATTCTCCCAGCACCAGCTATGGTATTGTCTGTGGCACTGCTGAGCACACGCCAAGCTCTGTTTGTCTGGCACTTGATGCTGTGCGCACGGTTACTTCCATGTCAGAGAGCCAGATCAGGATGCATTGGATTGAGAAGGCCATTAACCAGGAAAGTCTCATCATCCTGGAAGGTGGCTGAAGTGGCTTTAGAAATCACAAGGGGCCCCCACAATGTGGAGCATCATCTTCTTCGGAGGACTCTGGTGATGCAAATGTGCACAGGATCCCACAGTCATCCTAGTCAACCACCACCAAATCTGAGACGCTCACTGCATCACGGAGACACCCTGCCCTGCAAGAAAGAGGAAAGAATATTAGTGTTAGTATTATGTTGTTTGGGTGATGAAACTCCTGTCAAAGCTGAATAACTGTTGGCATGTAGAAGATGCAACAGAAAGGTGTGAGGCTTGCAGCATTGTTGTTATGTAAGGGTGAGGTAGAATATTGAACATGAGTCCTGATTATTGATGGGTAATTGACGAGGCTGTGGTCCATTGAGTGTGCGAGAGGTTGTTGGTGCAGTGAATAGGAGTTGCCATTTGAAGATGCATTCACTAACTTTGACCATGCTTGTGAGATGATTTATCTCTTTGGGCAGATCTTTGGGAAGGTTCTAAGAACTGACCATTCCATCTGTTTGCTTATCATTCCCTCATTGGCCTTCTATTAGAATATCCAAAAAGAGAGGTTTTGCAAGAACTGTATGAAATATTAGTTAAACCATAGCTAAGTACAGTGTATAATTCTGGTCACCATAATAAAAGAAGGACATTATCATATTAGAAAGGATTGGAAAGGAAATTTGCGAGGATGTTTATTGGAATGGCAACTTTTACTTATAAGGAATGATTGGGTTGGCTGGGTTTGGTTTCTTTGGAACAGGGAGGTTGAAGGAAGAGTTAATTGAGCTGTATAAAATTATGACAGCTGTGTTAGATGTCACACGAAAGACCTATATTCTATGGCAGAGAGAATTATATCCTCAGGGTATATTTAAAGTAATTATCAGAAGGATTATGGAGGTGAAGAGAAAACAAAAAGTCCATTGTCTCAATCTTCGTGGTGAAAAATTTCATCAGCTTTGCACATTTGCTGTTGGGGTGAGAATGGAAGTACATAGCAAAAGAGTTTAAGGAAGTAGTCAAGGAAACAATACTATACGTAAAATGCAGGATAGATCCAATCTGGCCAATTACCGCCCCATCAGTCTACTTTTGATTACCAGTAAAATGATGGAAGGTGTCATCAATGGTGCTATCAAACAGCACCTGCTCAGCAATAACCTGCTCAGTGACCCCCAGTTTGGATTCCTCCAGGGCCACTCAGCTCCTGACCTCATTACAGCCTTGGTTCAAACATGGGCAAAAGAGCTGAATTCCAGAGGTAAGGTGAGAGTGACAGCCCTTGATATCAAGGCTGCAGCCGACCGAGTGTGGCATCGAGGAGTCCTAGCAAAACTGGAATCAATGGGTGTCAGGAGCAAACTCTCTGGTGATTAGCCATACCTGACACATAGGAAGATGGTCGTGGTCATTGGTGGTCAGTCATCTCAGCCCCAGGACACCTCTGCAGGGGCTCCTTAGTGTAGTGTCCTAGGCCAAACCATCTTCAGTTGCTTCATCAATGACCTTCCCTTCATCATAAGGTCAGAAGTGGGGATGGTCACCGATGCTTAAACAATGTTCAGCACCATTCTCGACTCCTCAGATACTGAAGCCATCCATGTTCAAATGCAATAAGATCTGGACAATATCCAGGCTTGGGCTGACAAGTGGCAAGTAACATTCGTACCACATAAATGCCAGGGTACGACCATCACAAATAAGAGACAAGCTAACCACCTCCCTTGACATTCAATACCATCACTGAATCCCCCACTATCAACATCCTGGGAGTTATCATTGATCAGAAGCCCAACTGGACTCACCACATAAATACAGTGGCTACAAGAGCAAGTCAGAGGCTAGCAATAAAGTGAGTAACTCACTTCCTGACTCCTGAAAGCCTGTCCACCATCCACAGGGCACAAGTCCAGAGTGTGATGGAATACTCCTCACTTGCCTGGATGAGTGCAGCCCCAACAACAATCAAGAAGCTTGACACCATCCAGGGCAAAGCAACCCACTTGATTGGCACTGCACCCACTCCCTCCACCACTGACACTCAGTAGCAAGTGTGTGTACTATTTACAAGATGCACTGCAGAAATTCACCAAAGATCCTCAGACAGCACCTTCCAGACCCACGACCACTTCCATCTAGAAGGACATGGGCAGCAGATATGTTGGAACACCACCATCTTCAAGTTATCCTCCAAGCCACTACTGTCCTGACTTGAAAATATATTGCTGTTCCTGGAATTTCCTCCCTAATGGCTTTGTGGGTCAACCCACAGTAGGTGGACTGCAGCAGTTCAAGAAGGCAGCTCACCTTCTCAAAGGCAACTAGGGATGAGCAACAAATGCTGGCCAGCCAGACACCGACAACCCACAAAATGAATTTTTAAGAAAGTAGATGAAAGATGCGTGAGGTTAATAGAGCCCTCAACCAAGATCTTAAAACATGGAGTTGTTTGGAAAAGGAATGTGTGATCCAGTGGAACTTGATGTTAACCAGCCAGAAGCTGTTGATAGATGTCTAATACAATTACGTCTGAGGTACTTCCATTTTGTGTCTCTTGGACTTGAAGGACTGGAAGTTGGTTCTGGACCTTTGGAAATGATTGGATGGTGACAATGACACTTTTGTTAGGGATGTGTTCTTTGAGAGTCAAAACGATGAATGAATGAATAAATTGCAGCTGCAGAGTTAGAATATCAAAGGAGGCATGAAGATTTCGCAGCTGGAAGTTTGGAAGTACAGTTGGAATTAATTGAAGATGAGTTATTTCCATGGGGCAGTTCTGAAAGAAATACCATTGAAGTCAGGCTGAGAAATATGAGAGTGATCAGTAATAACCTACAAAGAATCGAGAGGCCATAATATCATGGGGTGACCATAAATATGGGTAGGAGGCTTTATATGGTGTGAGAAATTCCTTTGACATTTTGAATATAATTTATGTATTGCATCAGGTTTGGGAACAATGAACTACTTTTCTCCTAATTATTATCCACTTTGAAGTTGATTAGGTCCTTTAAGCTCAGTGCTTATCAAAAATTCATAAATTGCTGAGATTGTGATTTTTTTGATCACAGTTCCACTCCTCATCAACTCTGACTTTGGCATCTGAGTCAAATTAGTCCTCTCCAGTTTATTGGAAGAGTATAAAACAAAGTTATTGATATTTTAATCTAAACCAGCATATGCTGTAGGATTAAATCATACCTCAATGAAGCATGAAATGCCAGGACACGGGACAGAATCCCATATTTGAGCAAAATGCTGCTTAAACTTTATAAGAATTCACATATATGCTAATTTAATTATATTCTCCTGTTCCAACCACAAAATGGCAAGTAACTTGCAGATGTGTGCTATTAAGTATATGTTTAAGAATACTTTTTGACCAGAAAAATAGTCGGGAAACTTGAGAAGACTTTTGTAAAACTACTGACGTATGATGAGTTGTTAAAACTGGTTGTTCTGTACCATTCATCTCAATAAAAAGAAATGAGCGATTAATAAAACTTGAGCAGGACAAACAAGCATTAACCACAGTCTAGTGAGCAAAAATAGAATGCTTTAGGGTAAATTTTACACGGCTGTTCTTCCTGTGATCTGACAAGTCTTGACAGGTTTTATATGCACTCTGTTTTTGGACAAGATTATACCCATTATCAGTTTCTCTTCAGGTTAAGTCCTCATGTTAAGTAATTATAACTCCCTTGAAATAACAATGTCCTATATAACTTTTTAACATGATATATATTCAAAGCAAAATGGCCAAACAGAAAGAAATTATTTCAATATTTTTCTCTTTGAAGTTATTAAGTGAAGAATTGCCAGCTGCATTAATATAATTGAAGCATCTTACAAATGCAAGCTGCCTCTGTGTCAAAGCTGCAACCAGATTTGTATTAAAGGCATTGACCTGAGTTGCCACAACACACATTCTCCAGAACCAAGAGAGCTGGAATCCTCAAGTTCACCTTGGCAACCAATCATAACGCATAGGATTTTATTCCACAACAGTAATTGGCTCACAAATATTGTTCAGGTGGCAGCAGCGACTGTGTTTGGGATTAAATACAAAGAGAGTCATTCAGCAAGGTGGGCACAGGTAGGGTTTGCTAACCTCGCTCCCAGAATTGTCCTGGGCTATTCGTATGTTAAAAGTTATACTCCCATCGAGGTTGTGAGGGAAAAAAAACCCATGGGAGCAATGTGAAAAATTCTGTTCATCGTTTACTTTGGTTATTGCTTGTTTATTAGTCATAATAGTCATTGATATGGGTAAAGTGGCTTGACTCAATGGGGTGACTAGAGGAGTTTAAAAGAATGATGGGTGATTTTATTGAAATGTATAAGATTCTGACAGGGTGGGTGCTGAGAAGATGTTTTCACTTCATAGGTTGACTTGTGGAACTAAGGGATATCTCTCATTTAAGATTGAGATGAGGAGAAATTCCATCTCTGAGACGGTCATTAATGATTGGAATTATACACCGAATAGATGCATGGACTCTTAGTCATGGAATATGCTCTAAATTGAGATAGACATATTCTTGAACAACTGGAGTGTCATAGGTTACGGAGAAAAGGCAGGAGAGAAGAGTTGAGGTGACAATCCAATTGCCAATGATCTTACAAAAAGCACAACAGGCTTGCGGGACTGAAGGGCTCCTATTTTATGTTCTAATGTAAATTATAGCAGCAACTCCACTTGAAACTTTTAACACACTTGCGGCTTAAAAGGAGTTAATCCTTGAAATATCTTTAACAAAATATAGTGTAATGCACGCTCACATACTCATATCTATAATG
>NC_063334.1:64628758-64656719 GCF_021869965.1 Rhincodon typus
TAACAAAATATAGTGTAATGCACGCTCACATACTCATATCTATAATGAGTTGCAGAATCAGCAAGTGAGCATCCCATTATGTCCTCCTGATGCTTCCAGTATTTCAATACTGCTTCTCCACTTGGTGTTAAAAGATGACATAGATCAGAGAAAGCAGGAGGATCCTGTAACCTGAAGACTGTGTTTGAAGTGCTGCACTGGAATTAATCGTCTCAAAGTGCCTATAAGTGGGGAAAGGTGAAACTGAAATCTTTATATAAGGTCAGAATAAATACCTCTTCCACATTTTCTTTTTCTCTCTGCTCATTCACTCATTGCCTCCCCATCTATAAACATGAGGAACTACAACATATTATATTTACTGCCATGTAAATAATATTTAAAAGATGTGATACCCATCCAATAAAAGCTGACAGCCTGTCTGTGGACTGGGGCTGTGACCATCTGGTTGTAGCCCACAGAGAGCCTGGCATGAGACAAAGCCATGCCATCCTCCCCCATCAATACCCCCACCCACCTCATAGGAACATTCTGGCACCCTCCGCACTGACCGCTGTCTCACTTTGCTGGGGTCTGAGTGGCCCTCCGTACACTTCCCCACTTAACTTTCTTTTAGGGCATTCATTACTGTCTTTTGTCACAGAGCTCCTGCAGTTCCAGCAAAAGTGGAAGTGGCCAGGGCTCCCAGCCACACTGCTGAGTCTGAAGAGCTTTTGGCCTCTAAAGGGTCAGCAGCTCTTGGATTTAGAATTCTCTTCCTGAAAGCTTCCAGGAACCCCAATGGCAGGCAACTAAGGTGAATGATTGGAATTTAATCCCATGATGGCTCCTAGGAAAGTAAGGTTATTCATTGCCAGTGGACAAGACCACTGCTACAGTCATTAAATTCAATCCATTATATGCATTGCCATTTCATATTGTATAGGTTAGAAAGACTGCTTCAGGGCAGGAGAAATGGTTTTCAAATAATTTTCACACCAGTCATCCTCAGAGTAACTCTTAGATTTGTCTGCAAATATAATGGGTTTTGCTAGTTTGGGTCAGTTGTACATAGTGCTTATATTGCTTTTGGAAGGTGAGATGGATAAGGTTTAGTATTCCACACATTTCGAGGAATGTTATAATGAGGAGATTCGGTACTCTAATTCTACAATATAATTTTTTTGTGGAGTTCAGCACATACTGCAAATATTTTCTCTGGCTATATTTTATTCTCCCAAATCAGTTTCCAATTCTAAATGCATTCAAAGCAATATCACCACGATGTGCAGCAGCTTAATCCCTATACATTTCACCTCTTGTACAATTCCCCTGTGCATGACACTTTTCCAACTTAAAGGTGCTATATAGAGCAACAAGTATTAATATTGCACCTTTAATGTGCTAAAAACATCTCTAAGCACCACACAGAAGTGTTATAAAACAAAATTTGACACTGATCCTCATGAGACCACATTAGGGCAGATAGCCAAACACTTGGTCAAAGAGGCTGGTTTTTAGGATTGTTTTGCAGGAGGAAAAAGAGAGGTAGAGAGTTTTCGGGAGGTACTTCCAGAACTTAAGGTCCTAAGTTGCTAAAGGCACAGCCACCAATGGGGTAGGGATTAAAATTGAGGATTCTCAAGAGATCAGAATTAGAGGAGCCTTTGTGTGGACTGAAAAGGGAAAGTAATGGAGGAAAATAATGGGAATTATTGAACTCCTTAGATTTTGGCTCCTTAACTGGATTTCCAGAAACTCGGGGATATTGTACTATGGAACAGCAGGTCTGATTGGAGATAGGAAGAATGGTCAAAAAATGAAGGTGTGTTGAGAAGCCAGCTCTAATCTGCAAGATTGCAGCTTTTATTCAGACAGAACAAGAAGGTAGCAGTGAAATTACTCCCAGGAGGTAGGTTGACATTTTAAATCAGTAAATGATTTTGAAGCCTTGGATTTTTGCTTTGCAGATTTAACTGTGGCTTCCTTGATTCTTGGGAAACTCGGCAATGGAAACGAGGCAAGGTCAGCATTGGAAATTTCCTCTTGAACCTGAATCTCATCACTACCATTAAGACCCTCCTCATAGTGAACCCTCCTCATAGGTTCAACAGACTGTGCCTCAGCCTAGGATCAGATACCCTCCTTTTGGTGAGAAAACGGACACCTTGCCCCAGTTTGTGTGGTTAGATTTCAGGGATTAGGAGTTGAAACCCCTCCCTGGAATTCAGAGAAGGAATACTAGGGATGGAATAGAAAGGGGAAGCAAGGGGGACATGAGGTTAAAGATTGATCATCCAGTGGGGTTGGCCTCTCCCCACTAGGGCTGGGCCCCCATTTTGTACAGTAACCCTTGTCTACATCTTCTCACCCAGGTCAGGCACTGGGGTCATTTGGTCCCTCTTCCTTTTCTGCAATGGACGCCACCCAACTGGAAGTCTCACAACCATAGAGAGTCATAGAGTCATACAGCACAGAAATAGACCCCATGGTCAAACATGTCCATGCCAACTAGTAATCCTAAACTGAACTAATCCCATTTGCCTGCACTTGGCCCATATTCCTCTAAGCCTTTCCTATTCATGTACCTGTGTTTAAATGTTGTAATTGTACCTGCTTCCACCACTTCCTTTGGCATCTCATTCCTGACATGCACCACCATCTATTTGAAAAAGTTGACCCTCGGGTCCCTTTTAAATCTTTCTCCTCTCACTTTAAACCTATGCCCTGTAGTTTTGGACTCGCCTACTCTTGGAAGACCTTGGCTATTCACCTTTTCCATGCCTCTCATGATTTTATAAACCTCCATAAGGTCACCCTTCAGCTTCCGACGCTGCAAGTAAAAATAAATCCCAGCCTGTCCAGCCTCTCCCTATAACTCAAGCCCTCT
Source organism: Rhincodon typus (assembly GCF_021869965.1). Taxonomy (NCBI): domain Eukaryota; kingdom Metazoa; phylum Chordata; class Chondrichthyes; order Orectolobiformes; family Rhincodontidae; genus Rhincodon; species Rhincodon typus. The sequence goes on from NC_063334.1 coordinate 64,631,628, forward strand.
AGTCCTGGCAACATGGTTGTAATTTTTTTTCCATACCCTTTCTAGATATCAACATGTTTCCTAAAGCAGGGCAACCAGAAATGTATGCAGTATTCCGAAAGTGGCCTTACCATTGTCTTGGACTGCTGCAAAATGACGTCCAATTCCTTTGCTCAATGCTCTGATCAATGAAGGCAAGCATACTAGATGCTTCTTCACCACCCTGTCTAGCTACGACTCCACTTTCAAGGAACTGTAAACCTTCACCCCTGGGTTTCTCTGTTTAGCAGCATTCTCCAGGGCCCTACCATTAACTGTGTGACTCCTGCCCTTGTTTACCTTACCAAAATGAATTTATCTAAATTAAACTCCATCTGCCACTCCTTGGCCCATTAGCCCATCTGATCAAGATCTTGTTGTATTCTTAGAAAATCTTCTTCATGATCCACTATACCACCAATTTTGGCGTATCTGCAAACGTACTAACAATACCTCTTATATTTTCATCCAAATTGTTGATATAAATGAGGAACGGCAATGGACTCAGAACTAATCTCTAATAGGGTGGCCTAAATTCCTGGAGTGTGTACAAGATATCCCTTTTATACCAGTTTGTTGAAAAACCAATCTGGAGTTGTGAAATGATAAGGGTCATTTCCCAACCTGTGCCAGGGAAATTTTTGGTGTATCCCTCCATTAAGATCAGTGGAGAAATCCTCCCAAATTAGCTAGACAGGGTGGTGAAGAAGCATCTGGTATGCTTGCCTTCGTTGATCAGAGCATTGAGTAAAGGAGTTGGACATCATTTTGCAGCTGTCCAAAACAGTGGTGAGGCCACTTTTGGAATACTGAGCTGGCCAATCAGCGACGACTGCACCACCAGCTCTCCTCTACCACCTCACTGCCTCCTCCTCTGGACCCACCAATGTATGAGTTTAGGTGCCATCTCTTCACTGCTGGGCCCACCTCACTGCTGCCACCGCTGAATCCCACATTCACCCCACAACCAGGAGTCCCTGGCTCCGCCACCAAGCCAGGCTGTTGCAGTGCCTAGAATCCTGCTCCAGCTGCCTCCTCCGAGGTGTTGCCATTGCTGGCAACGCCATCTCGAATAGTCTGCCACCGCCACCTCCAATTGCTGGAGGAGCTCTGCTCCCACTGCCACTGCCTCCAATTGCTAGCAGGCTGTTGCCGCTCTGCGCATGGCCACGTTGCTGCCACTGACTAACCCGCCAAAGGAAAAAAAAACACAAAAGAAAGAAGAAACAAAAGAAAAAGAGCACAAGTGAAAAAAAAAGGAAGAAAGCAGATGGGAGCAGATGAACCCCGGGCAAGAGCCTGCATGCAGTCCTGCTACCCTGCTGCCATCTCACACAGGCCCTTTCGTGATCTTTCTGATTGCTTCTCCAGCCGAAGTTGTTGGTATACCTTGAAATACTGTTCAACCATAAGAAGATCTTTAAACCCGACATCTGGTGTCTCATCAAGATTCTAAAACTTTGTTTGCAAAATATCATCCGCCTTCATCATGCTTGTATATTCATCTCCACTGAAGTGCTCATCCATGTCTTCATCATTTCAAGACTTGATTTCCCTCACTGACTTGTTAAATTCTGCACTAATTAAAATTCAACGCATCCAGAACACAAATGACCATTTTGTACTGCACTAAATTCAGCACACCAATCTTTTCGGATTACCTCCTCCAACTGAAATTGTAATCTTTAATTGCCAACTCTACAACATTCTTTCTCCAAGCTCCTTTTCTGTGCCCCTTCACCCCACTTTCTATTATGTATCATTTGCTCTTTTGATTCTTCTCTACACTATATCCTTCCCTCCCTCCATTATCAATATCAGTGTCTCCAGACCTCACCCCACTGCACACTTCCAAACATCCCCACTTTAAAGCCTGCTTGGCAACAATACATTCTATCACTTCCACCATGTCCTCTCCCATTTCCTGTAAAATGTCTTGGAATGTTTGTCGGTTGAAGGGTACTATATTATTATAAGTTATTGTTCCTCCTCTAGCCTTACAAGTGCATAGGGAATAAACAATTGATGGGGTTATGATAACATCTTTCCATTTCCACTACATTTGAGTCCAGCCCAAGTTGGTGAGATAGACTGGTAACAGGATCAAAGGGGAATATACTCGATCACTCTCATCGTTGTTTCTAGTGCAACCGACCTTACAATACAAACTGATCACAATTCGTGATAAATTGACATTGAAATGCCTTCTCACCCAGAGAAATCATAAAATGTGATTGTTCCATAAAATCAAAACATTTGCATTAATAAAAGAGAGGATGATTGTCTATGGTTGGATCAAAGCATTATTGAGGTAAAGCAACTTTATTCTGCAATAATTTGCATTAGAATGTAATAATGACGTGTTGAATGCTGATATTGAAAACAAAAAAACACATGGTAATGAAAGTTTTGGTAAGGAGAAAAGAGGGTTATTTTGTCAAGTAGTGAGTCACTGAGTGACAATGAACAATTGTGGGACGTTACACATTTCCAGTCGAAATGTATTTGGGGTTGTACTGCAGAAGTGATGTGGAAAAGAAATGTTGCTTTGCTGCAAATCAAACTGTATCAGACTCTGTAAACACGGGTGAGATGTGCAAGACCGTTTTCAAAACTAAAACTTGAATAAACCTATTGCACTTTTTCCAGTATCTATTGCATTCCAAAAAGAAATTAATATGAAATTAAACATGAATTATGATCTGCATTTTTCAAATGTACTACACACTAAAATAAGGCAGAAAATGCATCAAAAACTAAAATAACTAATATCACAAAGGAACGTTTTATTTCCCTTATATTTTCTAAATGATTGTTCTTTTATAGAACTGCACATTTTAAATTGAGATGAAAAATGCTTGAAAATAGACAAGTTAGATTTTTATTCATAGGTTTTGAAAACAATATTTTATAATCAGAATATTCCCGGTAATGCTAATCACAGCAGTTTGTGAGTAGTAAGTGAATTTTTTTGTTTCAATTACATTGAATCAATTGACAAAGCTGGCAAGGAATTAATTGCTTCCCAAGGTGCACTCAATCGAATGTTACTGGGGACATTACACAACCAAGTCACCCCTCCGGTGCACAAATCTGGTTGTTGAACTTGATCCAGTACCTTAACTTAGAAACTCAACCACGTAAAAAGGAAAGGACAGATGTGCAATACAGTAATTTGGTATGAATCAGAAAATAAATAACATTCAGGCATGAAGCCAGTTTATGTAAGCTTGGACACTTTGGGTTCATAGGCTAAAGCCTCAGAGCAACTTTGCTAGTACGATGAAATCAACCTTATAGGAGGGAACAGGGAGTCAGGGTCTCAGGGTTTGTTTCTGCAGGTGTTGTGGCACGCACTCAAATTGAGAAGACAGGCAAATGAGAGCTGATAATGTGATGTACTACACGGGAGATTAGAAACTAAATTCTTAGCACAGAGGGTGGTTAAAATGTGGAATTGTCTGGCAGAAACTATCATAGAAACAATATTCCCAAATTAAGCTGCTTGAGAATGAAAATAATATTAAATGAAGTGGGAATGAGCAAATCAGAATTAGACCAGCTGACTCCTGTGGAGTAAAATACCAATATGGATTTGATGGATGGGATGGTGCTATTATACTCTATGGTTCTATCATTTCATAATATTGCGATATATTTTAAAATAATTTTTCACAAATCTGCATACAGCTAGAAAAGTAAAATCACACAAAAATATGGAGCCTGCAAAGGCATAAAGGTCATAAAGAAAATGAATATCTTTAAGAATTATTACAATTTAGAATCTCCAATGTTCACTCGTGGGCAAACAGTTAAACAAAACATTGTGATTATATGTATGTTTCATTTTAAAAACTACATGAACGAACAATAATTAAATTATTGTAATGGCTTATGCGCAGATGCCATAGTAATTATATCTACGTAAACTGAATCCGTTTAGAAAGCTAAGCAGTGCTGATAATATTTTACAAATTTGTTTCATTGCTGTATAAATAAAATTGCTGGTCGACGAAAGGGTATCGCATATAATTAGACCGAGAGCCTATGGCTGCCCCCGACATCGTTATTGTCTATTTATAATCTGATAGACAAGAAAGATTTAGCATGTGTGATAACGTGCCTCTACAGCATGCTCACGATATACATCATACTTTGCTATTCATTGGCTAGGCAAATATTAAACTTTCATCTCTATCATTTTAAAGGGTGAAACCTCTTGAAAGGATTTCGTTGTAGCAAGCAAGATACATAAATGAATCGGAGCAAACAGGAATGATCCATTGATAGAAACCAGCAATGGCTCTTGTTAAAACATTTTGGATGTGGCTTTCCAGACGCCAGTGAGGTTATTGTCAGAGCTTTGCTGCTGCCCCATCCCCCCACTCAGTCGCCTTTGTAGAAACACTCAGTGGAAGAATGAGGAAATGATCGCTGGTTAATGCATTGCCACGGGCTCAAAATAAAACACGCTCAACATGTCCAAACAGAAACATTGTTATCAACCGCACACACACACAACAAAAAGAAGCTATTACGAAACACCGACTACGACCTCTGCAGAATGTGTTTATGGCACAAATGTGAGTGAAGCATGAAAGTTGCACTTCAGCTAAACACGGGCTGCCTTTCGGTTGCAGAGACCCAGGGTGATCGCTGCCAAATACGACACAATATTTTAACATCCTGCCCCCACAGAGAAAGAGAGAACATTGATTGTTCGGCATGCGGATTGAACAGCTTCTCGTTGCGTGTTCTGTACTCGAGCAAACGTTTGCTCTGCAAATATTGTCTCCTATGTGTTATCGGCTGGGAGGGGGGAAGGGAGCTCTAAGGGCAAGGACAAATAGCAAGAGGAATAAACACACAAGCCGTCGTCAGAGAAACACCACTCGCCAAACGGTTCAGTTGCCGCACATGCAGCAAATACACGCCACACCACAGATTATATACTGCAGAAACTACACAACACAGACTGCACAGACGAGGCGCCTATCTGCTGATTAAATCTGGGAGTTGCCCAGCTGCATCAAACCAGGATAACTCCATATTCTGGTTTGTGAATTTCAGACAGATTTGTTTTTGCGCCAGGGAAGAATTCCACTTAGATACGTATCGAAAAGCAATGGGCACACGTGAACGTGCCCATTGGCAGAAATACAGGGAAAAAAGTGAAAGATTCGCATTGATGGACACAAACGACACGTTTTATAATCCTGCAAGCAACACATAGAAATGCAAACGCATCTAAGTGACATTGCAGAGATATGCATAAAAATCATGCAAGTCATCCACCAGAGAGTAACGGACAGCATATACTATACTCAAGTCATATGCTACACACGCCAAAACGCCTACGTATCCAAATTTAAAATACAACGCGTATACACAAGTAGATGCAGCTATGATAAACGATGTAAGCACACAAACAAACACCATACACAGATCGTACATATAATTCCCAGACATAACATACAATAATTCTTTGGACATATACAAAAACAGACACGTACAGGAACATCCACAAATGTAAACAGAATCGCCATATATGGGCACATTATAAAATCTGGCGCACAAGAAAAAAAATTACAAAGGGACACGGAAAACTTTATTTTAAGGATTGCTGCAAATCGTCTCTAACATCAATTCCACCCTCGGGCGACTGTCTGTGTGGAGTTTGGACATTCTCCCTGTGTCTGCGTGGGTTTCCTCCTACAGTCCGAAGATGTTTAGGCTAGGTGGATTAGCCATGGAAAATGCAGGGTTACGGGGATAGGGTTGGGGTGGGTGGGTCTGGGTGGGATGTTTTGCGGAGGGGAAGCGGGCCGAATGGCTTGCTTCCGGACTTTAGGGATTCTATGATTTCATAATGTTTTCACTGCAGACTATCCATCTCGCTTGGGCTAATGCAATGGAACAGCAGTCCGCGTACCCTTAACATGGTAATTAAAAAAAAATCAGTCACTGTGTTCTTCATGGCTTGTCTAAAAGAACACAGATCAAAGATACTGCCGTTCCCTTGTAATTGCTCAACAATTAAAATACACTGGCAGAGCAAAAATTCTTACATGTTTAATTTAGGAACAACACAAACACCACAGAGGGAAATGATTCCTTTACAGATTAAAGTGAATGCTTCCAGCTGTCGTGCTTTTAAAATATGCTGGATAAAGAAGATTTTTTAAATAAAAGTGCTGTGTGCAAAGAAGAGTGATGTCCTTTCTGATTTTAAAGTTCAATGCTTGAAAGTATAATCTTAAGTAAAATGGTGGGCTATCGTTTTGGTTGAGGTGCTGAAAAGACTATTAGTCTAAATATTGTCTTCAATCTGTATTTTCTGGATGAATAGGAAAGTAATTTCTGGTAAAGGACAGATCGCTATAATTGTAAATAGGCATGAGATAAATTATCTGGATGGTGGTTACATTTTACTGCATATCTAAATCCCATGACCTAAGCGTTCTGGATGAAGGCTGAAGAAAATCTAAATGTGTGCCTTCCGTAGTATAAGTTCTGGATGAAGCTGCAAGTCAGTGTAACTAAGATAACAAGGTGTAGAGCTGGATGAACACAGCAGGCCAAGCAGCATCAGAAGAGCAGGAAGGCTGACGTTTCGGGCCTAGACCCTTCTTCAGAAACTATTTGTTTTATGTTCACTGGGTCCTACATTCTTGGATCTGGTTCAGCTGGGTGCTTGATTCAGGTACTGCTGGCTGTTGAGGGCTTTGACGAGACAAGGGTGGAAGTGTCTGAGTTTTGCAGGCTCTGCTAGCTAAACGCTCCACTGTTGGGAGTTGAATGCTCTAGTGCTGACTCTGTTGGAAGCTCCTTTGACACGCAGGGACTGACGACTCTGGCGCTGGAAGCTCAGCTCCACTCTCTCTCTCACACACACACACACACACACACACACAGATGGGAAAACGCGCAGCCAATGATTGAGCTCAGTTTCATAAAAGCTGCGCTCTGAGTGGCTGCAGGGCGAATGTCTGTGAAACAAAGGAGAAGAGCCGGGTCTGGAGCACAGACACAAATGTTCCGCCAGCAAAACACACAGACACTGCGAGGACAAGCCAATCCACCCAGTAAAACACACAGACACTGCGAGGACAAGCCAATCCACCCAGCAAAACACACAGACACTGCGAGGACAAGCCAATCCACCCAGAAAAGTACAGACACTGTGAGGACAAACCAATTCACACAGACATTGCGACGACAAGCCAATCCACCCGGCGAACACACATCCAGCCATACAGCCACAGTGGTATAGAACAGGCAGTCACATTAGCACAGCACTTGATGTAAAACAAACAAATGCATTTATATTACACGAAGACCAGGGCAAAACCGAGCCAATACCGATCGTAAGTACAGTAATCTCAGTGTGAAGTTTTACCAGTCCCACCAGACAATCGTCTCTTTTGGCAAGACAAGTAAGCGCTTTTCAAGTTCATGTTTTGTAAAATAAAACTTTACTCCCTGTTCCCAATTTTGAATAAAATCTAGGAGATTACTGAATACGATTTAGTTTTGATTCATCTTGTTGATTTGAAAATTGTGTCCGATGCTGTTTCCTTCTTTTTGGTTTTACTTCCATGATTTTTAAAAGAGGAAACAAATTTGTCTGTTAGTCCCTCGTGACACCTACCGTGCTAACTTGAGCTTGTAAATAGCTGCAAGTTTTTTTTTGCTGAAGTTGACTTTAATAAGCATTTACAACTGTCGATCACGAACGCTTCCCCTCCCCTGCTTTTATTGCTGATATGAAAAGAACATGCAGCGTGTACTGAAGATTTGTGTTTAATCTCACCCAGGCGATAACAGCTCCCTAAGAGATCCCCCCCATTAAAATTACAGATTTCAAGTTTTCCCCGGTTTTTTTTTGCTCTCCAAGGCGAGATCAGTTTTCTGATACGCTTGTCACCGATTTTTGTTCTCACGTCAAGCTACAGGGAATCTTGGATTCACGTGATTGAAGCTCGAACAGTAACAAAATAGCTGCTTTTAGATGGTTGGTTGTCGAAACCTCCCCCTTCAAATCCATCAACAATTCATTACAGCTTTTAGCTCTAAACGCCAGCTAATTAAACTGTGTAGCTCCTAATCCGAGTACAAGATGACAAAAAAAATGGTAAGCAGACAATCGTCAACGTTTGCAACAAACCGGTGCTGGTTATCTAAGATATCTTTTTTATACTCCTTCTTCCTCTCCCCACCCCCCCTCCTTCTCCCCCCCCCCCCCCCGTCCTCGTCTTGTTGTATTTGAAGCTGTCGATTATGAAATTACCACATGATTGACTGGCGTCGTTTCCTCGCTTAATTTGTATGTTTGACACTGTTTTGAGAGACGATGGTGCCACGTCCGGACAAAATGTGTAATCCAGTCCAGGTTTCTGCTGTTATTTTTTTCCCCTTGCCTAATTTATCCCAGGGTTAGCACATTCTGTCTTCTTTCAACCGGACGCTTGTAGTTTTCCTTTCTTTTCTCTCTGTGCCATAATCATTTACTGATCATGATGTTTCCAAAAGTATGCGGTTAAGGCGGAATGTGAAGTTTGAAAACTTTATCTTTTTTTTATTTTTGGACCTGTGTATCAAATCTTTTTTGTTAAAAATAAGATCAATATATATTCCAATGCATGTGGCTATTGTTGCTCGGGACGCGAGTGTGGACTTTATTTTTTTTCGTTTGCTGGGAAAAGGCACGGAATCCGGTCTGTGTGCCAGGAGAAAGGAGGAGGAGGAGATAGAAGTGAAACATTGACTTAGCGATGAGGTTTAGAATGTTTCTTCCATTCTGTATTACACTGGATATTAGCACAAGTTGTGCAGCATGGGTGATGTATGGGGAAATGTTGCAGTTTTTTTTCTTTTTATATGAGGGGGGGGTTGTTGTAATGCGGGGAAGAGATGTTTGAATGATTTGAAGGTAAGAGTTGCAGCTACCCATGATGCATGCTTTTCAGACTTTGAATGGTTACACTGATCTTTGTCAAACAACCTCATTTGCGGTCACTGAGGCCACCTTGGTGCAGAGCTCATGGAGCGCGAACGGGCGGTGATCCATTTCCAGCAATGTTTTTAAACGCGTTTCTTTTGCACTATGATAACTTTTTCAGATGCTCGTGTTTGGCAAAAGAAAAAAAAAGTCCGTGTCTTTTTTTTGCCTTTCCCCAAACCCCCCCGTATGTTCTTTTTTTGTTTTTTGTGTTGCTCCTGTTTTCGTCTCTCATTTGGGTTGGTGTGAAATTACAAAGGTCAACAATGTAAAAGGGCGACTGTAAGGACCTGTAATTTTTTTTGGAAAAAAACACGTAATCGGATTGTCTTTTAATATTGGGAAGTTCAAATCAGACTCTCGCTAAATAAAAGGGAGTCAGGAAAGAGAAAAAAAATGTTGGTCTTACCCAACAACCGATTCATTAGTTTTATCTTTTTGCAGGAAGTAATTTATTCGTGCGTGTGGATCGTGTGATTCGAAAATAAGGGCAATATCTATCTATCTCATTCTGTATAAAATAAACATATGAGAGGGTTGAAACACGTGTCGGAGAAGCGAATGTCCTCCCAGATCCAAAGCAGTGAAGTTCATCCAGTTTTTATCCAAGCGATCCCATCTTCAGGATGTCAGTGAACAGTTCCATTGCTACTAGTAAAGGTGTTGATTCAAACGCGGTTGATACTTACGACAGTGGCGATGACTGGGAGATTGGAGTGGGGAATCTGATCATCGATTTAGACGCGGATCTGGAGAAAGACAGGCAGAAATTGGAGATGAATAACTCGAGTTCCAGCAGCAGCGTGAGCAGCATTGCAGCCCCGGGCAGTAGCAGCAGCAGCAAGGACTGCGGGGCTAGTGTCACAGCAGCTTCAGCCCTTTCTGAGAGCCTCAAATTTACCTCCGCTTCAGTCCAGCCACCCCCGGGAAACCCCCACAAGGAGACTGGCAAATCCAAAGTGAAAAGAAGCAAAACTTCCAAGGATGCTAATAAATCTCTCTCCTCCGCCGCACTGTATGGGATTCCTGAAATTAGCAGTGCTGGCAAGAGGCAGGAAGTTCAAGGGCGCCCTGGAGATGTTTCTGGCATGAATTCAGCCCTGGGTCAAACAGTTAGCAGCAGCAACAACAGCAGCAACAGCAGCGGTGGTTGCAATAATAATAACAATAACATTAATAATAACACCGCCCTTGGCAATTGCACTAAAAACAAAGAGGAGAAAGCGGGCAAGGGCTCGGGCAGGGGAGGCTCGAAGCGGGATAAGGACGCTGCCAGGTCTCGCAAGGATGGCAATAAGCAGGAGGTGGGGGTGCACCCTGGACAGCCCCCGATGTCGGTGCCGGTGACATCCGCTGCTCATCTCTTTAATTTCGGTGCCAAAAGCGGCAGCAGCGCCTTGCAGTGCTGCGGGGAGCCCCCGGCCCGCATCCAGGACATTAAAACCACTCTGGAGTCAGGAATATTAAGCAACCCTGTCGTGCTGAAAAAAGATGATGAAGTGCATGACGAGGAGAGTGCCCGGCCCACCAAGAAATTGAAAACCGAGAAGGTAAATGCACTTTTTTTTCTCTCTGGAAATTGTTGATGGTTTCTTTGTGTTTTTTTTAATGTTTATTCCACGCGTGATACGAATGCTGCACTGAGCAGAAAATCTCCCAGGGGGTGACGATACCTTACTAACAGTGATTTATACATAGCAAGGCAATATTTTTGATGTTTTAATTTGAGCACCCGCCAATTTTAATGAGGTTGGAGGTGTAATATAATTTGTGGTTGCATTCCTTAACGACTGTCCCAAACAGCTCGTCTTATAATGCATTTTAGTGCAATAACATTTATGATACAGCTTTTTTTGGAAGGCTTGAATAAATGAGAAACACCAACATTTTCACTTTTTTAAAGTAACCTGTTGGTGTTATGGTTATGTACACAAACAACGGAATAACCGCCGCAGCTGGAGAGAGATGAGGTTATTGTAATCACTACTGTTTGCCTTAAGGATGGGGGAGGTGCTTTGTAATCAAATACAACAGTAAACGCGTTCATAAAAGCCGGACTGGCCTTGCCTTTTTGGGATGTAGAGATGGTCGATATGATGCCTGACATTTTACTAACATGAGTGTAAGCATGATGATCTGTTATGTAGATGCAATGTGAAAAGGAAGTTTGGTCTTGCCTTCCATTGTTGGTATGCAACCTGGCTTCTGATATGTTGGCGATTATCCAGACAATGTGGAGTTTCTCAGGAGGCTCTGATCCATTGTTTGTTGGATAATTATTGGGCTAGAGGGGTAGTGGGAAGTGTCACTGGAATTGTGCTATTTTAAGACGTCAACCACTTACTGTAAGTAACAGTTTTACAAACTATGCCCTCACCATTCCTGAACAAACCCTGCAAATGTCCTATTTTAATAGGCATGTTTGAATCAAAGCCCTAAAAACTGCTTTGCATTATTATGTACAATGAAGCTTTTGTGGTACATGATTTTAGTGAAGAAAATATAGAATGAGTGCTTTCAGAATAATTACTTCCTTTTAATATAATTTGTCAGGTACCTTGCAGTCCACTTTTCAACCTTTCTCTTCCCATTGGACTCAATAAATAGATTCCCTGTAATGGGAATTGGTCAGTTGAGTCAGAGAGAATTTTGTTCCTGTGCATAATAAAGTGAATTCCCAGTTTGTAGAGGTGGTGACCTTTGCAAGTCTGCTGATACTACTGTTGGAAACTTTAGACAGCAGCAAGATTGGTTGGCTTGGAAAACGGTATTTTATTTGATTAATTTTATTACTGGCCAACAGTTTCAAGGAGACATTTGAGATGTTAATAAAGATTTAAACAGTAAGGTGCAGAGGCTAATGTTCCATAGTCTATTAGCCATGAGAAGGGTATCTAAACAGATTCAGAATGAAGGAGAGATTGGCAAACTGTTTGACATGCATGACAACTTCCCAATCAAATCGTTTTACTTTGGTCTCCAGCAGACTGCAAATTGGGAGCCGTTTTAATCTGTGTTAAATATGAAGATAACTTGCTCTAATCAGTTCTTCACAATGGCTGTGGTTAAAAGTTTCAAGACCATTTGATTGAATTTGCTGGCTGTGTAGAATGCAGAAAGCTTTGCTCCCTGCACCCCCAAGCGTTTTTAATCTTTCAGCCAAATGTTCAGATTCAACAGTTTTGTTTAGCAGGCAATCTGTACATTTTCAAATCCTAGAGGCAGGTGTCATGGCAACAGAGATTAGAGTGGTGTGGTTTCACTACTCTTATTTCTCCCTTATTTATACCTCAAATAGTCTCCTGGGGAAAATGTTTTAGTGTGTCTATTCCTCAAAACAATCAAATCAGTGTGTTCAAAACCAGTGCCTGCTGATATTCAGTCAGTGGGTCATACACAAAAATGTCCAGTATTGCACTGCCACTTGCTTGTCTTGATTCTTCCCAGATATAATTGACAAGCACATTCTATTCATTCTGGCACAGCCTTGTTTTCCTTTTGACTGCTTCAGAGATCATTCAGATTTAAATTTGCAGCAGGCACAATATATGACTTGAAGGAAATGAAATGATACCGATACATAACCCATGCTTTTAATGTAGACACTTGTGTCTTGTACTTGTTATTTATTTGAAAGGTGAAGGCACGTTTTGTTCAACCATGTTGTAACAAGCTGTGAAATATTTATACAATTGTCTGGCTTGAATGAAGTTGAAGACAAATGTGTCCAACTATACTTGTGTGAATAGCAGGTTGCTAAATGTTTAAGGTAAATTTTTATGAGTAATAGTCATTGTTTAATCTCTGCAATGGGCTTGCAGGTTTATTCTTGGTCTGTTTATTCTATTCGTTTGCTGCAGTTAGTCATGTAAAACATGATAAATTGGAGCCTATTAAAACTAATTATTTTTGTGACTCTGTTTCTGCATGCCTTTTATGCATAAAACCACAAGTATGCTGTAAAACCTGCCACTCCCTACAAGTATTGCTCAAGTAAAAAGCAGCCTATAATTTGAGTTGTTTGAGCTATTTCTATGTAGCCCATTTTTGTGGTTTAGCTGTTGCTAACATGTCTGACTTAAGTAGACTTGGCAACACCAATAACCACTCCTAGTATTTGGCAAAATCCTTCTAATATAGGATTAGCTAATAAAGGCTTGCTAACACCCAGTGCTTCTCCAGTAGTTAGTAAAATTTTGCACTTTCATTTATCTAGTCAATGGAATAGAATAATGCATTTGATTTGGTCGTGGTAAGGTATTAAAAATGTGAGCAATCACTGACTAGATAAATTGATTTAATTGTTAAAGTACGTTACTGCAATATAGAGCACAACTGGAAAGCCACACTTTATACACCACACAGTAGTTTTCTTGCTAAGACTGACAGTTGACTGTAAAAAACATTCTGCGGGAGCAGGCTTGAGAGTTCTCATAAGGCTTGTTAATATCTCAGGGAGGAATTTGTCACCCTTTGAAAGTGATGCAGTGATACATTTCACAGCTGAGAATTGCGTTCACAAATGACTTGACATACATTAATGCTAGCAACTATTTTTCTGTTGCATTAGACCACTCAGTAGAAAGGAATGGTATTGAGAGTAAGTTGCAGCCAGAAGCACATTTTCTACTGTGCCTTTTGTGTTTGTCTTTGTTCCTGCTGATTAATTGATTGAAACATACATTTACCTTCCTGTTCTTTGTATACTGCTGTTACTTGTCTGTTACAGTCTGTAGCAAAAGACTGTAAGTGGTAAGCAGTCGTTAATGAAGAAAACAAAGGACGCATTTGTTGAATGTGGAGCGGTTTAAAAAGCTGACTCAAAACTCTGCAAGAAGAGATTTGGCTGGTGAATTGTACCACAACTAGCACGAGTCCCTGTAGAACAAAAAACTCTTCAGTCTACTTAATGCTTTGTAACTTTGAATAGTGTGACCAGAGCTTTTTCAGAAGGGGTGAATGAGCTGGTGGCCTTTGACTGCTGAGAACTTTCTAGACGAACTTGTCGTGACCTCCCAAGATCTGTGAGACCAAAATTGCTATTGATTTTTTCTTGCCAATGGGCTGTTTTTTTAAATTTCATTCGCAAGGTAGTATGCATGTAAAATGCTTTTTAGAGATCATAACTTTAAAAGGAGACCAGACTAGAACATATCATCAAAACTTATTGTAAAGTTCAATTTTGTGTGTTACATTTTTATGCCTTAATAGTTTTTTTGATATGTTACAGCAGGGACTAAGGTACAAAAGTGGGCTGTGAAATGCCGAAGGGTCTCCTGAGATCATGAATGGCTCAGTACAAATGCACGCCTTTACATTAACCAAAATTGAAGCTGCCAATTGTTAGTAACAGATTTCGGAGGACTGTTGGGAGAAAGCAAGTCACAAGAGTCTTCGGGGAGAAGAATTATATGTGTTTTCTTTAACTGCTATGGACTTTCTGTGGTATAAGAACACAGCCATTTATGTGCAATTGATGGTATCTTAGGTGCTGAGCAATGTGGGTTATGGTGAGATGATGACACAATCAGGTGAAATGTTCAGCAAGATCCACCTCGACATCGAGGTCATTTCATCTTGTATGCTTTTCCCAAGTAGTGTGGTGAGACTTTCTCTAGGCAGTGATGAGTTCCCAATTGTTGTTCATTATTGCTTGTTAAACCCTTTGCTAACAACTTGCCATGGGTTGCGATTTTAACTGATCTTTCAGGGAAAGGCAGTGGCCTAATGGTATTATCATTAGCCTATTTCATCCAGTGACCCAGGTAGTGTTTTGGAGTTTCAGGCTCAAGGCCTACCATGGCAGATGCTGGTGTTTTCGATGAAAATTGAATTTAATAATATCTAGCATTAACAGTGCCGCAATGAACATGAATCCATTGCTGATTGTCAGGGAAAACTCACCTGGTTCACTAATGTCTTTTAGGGAAGGAAATTGCTACCCTTATCTGGTTCTGGCCTACGTGTGACTCCAGACCCACAGCAATGTGGTTGATTCTGAAGTGCCCTCCAAGAGAATTAGGGTTGGGCAGCAAATTCCAGCCTGGCCAGTGATATCCACGTCCCATAAGTGAATAAAAAAAAGCTCACTACCATAGAGTTAGAAAATCTCAACGTGGAAACCAGGGCAGGTTCCTGTTGGGTTCAGTTTGCTTCTCGTTCCAAATGTCATGCTTGTTGGACACATGTACCAACGTTTTGGGCATGGTCTGGGGGCACCATCCACATACACAGTGGCATCCTACAGGGGTGCCAGCCTCTTTAAACTCTCACGGCACATGTCTGATCCACTTCAGTGCTGTACTTCTGGCTACACTGGCAACCAGCACTTCAATGCTGCAGTAGGGATACTTTGTGCTAAGGGACACATACCCAGCTCATGGACTGGGGCTGACTGCATCCCTGGTCTTTTCACTTGCTGTTAAAGTGCACTCTGACTCTGAGTCTACCTGGATGTCCACAACATCCTTGCCATACTTTGCGTTGCCTTGCTTTATTGTGCATTGTCCCCTCAGCTAGAGATACCAGGCTCATATTTCCACTGTCCTGCCATGTCGTTTAGCACCAACACGAAGAAAGGAAACTTGCCATGGTGTCAGTAGGCATCAGGTCCACTCCTTTGCTCGTGGGATCCCTGCAGAGTAAGTTGAAAGCAGGTTCCCATACCAGCCTATGCTCTGCTCAGGCAGTCAGTCAGAATCCTTTCCTGATAAGGGGTAAGGAGCCAAATGAATGGTAGCATACCACTGGTCTTGACCCTTCCTATCCTATTGAGGGCTGTTTTGGTTCTGAACGAGAGAGAGGCAGGTACTGTGGAAGATGAAAATGGGTGTATGGTGGTCTGTTGGGTGCCATAGCTATGACTGTTGGTGCAGGTGAGAAGTTTTCCTGAGTGAGTGAGTGAGTACGCAGTACAGAGGGTAAGTAGTATTACATGTTGAGGTGAGTGAGGGCGAGTGGACAAGTCGTGCAAAACATTAGTGAGAGTGGTAGAGCATGAGCCTCGGCAGGAGGTGAATCCAGTAGCAGAGGTAGTGAGGGTGAGGTCTTGGAGAAAAGATAGTGGCATTTACGCTGGCGGAGTGAAGAAGGACATTGACCTTGTTCCTATCGCGCTGGGCATTCCTCCAGGCTGCTTTAACCTTGGTGGCAACCTTGGAGCAGGCTGGAATGATCTGGTGTCATGGCTTTCATGGGTGGTCCTGGGGGAAGAGGAAGTCCCATCCATGCAGCACCACCCATAAATGGCAAGAAACTCACTCACCTTCGCATTGACAACCATTCCACCAAACCAAACATGGTTTGCCAAAAAGACTGTAAGCTTCAGTCCTATGACTATGGAATCTGAAATGTGCATTGACCTTTTATCCCCTGCCATTCATTTACATCAAGTCACATGCATTATCTTTATTTATTCCACATCCCTTGGTACCCTTATCAATAAACCTTCATTGATCTTTGCCTTGGAAATTTTGTTTAATTAAACATTACCAAAACTAAACTCAAAATAGAAAGCAAGATCGCAGTAGCTCCTTGAAATGTTAAACAAGAACACAAACAATGCTGCAAAAAGTTGCCATCTGTGCAGACAACAGACAAATTAATGTTTCAGGTTGTGCCTCTTCATCAGAATGCTGACTGGTTTGTTTTTTCCACCAGTGCTGTCTGACTGGCTGGATTGTGTCCTACATCTTCTATTCCTGTCTAAAATTAAATTCTGTTGATTGTTAAAGTGTTCAAGCCTGGTGTTTTATGTGGTTATCTAAATCATCTACAATAATCAACATTCATTAGGAGAAATCTGCTTCTGGTTGGTGTGTGAGCACTTCATTGCAATGTCTCCACGCCCCCATCCCCCAAAGAAATTAGTTTTTTGGCTGCAGACTCTGAGCAATGGATAGCAATCACTGTTCTTTGTTCGAGGTCTTTTTATTGAGGCTAATGACTGGTCTTGTGCCGCTCCAAGATAAATGACATTATCTCTGAGTGGGCTGACAGGAAACAGACATGTTAATAGTGAAGCTGCAGGGAGGATCTTCCCCGTTCCTTGCAAAAGAAAAGGCAGGACCTCTAGTTGTGATCATTAGCGCATAATGCATTCCTGCTTTTCCCATGTGGGTCAAGGTAATTAGAAGCATAATGGTGTGTTTTCATATGGATGTCAAATCACAGCAATGACATTCTTAATTTCAATTTATCCTCAATCATTTTAGTAAAGATTTTTTTTGCTCTGTGGTGGGCTACATCTCTTTGAAAAGAAACAATTTCAGGTCATTTTTTTCCAGCACACCCTTATGTGTTGTTCAAAGAGCAAAAATAATATTGTTAAGATGACACCCACATTTGTGTCACATGTATATGAACTGGAAAGATTTGGAGTATGCAGTTTTTAAAAATACATATGCATTGATCTTTTTCAAGAGTATCTGACATTTGTAGACCCCAGTGTATAAACAATGGGAAATCAGAATTTTGTGTTTTTCTCATATGTTTTCACTCTCAATGGAATCTGTTACTTGTCAGTAGCAGAAAATGACCCTGATTGCAGAGTTTTAGTTGAATACAGGATCTGAAATGAAGTAGTATGGAAGTGAGATAGGAAATCCGTCTGCGTAATCAAATCTTGCAGCCAACTAAGCATAAAGCTCGTCCTTGAGCTTAGATAAACCCTGTCAAACACAAACTCTCCAATCCTTATTGAAAACCAAAGGCTGAAAGTATCTGTATGTACAGAGATTGACTCCACAAGTAAAATAAAAGCTGTCAAGTTTTCAAGTGCGACCCTGGTAATGTATTAAAATGTCAAATCCAACTTTCACTATCATTTTAAGTTAGTGTAATACATGATTTACGGTATAGCAGTTTGTCGAATGGACAAGATCTGTGTTTCCCAAAAACATGATGGAATTACTCGAGGTCGTTGAAAATGTATGCTGTGGTAGGTTGTACATTTTCTTTCTGTTCCTTTCTTCCAAGCTGAGGCTCTGTGCGGAGAATGAAAACAGCAGAATGAAGCTCTGTGCGTGTGTGCTTTTGACCAGCTGAAACTCACATATCCTATTTTTTAAAAGGAAACTCAATTTAAGCATTGTGAAAAATGTGCCCGAAAAGCGTATTCAGCAGGTTAAATAGCTGCTTGAACCAGCATTTTAATTCAGCAGCTTGGAACATTAACTGGGGCGAGATCTTCAAATTGGATAACCTTTGTTAGTGAAGAACAGAAGATCAGGCCAAGCGATAATTTGCCACTAAAGGGTATTAAAATAGAAGGACAGCAGTAATACCAAAGGCTGCTTTGTGTCCATGATGGTTTTTAGTGCAGTGTGTCTGTTGCTTTTTTCCCTTTAATCCAAACTAAATGGTCTTGGCAAGTTGAACAAAGCCTTTGCATTTGAATGAAAGGTTGTAAAACTATTCAGACATTAATGCATGGATTAAATGTGGATTGGGTGACAATAGGGCTGTTTGTATCATTTTTTTGGGAGCTAAAAGCAGAATTGTGAGGGGAGGGGTGATGCATTTCTCTGGGGTCACATGTCAGGATTGCTGTTCCATTAGTAGGTTTAGCGGGGGATGTGAATTGTATCTGTTCAAGGTTTTAACTAAATTGTTCAATTTTTCTAACATTGGGCAATGTTTAGATGCTGATTTAGAAAGGAACTTTTATTTCGCCACACAAAAGGCATAGTAGAAATAATAAAACATATAAAATGCTGTAATTTAGGTTACTGGAAAACACATTGTAGAATTCACTCTAGATAGATATTTTGCCATTGTTATACTGTTTAATATGAAGTTAAATGAGCTCTGCTGCTGTTTAATTTTTTTTAAGTTGCTTTGTTAAAGACGAGCGGTTAGTGGTCCCTTGATAAATGGAGAGATTGAGACTATTATCCTGTCTTTTTTTCTGTGTTTCAAAGTTGAGCTTTGGTACATATAGAAATACCGTCAAGAACTCAGTGTTTGTGTTTACTTTACAGAGGATATTTCATGTAAAAGAATGGATCTAGATGTTTTCTCTTCAATTTCTCACACTTCCAGTTCATAGTTTACTCTTTATTAAATAAACAAGAGACAATTAAGCCATTTGACATGAAACCTCCTTTTCACAACTGTTTAAACTGATGTTGAACAAGAAGTATGTTTTCAATGGGTAAATGGCTGTAAAATCCCATTCCTGACTGTGCAAGGAGGTGCTTCCTCAAAGAGAGCAGGTAAACCTCTTGATAAATATGTCTTTCTTCCTCTCAAAGTTGACCCTAATAGAAACAGATGGCTTTGTACTGGTTTAGCTTTATCAAGGGGTGTATTTAATTTTATTTTCAATTTTCTCCTAAAGTTTTCACATATGGTGCACATAGCACTGAATATTGACTAAGTGGATTTACATTTACAGGTGAAGCAGTTCATCGCGTTTTTAGTCAGGCCTCTATAAAAGCAGAGGTTGGGGAGAAATAATATGCAGTATTTAAGTGTGCTGTATATTTCTTTATCATTATTAATTGTTACTGCCCAGATATGACACCCAAATCCAATCGGATATTTTATCTAAGTCTACAGCTTTCTAGTAATATTTCTCAGTACTCAGAAGTCAAGCTCTGCTGGAATCTGTTTTCTGATTCTTTCAATCTGAGTTTCTAAAGAGTTGATCCTACTCTTCTTGCCCATACTGCATTCTGCTGTTTGGCTAGTTGTCTGAATTTACATTTGCTGTCGAAATTCTAAACCAACCTTTCCCATGATGCTGTAGCAGATGCCAGACAGCGGAATATAAAGCAAGCAGCTGTTTCCATTACACCATCGCTATATTATCCTACACAATCTGTTTCCTCTGTAAGAACTGTCCTTGCTGACATTACTAATCTCTGCTGGCTCTTTCAGTCTTTGTATCTTGGGGAATGCTTGTGTACTTTTAATCCTGGCAGCAACTCTTATTAGATTCATTGTCTTCATACATTCATTCTAAATAAACAAATCTGGTCGCCTTTCCTTACTTGCAACGTTGATTCTTTCTTTGTCTTGCACGCGTTGATTTTGGACAATCTTGTCTTTGTAAGGAATGTCAGAAGTGTAGAAAGACCCATTCCTCTCTTCCATTTTCATCCTCAGCCTTGATCTTTCACTGCCCAATCTCCTGTTGTAAAATAATATATTACTGACGCACAAAGGGAGCTGTTCTACTTCCCAGTGAATAAAGTTACGGCGTGCCATTGTTGCACATGATTAGACGGTGAATGTCAGGAGAGAATTTTAATGTTACCACGGAAGTCCTTTACTGAACAAATGAATTACTTAGGATAACATCTTGGTCTGTTCAGAAGGCCTATATCCAGCTTTGTTTTAGAGAACAGCACAGTTGTGCAAATGGAAATGAGTTAAATGAAGTACCGAAATAATCATACACAAATTTGTGTGAAACAATGGTATACAGATGCCTGATGGATTAGGAAACTGGGATAGCTATTTGAGTATCAATGCAGTTGAGCAAACTTCTGTGAAATTAGTGGTTTTGTTTTGAAAATTGAAAATCAGCAGATGAGTATGTATGCAGCAATTTCTCCTTAGACTTAAATATGTCTCACTTCTCCCTGTAACAATTTTGCTTCCTTCCTAATTCATGGAAATTTAACTTTAAGGATTAGGATCCTAAACATTAAATATAATCTTCTCAAAGAATAAAAGGAAACTTGGTATGTAGCAAAAATAGTTAACTCTAGAAGGCATACATACAGATGAACATTGTAATTAGACAGTGTCAGTTGTAAAATGTTGGTTGCATTTAAAAGCTAATGGAGACCTGTTTTGATAAAATTAAAGCTAATAGTGTTCCAAAGATGAGATTGTGTTCTCAAAATTAGAGGTCAGCTAGTGAAAGGTTACTTCGTTTCATCAGGAGGTGAATGGACGACATATTTCATTTTACTAAAATACCGAAAGCAAAATAAACTGAGTTATTATTATTCTGTAATGGGAGAAGTCATGTGTCATTAGTGTAACGTTTTTAATTCCAGTCCCTGGGCACTTAAATTGCCTCTGGCTTTTCAAAGCTGTCAGTTTTTTGCTTCCCACTGCCATCTTCTTTACTGTCATTGGCTTTGCTGTTTACAGCTTCTGCCGAATGCATTCATAAATTATGAGCAGTGCAAACATTCAAAGGTCCAGGGCAGGATAATGTATAATAAACCTCAGGGGTGTTCCCTTGGAATGAAAAATGTGATGTACAAAATTATCACAACACTGAAGTTTATTTTCATTTTTGGTTCTAGTACAATGCTTGCAGCATTGGTACAATGACCATATCAATGAATTGGGGTGTGTATTAGTTAAGGAAAAAACTCCTGAGAATGGAATCAAAGTGTTTCAAGGCATGGCCCCCGATACTGGGGCAAACGGAGGTAAGACGGTAATGGGGGATGTATGTGGAGAATGTAAACGAATGGAGCGTTTAGAGGAAGTTTTGCTGAAGAAGGATATCGAGTGGGGTAATCGTAGTGGTGTGGTTGAAATTCAGAGTTGATCATTTTTAATTTGATGCCTTAGGTTGACTGTAGAACTGCAAGATCAGGGATTTTTGCATGAATCGGGCTTGATTATGAGCAGCAACAGTTTGGATTAGCAAAGTATATAGAAGGCTAAGGAACAGAGACAGATCAGAATAAGGGTGGAGATAAGAGTGCTCTGATGAAGAGTCATCTAAGCTTGCTCGCTCTCCACAAATGCTGCCTGACCAGCTGTGATTTCCAGTTTTTTGTTTTCAGTAACAATCAGAATAAAACTGGAATGATCGCGTCTGGAATTTGCAAAGATATAGAGCTGGATATTACACAGCCTCACTGGTTGTTTTTGCAAGGAGGGCTGGGTTTGCGCATAAAATAGGATAGGTGCCCAAGCCGCCACATTCCTGCCCATCCCTCAATATGGAAGGTGGTTGGCTGCTGGAATGAGCAACCAACCAACACATGCAAGTTAGTAATGGAGGGACAATCGAACTTGTTAAAAGACAGGAGTAGGCAGCCCGTTTTTAAACGTGACAAAAGGCAGGAAGGAAGGGGGTCATCTCACTCCAGGAGGAGACGGGGAAGCTGCATGCATCAGGGTCACTCCACTAAGATACCACCCTGCTCTTCATTTCAGTCTGCCTGCCTGACAGAATCGGGCACCCCCGAGCCATCTCCTCCCCTTCCCTGAAGTCTAGAAAAGCCTACCACTGTAAACCCCAGGGACGTAGCAGCCATGATCTTCTTCCTGCAGTCCTTGCAATGTCCGCTTACTGAGCTCTGGCACTGCCAGGAGTAACGGAGTGAGAGGGTAGCAGCTTCCAAGAGTGGCACTGCCAGGAGTAACGGAGTGATAGGGTGGCAGTTTCCAAGAGTGGGACTCCTGCCACCATCTCCCACTCCCAAGTCCTGCAGTTAGCCAACTCACCACAGGTTATGGCTACAATGGAAACCAACTTTCCTTCCAGGGGTCAAGCATCCTGCTCTCCCCCCCCCATTAATTTGTGGCAATTGTTGTAGGTTTCAGTGGCAGATGGGCGGAGATAGGGCAGAGGTGAGTCATGACCTGTGGGTGAAATGAGGCATTCTTGGTGATGGAGAGATTGGGTTTCGACTCAAGTTCAGATAGAATGCCAAGTTGATCCCACATCTGCAGAGGATGTCATTAAGGTGAGGAGAGGATGGGAACTCACAGATAGATTTTTGATGCAATTCCAGACCAGGATAAACTCATCATTTTGAAGTTCAAAATAATTAAGGCAGGATACTTATGAAAATATTTTCACTGGAAGTATTATTCTTGCATTGTATAGGCTTGCATAGACCTAAAGCTTAAATTTCCGTTCTAAATATGCAGCGACATTAAGCTTTCACTTTGCTAATAAATAATCTTGGAGCAAACTTGTAAAACCTGATGTTGATAATGTATGGTACTCCCACATATTAGTTAACTAACAGTCTAGAACATTTGTACTGATAAACATATAGATATTTAATAAGATGAGCCCCTCAGAATTTTATTCCTTCTATCTCTTGAGGTGAAATTTCTCAGAGAAATGGTCGTCTTCATCAAAAAGGTGTTTGGAAGGCAAAGGGTTAAGTAATCAAGACAATCACAGTCATTATCCTGTCTCCTTGATGATGCTGTCCTTATCATATGTAGTCATATGAAGCTGA
The DNA here is from genome assembly GCF_021869965.1 of Rhincodon typus. NCBI lineage: Eukaryota > Metazoa > Chordata > Chondrichthyes > Orectolobiformes > Rhincodontidae > Rhincodon > Rhincodon typus. The sequence goes on from NC_063334.1 coordinate 64,654,821, forward strand.
AATTTGCTTTATTGCCTTTTTAACCACACTAAATTATAACAGAGCCAATGAGCTTGCAGTTGGCTGAGAGCCAGCAGAAGGGAAGTAAATGAATGGTTTAATTGTAGAGCAAAATCATTTGTTTATAGAGAGAAGGTCCAATTTGTTAGTCAAATGTTGTTTGAAGTGGGGGTGAGGAGGAGAAAGAATTGGATGCAGTTGGATCGGAAATGCAATGGCAGTTTCTAATTTCTGTTCAGGTGTCTCTAGCCTGTGCCTCTTCACCCTGCATTCTAGTCAAAACAGAAAATGAAATACATTCTTAATGGGTAAAGGCAATTCTCCAATGAGCACAGTAAGTGCTTTCAGGAGAACAAAGGGCGGGGGATGGGCAATGACAGAGCACCTTCGGAAGCTGACAGAAACTTGTCAAGCCAAGCTGCTCCTAGCTGTTGGGCACCAGTTATTGGCAAAGTGAGTTTACAACCACAGTGGACAGAGTGGGGCAAGAGGAGGGGAGGTGGCGGGGGAAAAATTGTTCCATTAATTTAAAGTAAACCCTTGAGTTGTGATTTGAACTTTTTTGAGTGAAGGACACATTATATGCTGTAAATCTGCCATTGTTTCAGCACCCTAATTAATTAGTGACCTGTGTTAATGGGTAGCTAGGATCTGAAGCGATTAATTTGCTGTGCTTGACATTTTGTGAATAGCTGTTGGACTAGGCTGTGCTTATGCCTTGTGATCATTCTTTTTTGTCAGATGGACAGTTCTTGAGGTTGGCAATGATGTATAAAGATTAAAAATGGACTGCAATTCTGAAACCATATGATTGTGCATCAAAAGCCTAAATATACAGACACATTAAATACTTGAGCCTTATAATCTATGTAATTCTTTTTCATTTACTGAAGAGGGGATGGATTTCAAAGACATTTTAGAAACTGAAATACAGTAATGCATTTCTTGCTAGCGATAGCTAACATAATTCCTTGCTGTAAGTTTTCTCCTGAATTAGTAGCGCCTTCACAGCTTTGCATTTTGTAATTGGTTGCACTTAGCATGCACCACCATAAATCAGTGGCCTAATTACCATATGCGAGCATTAATTTGTATTGTGAATCACTGCTGAGCTTTTTGCAATAGTCAACCCATTGCTACGCTGCTCTCTCTGATGTTTTTACGGTTAATTGGAATGAAATGTTTCTTTCCAGAGGTAAAACTCATCATTATTACACTGTTGCAAATGAATGTGGTATCTATCTAAGCTGCATTGTACAATTTGAATGCTACATATGTAAACAATATTTCTTTTGACATGCCCTTTAATATTGGGTAGGTTTTTTTAGTGGTTCTGTTTTATGTTTGCACCAAGACTGTTGTCATTCGGCAGAATGATGCCAAATTAAACTGTGCAGATGACAGTTGATTGTGAGTACTGCTTCTACCGTTAGATAGAACAGAATATGCAATGAAGTTCAGCGTTTTGTGGTCAGAAACCCAAGGTCATCCATTGTTTCATCAACTACTCATCAAAAGATCAAGACCAGGATTACTTGGATGTATTGCTGCCAATACTGGCCAGACATTTGGGAACATTAATACGTGGAGATGGATCTTTTCCCTTCACTAGAGAGGAAGTCCCACCTTATCTGCTGTCCCAGCCACTTTATAGTCCCATCAGTGCCAGAGTCTGTAGTGGATGGGACTGGGATTGCGAGCACTCTGTGGTGGTGGAAGGTGCTAATAGAAGTGCCACCTCACCTCTACCCCAATTCCTCACCTGGCCTAGACCTGAGTTCGGTCACTTCTCAAGCTTCCTACCCAACCCTGAACTCCTCCTGCAAATTGAGGCTGGGTGGCAAATAGGCCACGGAGTCATTAATTGCCCACATAAAAGGCAAGATTGGGGCAAGATTG
>NC_063334.1:64657219-64686888 GCF_021869965.1 Rhincodon typus
TTGCAGTGGCAGAGATGTCAATCAAATTAGTTCTCACATATTTCAAGGAAGCTGCTCAGGTAACAGTTTCAAACCATTCACCACCTTCAGGGCAGGGAAGAGTCCAGCATCTTGAAAACAGGTTTCTCAGTACAAACAATCACTGTATTGTCTCTTTGAAGAACTCATATCAGATTACAGAAGATGGACTGCGCGAATTTGGCAATCACTGTTCAGTAGATTGAGTTTTTTCTCATTTGTTGAATGGCCCATTTAACTAGAGTCAGCTATGTTTGAAGTCTCGTTGGTGACAGATAATGTATATTTTATTATACACAGATAAAAGCAATAATGCAATCAGTAAGTGGTTATAAAACTTATCAAGTACTAAAATATGATTAAGGAATATTAAAAGTATAAAGAGATAACTTTCTGATATTACCAATCGCAATCAGGAATGAGAATCTGAATTGATTTCCCCTCCCTATAACCCAGTGGAACTGAGGTCAATAGTATCCTTACCATTGCTCAAGATTGGTTCATCTGAATCAGTAGAGATAATGGATCATGACATACAATTTTCCTGATCTTTACAACGCATTCTGCTCACAACCCTAATTGGCTGACTCATCCTTTGGGCTGAATTTATTCAGATAGCTAATCCTGAAGTAAGAAACAGGAAACAGTTCTATGTAGATGGGCAGCAGAACCCAAAAATGCATCTTTCCAGCAGTGAGCAATTGAGTGTCCAGAACTGGAACTGCCAACATTATTGAGGATGGTGATTCACTCCTTTGGGGTGCAGGATAATTAAAAGGCTCACAGCTCAGTAGCATTAGAAGTACTACAGCAAAGACTGCAGCTGCAGGATGAGGGCACTTCAATCGTTTGGCACCGAAGATGGGTCTGTATGGGTGGAGGCACCAAGCAAGCAGGGCTCAGAGTTTGGGGGTATGTCTCAGTTGGTAGTCAGCACCATTTCCACAGGGGTGGCCATTGCCTTTAGGAGTCACTTTGTGGACTATGGAATCTCTCAGAAAAGTCTGCTGTGCCCCTGGAGCCTGCTGGGAGCAATTGGGTTTCACTGGATCTTCTTCCAAAGTACTGGAAGGAACACCCTCTTCCAACACAGGCAAAATGTCTGTGGAGGTGAGAAGCAGCCTTATTTGAAAGTTTTATTCAAACTGGCAGCGTCAGGGGCTGGTAAGAACAACAAGTTAAAGGCAAAAGAAGATTAATAAGCCAAATAAGCAATTGAGAGATTAAAAAAATGTTTTTTTTTCTTGAAAATAAGAAGATATATATGGAGGAAGGTGAGAATTACCATTTTGTCAGCAACCAAAAGTGTGAATCAACCCAAGAAGCAAAGATGATGCAGCCCTCTATTTTGCTAAAAAGCAGCAGAAAACTGAAAGAAGGAGCAAAAGAGCAGAAATCATCCATTTTGATTTCTACACTCAGGAAGAAGATACTTCTAAACAAGATATTCAACATAATTTCCAAGCTTTAAAACTGTGAACGGAACCTTATAAACTCTATTAGAAAGATATTACTACAATGCAGAAATTTAAAGCTTTAAAATAGTCCTTTAAATTACAAGTGCTTTACAAGAAAAAAAGATTGTAGAGGTGGTAGCAGTAAATCACTACAGAACAACCAATAAATGCAATTTAAACCTTTATTAGAAGAATTTGATACCGCTCAATGGTGAAAGAGAATTAGCAAAGACTGGCAGAGAACATTGCAAAGAAGATTATTTTAGTTGAGAATAACATTGAATAGATGATTACCTGAAACCTGTGAATATGGAGCTTTTCAATCAGAATTCATAAGGGACAGAATTGTTCATAGATTTTTTTGATGAGTCTTTATCAGATCTTTAACATCTTAAGAAATATTTAACTTTGGAAATATCTATCAAAATTATATTAGAAGCAAGGAGCCAGAAAAATCACAAATACTCGGGGAAGAAAATTTTACTGCAGAAGAGCTATGGAACCTATTAATTTTACAAGGTATAAAAGTCCTAAGCAGACATGACAAGACAAAAAAAGGAGGGAAAATGTCGGATAACAAGTATCAGTGCCAGTGCTGTAGAACACAATTGTAAAGACAATGTCCGACTAAGACAAAAATATGCTAAATCTGTAACAAAATGGGTTCCTTCCAAAGGATGTTCAGTGTCTGAAAAAGATCCATTACAATGGGAGTGTGAGTGGATAGATACAGAGCCTTGCACATAGATGATCCACCTAAATTATAAGAGACACCTGCACTTGAGAATATGTTTCCGTTTGAGAAAATACCCTTCGCATTCCTAGCAGAAATAGGTGATCCATCACAACTAGATATGACTGAACTTACTTATGTCAATGGACATCTTACTCAATTTAGGATTGATAAAGGGGCAAGAGTCATTTTCTTACACAAGAATACACCATATCTCAGAAACAGATGTTACAGCCTGTTTGGAGTTACATGGTGCAGATGCAACAAATCCTAAAGTTAAAGTAGAGAATGTATATGTAATTCAGAATTAGCAAACTTCACTCTTGAGAAAGAAAGTGTGTTTTGTCTTTAGCCTTCTGAAAAAGGTTGAAGAACTACGTCAGCACAGAGATAAAAGTTCCTTTGAGATGGGATTCTGAGAATGCACACAGGATTAGACAAATCCAGTACTCACAATAAGAAAACACACTAAGCCATTCTGTTTCTACAAGCCCAGAAACACTCCACATTCTTTAATAAATTGAATTCAGAAACATTTTCATGGAATGAACAAAATGAGCATCATTTTCTGGGTAAATATGTCACCAAGTGGTGCTTAGGCATAGTTATTGTACCCAAGCCTAATATATCCATTAGAATATATGGTCAGTTAACAGCTAGGGAAATGTCTATTATCAACAAGATTTTAGCAAAATTGTCTGAAGAGTAGATATTTCATCAAACTTAAGGTCAACATTGGATTCTATTGGATTTCAAATCAAAAATGCTTACTATTTTTCTCTCCATTTTTAAATATTGAGTTGAATCTTTCCACATTCTGGCAAAGTGCCAGTTTTGTTGATATTCATTGAGGATTTCCCTCTGTGAGATCTTGCAGGTTTTCTCACACTATCGCTCCAAGCTCACATCATTAACTACCTTCTAAATCCCCAGGGCACCCCCCACTTAACTGATGCTTGCCCAATCCTCTCACTCACTGTAGCAACGAGTACTCACCATGACTGGAAAATCCAGGGATCCCTGGTTCCTGCACCATCTCTAAAGGGCAATTGTGCACCTGGCCACATGCTAGCAGTTGGGAGCTGTCCTGTATGGCTGTGAACATTTTCCCCAGCTATGGCAGATAAGGAAAAATCCCAACTTTGTTGATAACGACTGAGAGGTCCTATTCGGTAGGTTGGTGAAGGATGCCATGACACTGGACCCCGACAGCTTGGTCAAAGGTTGTCACCCTGGTCAGTGCCATCTCAGTCAGCTGGACGAATTCCCAGTACCAAAGGGAGAAGGTCAATAAGCTTCTGTGCTCCGTGACAGTAAATACCACCACCTTCTCTCTGCAGCCTCATACTTACCCTACCTCTTCTACGGTACACATCTCCCACCACGGTTTATGCTCTATGACAGATTCTTCTCTCACTTAGTCTTACCCACCTGACTCCACCAAAACACTAACCGTGCCTGACCTCTGCACTACCTACCCTCTCACTCAGGACTCGTCACCACCTTTTCTCATGTGCACTAGCATTAACGATGGTACCGCACTCTTTGATCTCACTCAATCCTACCCTTCGTTTATTCTAGAAGAAAATAATCCACAATAGGGCTGAAAGAGCCAAGATGGATGGTGGGTGCCTGACCTTCGGCTTTCCACACCTTATGAGGAGACAATCCCAACCCTGACTGCCCCCTGTGGCCAAATGACCACGCCAAAGCCCCTGGACTGATACCTGAGGATGCCCTTGACTAACTGTCTGGGAAACTCCTGCTGAAGGGTGTCTCCATTGACTTGATAGGTGACTACTATCCTTAGACTTTGAGACATGGGCATTTGCAGCATTTGCCACATACACTGCTGGCACATTCTGCAGGTGTGATAGTAACATGGCATAACGTCACTCAACAACTTGTCCACCCCCTTGACTGGTAACGGCTGACAACCATGACATGCTTCCTGGCTTTGTGTCTGTGCTAAAAAGCAAGTTAAGGAAGGAGTATTGTAAGCTTCGGTGGAGGAACAAAGTGATGAAGGGCAAGGCAGGCTAGCCAGGAACGCTATGGACATCCAGTTAAGTGTTAAATAACAGAGTGCTAAGAGAGCAAGCAAGTAGCCATGAGCTGCAGCCTTATCCAATCCATGAACTGGCTGCAATGTGTCCTTGCAGTGGCATTGCAATGAGAGATACTGGGATACTCCCAAGGTGCAGCGTGGCAATACAAAAGTATACTGGAAGTGAATTGGTAATGTGTCATGATTTTGCAGAGATGCTGCCAAGTGTCATATGCCAGTGTCCATGGACATGAGGTGCATACAGTCACTGCCTTTGTGACATTGTTGCTGAGCGTCTAAGATGGAAGTCCAAAGGAGAAAGCAATGAGCTGGAGTCGCCAGGTCTGACTTTCATATCATGCATTCTCAGTGTTTAGCAGAATGACAGGGAGCATATTAATGAAAAAGCTTACATAATAACGAGGGTGATAATGAGTGATAATCCCTGTTAATAGGCTTTTCACCATTCACTTGCGAGAATATCATCTCAACGTCAGGAAGTTCACTGGAAAATGCAACATTTTGTTTTCATTGTCAAGAAAGGGCTCACACAAATGTACAAACAAGAAACAAAAGTAGGCTACTCAGCCCGTCGAGTCTGCTCTGCCTCTCAATAAGATCATGGTTGACATAATTTTAACCTCAACTCTACATTCCTACATACCCCCGATAATCTTTCATCGCCTTGGTGATCAAGAATCTAACTACTTATGCCTTCAATATTTGAAGATTTGCATCTTCTTTTAATGGAGAGAGTTCCAAAGATCCTCAATCCTTGCTTCACTTCTCATGAAATTTTCCCAGCTTTCTCACTGTGGCCCATATTGTTTTGGATCTGGGGCGATTCCACTCATTGTTTCAATGCCAGTTGAGATCATAGAAATCCAAGAAACCTTCCAACACACTATCTCTGTTGTATTGTAAAGATGTATAGGCATTGTAAACCAATTTATACATTTTTTACCTCATTTGGAAACAATACTTGAATCGTTGAGACAATTATTTGGAAAGGTGCAAGTGTCAAGTCTTGTATCAGGAAGAGGCCATCAAGAGACCAAGGACTTGTTGAAATTCACAAATATCCTGGGCCATTACAACCCAAACCTTCCAACCAATAGAGCAATAAATGCTTCAGCTATGGGTGCAGGAGCTGCACTTTTCCAAGCAGCACTGGGATAGGTGTCAGAACCCAAAGTATTATGGCTCCAGAACATTATCAGGTGCAGAGACATGCTATGCAGTTATAGAGAAACAGGATCTCTTGAACACATGGGTCTTCAAAAGATTTTCAGACAGCATCCTTGAGTTAAATATTCTCAGAGATGAACTGTGTAAAGCAAAGCATTGGTCTCTTTATTAGATATGAAGAATTGGCATGGATCACTTCATGAAATATCAAGGTTTCATTTCTATCATGTATAGTTTGTCCTCTCCAGACTGTTGACAGCTTTACAATGTCTGATAAGGAACTTGCTGGTGACCTTCAATCATATATACAAGCCACAGAAATACAATGGACACCAACCCAGAACAGGTTGAATCAAATCCAACAGGAAAAACAAAAAAGGATCTGGAATGTGTTGACATTTGTCAGTATTGTGTCAGAGGCTGACTTTCCAAAGGCCTAATGGATTGGCCATGAAGACTGACTTTGAGCATTGACAACATTTTACCATCAAAGATGACTTGTTGATATTTGATGACAGCCTTGTGCCAGCTTCACTCAGGGAAGACATCTAGAGAAATTAGAGAGTCAAGTGCATTTGGGCATTACTAAGTGCAGAGCTAGGGCTCATGCATCAATGTGGTGGCCAAACATTTCAAAACACATTAAGGACGTCATAGCTAACTGGGAAACTTGTGTTACTCACAAGCTGCAGCATAAAGAGATCTCCACTACTTTTCCCAACAGAACATGGGAATGAATGGGAATTGTCCCATTTAAAATTTGGCAGATGGTCTTAATGTATTGCTGTTAACCATTTTTCATGATGGAGTAAAGTATGAACATTGTGATCAGAGCCTTACATGAAGTTTTCACTACACATGGGATCTCTAAAGTACTTGAATCTCACGTGGACCATAGTTTGCTAGCAATTCATAAAGCTGCAGAATTGTACTATAGTTGCTACATGCAGTGGGAGGCCATTCGGCCCATTTTGTTTACAATGGCTGTGTAAATGAGTATTATAGCTTTGTAACATTCTCCTGTTTTTTTTTGCACTTCATTTCTATTCAAATAAACATCTCATGCTCTTTTGAATGCCTCAACTGAACCTGCTGCTACCACAATACCCAGCAGTACATTGAAGGCCCTAACTACTCACCATGTGAAGATTGTTTTTTCATATTGCATTTACTTCTTTTATAAATTACTTGAAATCCAAGCCATTTTGTTCTTGATTCCTGTATGAGTGGGGATAATTTTCTCAATCTAGTTCATCTAGACCCCTCATTTTGAAAATGTCCATCAAATCAGCATTTAGCTTCCTGGTCTCCAAGGAAAACAGTCCCAGGCTCTCCAATCTAACTTCATGCCTGAAGTTTTTCAGCTCTGGAACTAAGCATGTAAACCTTTCTGCACTGACTCCTATATATCCATATCCTTCCTGAAATATGGCACCAGACCTGTACACAGTACTGGAGCTGAGTGACTTATGCCTGTTTGGCATAACCTGCTTGCTTTTGTATTCTATGTCCAGCAGTAATGAAGCATAGGTTACCTTATACATTATTAACCGTTCCTCTACCTGTGTCACCTTTAATGACTTATGTACATATACAACATGGGGTATCTCTCTACCTGGTCAAACTGGTGCCCTTTGTGTATTACTGTCTCTACGTGTACTTTTTACCAAAAATGATCACCTCTCACTTCATCACATTGAAGTTCATCTGCCAATTATCCACCCACTTCACCAACTTATCAATGTCCCTTTGAATTTCTACACTGGCCTCCTCACAGTTTACAAAGTTTTGTATTGCCTGCAATCTTTGAAATTGTCCTCTGCATACGCAGATCTAGTTCATTAATAGGAATCATGAAAGGAAGTGTTCTAATATGGATCCCTAGGCAACTCCACTACAAACCTTCTGTCAGCTTGAAAAAACATGCAACAACCATTATTTTCTGCTTTCTACTGCTCAGCCAAGTTTGTATCTGTGTTGCAACTACCCCTTTTATTTCACGAGCTAAAAATTTTTCCACAAGTCTTTTGTCTGGCACTGTATTGAGAACTTTTTGGAAATTAGTTTACCTTACATGATCTAAATTACTCTCAGCAACCCTCTCTGTTACATCTTCAAAATAGTCTAGCAAGTTAATAAAACATAATTTTCCCTTAAGAAATCCACACTGGTTCTCCCAAATTAATCAACATTTGTCTATGTGAATATTAATTCTACCTCAAATTATTATCTTCAGAAATTTCCCCACCTTTGAACTTAAGCTGGCTAGTCTGTAATTACTTGGCTTGTCTTCATATCCCATTCTGAACAAGGACAAATGTTTGCAACCCTCCAGTCCTCCAGTATCACTGCTGAGTCTAAGGAAACTGAACAACTACGGCCAGTTTATCTGCAGTTTTCACTGTCACCTCCTTCACTATTTTTGTACACATCTCATCTGCACTTAATGCTTTGTTAACTTTAAGTACTGACAACTTATTCAATGCCACTTTCTTATCCTCATAGAGACTAAATTCCCTCCTCAGTCATCATGGCTGGTGTAGCAACTGCTTCTTGGTAAAGACAGATACAAAGTATTAATATGATACTTCAGCAATGCCTCCTGTTTTCATGGATCAATAGATCCCTAATCATCTCTAATCTATTTTATAGCATTCTTTTGCTATATATATGCTGATAGATGATTTTGGGATTCTTCTTTATGGGTAAACTGCCAAACTCTTTTCTTCAAAATCTTTATCTCTAAACTCCTTTTCTCAGCTAGGGAACTCTGGATTTATTTGCTCGACTAATTGTCCTTTTCGATGGAATATACCTTGACTGTACCTGAACCATCTCTTCTTTGAAGGTAGCCCATTGTTCAGTTAGAGCCTTTGTTGCCAACCTTTGGCTTCAGTTTATCTGACCTGGCTCCAGACTTATTTCACTGAAGTCAGTTCTCCCCCAGTTAATTATTCTTACTCTGGATTGTTCTTTGTTCTTTTCCACCATCATGCTAAACGTTAGGATGCAATGATCACTGACATCTAGATGTTTCCCGACTAGCCATCGATCTACTTCATCTGCCTCATTCCCAAGAAGCTGATATAACACTGCTCAATGAATTAGAAACATACTTCTGAAGAAAATCCTTCTGGACCCCACAGAATCTTTGACTTTCTTTATCCTTAACAATACCACTACTCCAATCTATATTTGGACAATTGAAGTCTCCTATTATAATTGCTCTATAATATTTGCATTTCTAAATTTCCTTGCATATTTTTTTCTAATAATGACCTGATTTCATCCTCTCTGCACAATTCCCCAAAACCTAACCATCTTTTCCACTAACTGGTGGTCTGTAGACTACACTGAACATTGCAATTGCACCTTTTTGTTTCTTAGCTCCAGACAAATCAATTAGGTCCCTAAACCTTCTGGGACATTCTCTTTATCCTGCGCTGCTATGTTCTCCTTAACAAATACTACTTCCCTTTCTCATTTTTTTTTTCTTTCATAACTTTTCTGAACATCTTACATCTAGGAATTTATATCTCCCAGTTTTGCTCTTCTTTGAGACAAGTCTCTGTTAAAGCCATAACCATGACACACAAATTCCAATCGAGTGCCATTGGAGCAATGCAGACTGGCATCAAGTGTTGCAACTATGCAGCATTGAAATTTCCAGTGGGCCATTCACATGCTGCTAGAACCATCTGAAAAAGCCTCTTGAACGTTTGAACTTTCCAACTTAGTTAGGCTCAGCAGTTGTTCAGGAAAACTGTTGCCAACTCTAAATCTTGGCTAACTATTAATATGACACAGTGACTCACCACAGCTACACCTCTCCGAAGTTTTCCACCTTCAGGATCCCTGACAACTACCACTGCCCCCTCGTCAATATGACCTGATTCACCTCCTCTGCATTACCAGCCCAAGACTTAACCGTGTCACACCTGACATCCAGCTTCAACCCAACACCTCCTCATGCCACTGACTTGACCTCCTTGAAGGAAAGGATCCTCAAGGGATGAGTGATCATAGCCTGTTAGAATTTCAAATTCAGTTTAAAGGAGAGAAACTGGAGACACAGACTAGCATTCTGGAGTTAAAGAAAAGCAATGATGTAGGCATGAGGAAAGATCTGGCCCTAGTGTACTTAGTGGGAAGACTAAAAGCAAGGACAGTTGATGAGTAGTGGCATATGCTTAAGGAGATATGCAACTTCTCCCAACTAAAATATTTTCTAGCAAATAAGAAAAGTTGTGAGGGGCAAAAGAAAATACTCACGGCTAAGGAAGAAAGTTAAAGACAATATAAGGAGAAAACTAAGGCACACTATACTTCAAAGGTGAGTGGCAGACTGGAAAGTTGAGAAACTTTTAAAGATCAACACAGGGTTACTAAAAGATAACGAAATAAGCAAAGGTAGATTAGAAGAATTAGGAAAGAAAACTAGCACAAAATATAAAAACAGATAGCATAAACTTCTATAAGTAGAAAAAAGGGAAAGAGTAGCTAAAATGAATATTGGTCCCTTGGAGGATGAGACTGGGGAGTTAATAATGGAGAACACAGAAAGGCAGAGTCACTAAATCAATATTTTGTTTCAGTTTTCACAATGGGAGAATGCTAATACCACCCCAATAATAACAGGTAATGCAGAGAGTACAGAAAGGGAGGGACTTAAAACAATCATCATCATTAGGGAAAAAGAACTGAACAAACTGTTGGGATTGAAGACAGTCCAAGTTCCCAAGGCCTGATGTCCTAGAGTCTTAATGGAAGTGGCTGCAGAGATAATGGATCCATTGGTGATTATATGTTAAAATTCCCTGGATAAAGGAAAGGTTCCAGTAGATTGGAAAAATGTTAATATAATGTCCTTATTCAAAAAGAGAGGAAGCAAGAAAATAAGAAACTACAGACCAGTTAGTTTAATGTGTATCATTGGGAAATTGTAAGAATCATTATTAAAGGAAATAATAACAGGAAATTTGGAAATATAATCCATTGGTCAGCATGATTTTATGAAGAGTACGTCACGTTTGACAAATGTGCTGGAGTTCTTTGGAATGTAACAAGCAATGTGGATAATGGGGATATTGTAGATGAAGTATATCTGGCATTCGATGAGGTGCCACATAAAAGCTTATTACACAGGGCAAGATCACGTGATGTTAGTGTTAACTTATTAGCTTGGATAGAGGATTGGATAAGCAAGAGAAAGCAGAGCGTCGGGATTAATGTGTATTTATCTGTATCTTTATCTGGTGGACAGCATGTAATTAGTGGGGTGCTGCAAGGTTTAGCCCTTGAGCCCTAACTGCTTACAATCTATATTAATGATGTGGATGTAGGAATACAAAGTACTATAGCCAAACTTCTAAATGATACAAAACTAGTTAGGAAAGTAAGTTGCATTGAAGCAATAAGAAATTTGCAAATGGATATGGATAGGTTAGGTGAATGGGTCAAAAATTGGCAGATGAAATTCAATGTGGATAAGTACAAGGTTATCCATCTCAGTTAGAGGAATAGAAAGGCAACTTATTGTCAAAATGGGGAGAAAGTACAGAGTGCTTCAGTGGAGAGGGATTTGGGTGCCCTTGCATGAATCATAGAAAGCTAATTACAGGCCTAGCAGGTGATGAGGAAGGCAAATAGAACGTTGGCATTTACTGGTGAAAGATAGGGAAGTGTTGCTGCCACCAAGCAAGGAATGATTGAGACCGCACCTAGAGTATTACGTACAATTTTGGTCCCCTTACTTGAGGAGGGATATAGTTGCATTGGAGGCAATTCAGAAGAGGTTGTCTAAATTGATTCCAGAGATGACGGATTTGTCTTGAGAGACTGAGCCATTTAAACCTCTACTGTCTGGAGTTAAGAAGAATGAAAGGAGATGTAATTGAGGTATATAATATGCTGAAAGGGATTGACAAAGCAGGAGTAGAGAGAATGTTTCCTCATGTGGGGCAATCTATAATGAGAGGTCATAGCTTTAGGATAAGGGATAGCAGATTTATAAAAGAAAGGGAGAGAAATTACTTCTCTCAAAAAGTCATGAATCTGTGGAATTCACTCTCGCAAAGTATGGTGGATGCCAAGACATTGAGTAAAATTTAAGGAAATTTAATCAGGGTTATGGGAAGCAGTCAGGAAGGTGGAGTTGAGACCAAGATGAGATCAGCCATGAACATATTAAATGGCAAAGCAGGCTCGAGGGACCGAATTGCTTACTCCTGCTCTTAGTTCTTATATTCAAAGAATAACTTTCATTTGTAGTAACATATTTACTGACAAAAATCAAAGTCAAATTTCAAATCTAACAAATAGTCACTCTTGTTGGTAATTTCAATCCAGTATAACATTTCCTTATTCGAGAATATATTTAAGCCAAGTGTTTAACGTCTGCTGTATATATCAATATAGATAAAATTTATGGAAAACTAAGGCACATATTTAAAACATAACATTAGAAATTTGCTATTACATTTAAATAGCCACAAGCTATCTGCATCACTTCTTGCTTGGAAAGCATCTATAGATCAATAGCTTTATCTGTTATTATTATAGATTATCTTAATGGTAAATTATATTTAATATTTTTTCCTGACAAAATTAACTTGACCTTAAAAAGCGCTTTAATATGAGGGCGATTTTCATCATAAAATAAATAAAATCCTGCAAATATTAAAAGATTCTTATTTGCTGCAAGAATTGATTATTATATCCATGCACCAATGAAAATTAATGAGTTCCTCACATCTCCATAAATCACTACTGTTCACTTTAGCATAATAGAATAATTAATGCTTTTCACTCCCCCATGTACCTTCCTGTTCTGATACATGATTGTTACAGTAAAAATCAACAGTGCAAGTCACAAGTCAACATGGAGAGGTGGCGGAATATTAGATGTATTGTCATCAAGTATGAGTCACTTTGGAGACAGGAGTGGGAAAGCTGAGTACAAAAAGAAATAGGTGGCAGTTTTTCTTTAAATACCAAACTGACGATTGAGAGAATATAATCATCTATCTGTGGGAATAATGGGCTAGTTCTTAACAAATTGATCTATGCTGAGGTTCATGTTCAATAATGGGTTATTGAGCCTATTCTTCAGATAAGCAGATAATACCATCTGTCAATTGCATTGAGCTGTAAAGAATCACAATGCCATTAGGCACCTAGAAGGATTAATATCAGGTTATGCACAGTATACATTTATTGAACGTTCTGGCTATTGCATGTACATTGATTTCCAAAATTTAGAAAGGAAGACATTACAAACAGCAATGGATGATAGACAGCTGAGCAATCCCACAATCGATGAATCAGATCAAAACCCTGCAATAATATTCAGTTGTGAATGGGAAAATTAAATATCAAGTTGTAGGATGTGGTTCCATGAACATCTTTATCTTTATCTACGGTGGTGTTCAGCACAAGTATAAAACAGATAAACCATTTGCAAACATCTTTAGCTAAATGTACTCAGTGGATGATCCATATTAGCCTTCTTCTGAGGTCTTCATTATCAAAATTGCCAATCTTTAGTCAATTAGATTAATTGAAATTGGTATCAGGAAAGACCGAGTGCACCAGACAAAGAAAACACTCTGGTCTCGTGTTTAATCTGTAGTGCAGTTGCTGTGAAATTAATAATCTTTGAAGAATGAATTTCATGAATGTTTTAACTACAGGGCTCCTTTGGGTTTATTTTTCTGTTGTTTTCTTGCCAAAAGGCAGCCTTAATGACAGTCTGTAAGGTAAAAATGCTTCCTTCACCAGGCTACAGGTGAGGAGTTCAGATAGGTCAACTCACAGGGTTCCAATGCTTTGAGGTGAGAGGTGGATGCTGTCTCTGTGATGGAGCAAGTTTCTTGATGGAAGGCTGGATGTCTTGTGGTGTTCAAGGTGACATCGAATGGTCGTCAGATGAGTACGACGATGGTGCAAAGAGGGAGATAAGTGGAAAATGTGCACATGATTCAGGGAGTAGGTAGTTGGACAACTTGTTGGCCCTGGACAGAGTAATATGCTCCTCTTGGCAGTCAAATGGCTCTGTAAAAAGTTACTTACACCAGATTCAGCCCTTCATGTTCTCTTTTAGCTTTTAGACTTTTGAAGGGTAAACTTTGGGAAGTCAGTCAAGAGCTTACTGAAAAATCCAAATCTAAAAGCACCAAACGCCTAGATCAGGGCTTCAACAGGAAATGAGCAGAGTCAGGAGTAGAGTTGGGTGATGTCACAGAAAATGGAAAATAAAGCAGTTTTAGTGATTATTTGATTATGCGATTGGAAACTCATTTTAGTTAAATTTGACACCAAGTTTGTGAGCAATATGGCTCAGCCTTGGGAAGCTCAGGAACATCCAAAACAAAACAAAGCAATCCACTTGATCTATATCCCATCCACCACTTTAATATTCATTCCATCCAACAGTAGGACTTTGTATCTGTGGTGTACACCGTCTATGTGATAGAACTACGTGACAATAGTTATTCTGAAACATCTGTAAAATCTGTAACCTCTACAATCTACAAGCGCATTTGGCATCTGGGAACACCACCATCTGCAAATTCCCTACCATCTGTATTTGGACTTAAATAGTTTGCTTTTTCTTCATTGTTACTGGGTCAAAATCCTGGAACTGCAAACCTAATGATACTGATGAGCTCAGATGAATCACCAGTGAGTGCAGAATCTGCAACAACATGCTATGCAATAATGTTGAGATAACAAGGTGTAGAGCTGGATGAACACAGCAGGCCAAGCAGCATCAGAGGAGCAGGAAGGCTGACGTTTCGGGCGTAGACCCTTCTTCAAAAATGCAATAATTTTGTTTTGCTTTCTGCTTAGGGTTTTCTCTTAAATACATTCATAAGACGCTGACTTTGAAGGCCAGGCAAGGGTTTATTGTTCAGCCCCAGTTGCTTTGAGAAGGTGATGAGCTGCCAAGTTGAACCGCTGCAGTACTGGGGTGTAGGGACACGCATTGTGCTGTTAAGGAAGAGTTTGAGGATTTTTACATAGTCATAGAGAAAGATTGCAATATACTTTCATGACAAGATAGAATGTGCCTGGAGGGGATTTTGCAGGTTCCGGTATTCGCACATATCTTCTGATCCTTGACCTTTTAAATGGTTATGATCATAAGTTTAGACAGTGCTGTCTAAGGAGTTTTGGTGAGTTTCTGCAGTGCATCTTGTATATGACACATACTGTTGCTACTGAACACTAGTGCTGGAGCATGTGAATATTTGTTGTTCTGGTGCCAATTCAAGCTGGCTGCTTTGTCCTGGCTTGGGTCAGTGTTCTTGAGTGTTGTTGGAGCAGCACTCATCCAGGCAAGTGGGGAGAATTCTATCACACTCCTGACTGTGCCTTGTTAATGGTTGTCAGGCTTTGGGGAGGCAGCATATGAGCTACTGAAAGAGTCATAGAGTCCTATAGATCTTTCGGGCCAACTCATTTGTGCCGATCAAACATCCCAGTCTGATCTAGTCCCATTTGTCAACATTTGGCCCATATTCCTCTAAACTCTATTCATGTACCTGTGAGATATTGTATTATAGGTCTCTTTACTAACTCACTCATCAGCTCGCTGATACCGCATTCCCATTCATTCTATATTTACTAATACCGCATTCCCATTCATTCTATATTTACTAATACCGCATTCCTATTCAATCATTCACAACCATTTACTAACTTGTTGTTTACTATAACACATTTTCATTCATTCATTCATAAAACTGTGATTTTTGTCTCCACGACCCACCTGAAACTATGGAATGATTTTAATATTAATCAGCCCCATAGCAACTGTCTCTTTGGACTTGAATGGGTTGCAGAATATCAAACAAGTTTCCTCCACTAGCATGTACCTGTTAAATACATATTGAATAGGGCCTGTGACCCCTTTAAGAAAGTTACTATCAAAACAGCGCTTCTGTGAAATTGCATGAGTGAATGAAACTCACACCGGCAAATAGTAAACTATCTCTATGGTAATCAGTTTAATATCCTTTATACTTCTATTTAGTGCATGTATAATTTCTAACTTACTTAAATCATATCGGTCTAGTATTTTTACTCTCATTTACCAACTTAAAAGATAAAAGGACTAACATCTCTTTAATTATGCAAGCAGACCGCATAGACGCTCTAATCCGAGTAGCAGCCAGCACTTAGCAAATGTTTAAACAATCTCCTGCTTCCCCAGAACAGATGTCACACAAATTTCTGTGTACAATAGATAAAACCGTGTAACACCATAGTGACTGAATTTGAATATATGTAAGAAGTGTTTATAAAGAGCCCACTGTAAGAACTGTACTTGGGAATTCCATCGCTGCCTCGAACTGTGCTACTGTGAATGCTCAATAAAAAGGCTATTTTCTCCACTCACCAATTTCGGTCGTTATTTGAAACACGATCCCACAGATCCATCCAGAAGCCTTTTAAATGTAGTAATTGTACACACCACCCCTCTGGGAGCACATTCCATTCACGCACAACTCTCTGCATGAAAAATTTACTCCTTAGGTCATTTTAAAATATTTCTCCTCTCACCCTTAACCTATTCACCCTCTCCATGCCTCTCATGATTTTATAAACCTCTACAAGGTCACCCCTCAGTCTCCAACACTCCAGGGAAAAATGCCACAGCCAATTCAGCCTCTCCCTATAGCTTAAGCCCTCCAACCCCAGCAACATCTTGCAAATCTTTTCTGTGCCCTGTCAAGTTTAACAACATGCTTCCTACAGAAGGGTGAGCAAAACTGTATGCAGTATTCCAAAAGTAGCCTCATCGGTGTCCTGTACAGCCAAGACTCCTAGCCTGTGACCTGCTCTTGTAGCTATAGTATTTTGGATGTCTAGTCCAGCTCAAATTCTTGTCAATAGTAAAGCCCAAGATGTTAATGGTGGAATATCCTACAATGGTAATGCCATTCAGTGTCAAGAGAGACACAGGTTAGAATCTCTCTTGTTTCAGACGGCCATTGTCTGGCACTTACATCTGCATTTCTCCATGGACATCTTCGGGGTATCTGAGGAGTCACAAATAGCGCTGAAAATTGTGCAATCATTCGTGAACATCCCCACTTCTGACCTTATGATGGAGGAAGTGTCATTGAACAAACATTTGGAGACAGCTGAACCTAGGACACTCCCCTGAGGAACTCCTGCAGCGTTGTCCTGGAACTGAGATAACTGACCTCAAAAACCACAACCATCTTCCAATGAGCCAGGTATGAAACGAACCAGTGAAGAGTTTTCACTCTGATTCCCATTGACTCCAGTTCTGTTTCTTGCTTTGACTCAGTAAAAAGTGTCTTTGATATCAAGGTCAATCACTCTCATCTCACCTGTAGAGGATGACTCTTTTGTCAATGCTTGAACCAAGGCTATGATGAGATGAGGAGCCAAGTGGACAGGGTGGAACCAAACTTGAGAAGAGGTAGTTGCTAAGCAAGTGTTAATAGTACTACTGAACATCCCTTCTGTTACTTTACTGATGATTAAGAGCAGACTGACAGGGAAGTAATTGGTCAGGATGGATTTGTTCCACTTTTTGTGTACAAGACATACCTGGTCAATTTTCCACATTATCAGATAGATGCTGATGTTGAAGCTGTACCGGAACAATTTGTTTGGGAGTACGGCAAGGGCTGCAGCACCAGCCGTCAGTGCTATTGTTGGAATAATATCAGGGCCCACAGCCTTTGCGGTATTCAGTGCCTCCAACCGTTTCTTGATATCACGTTGAATGAATTGAATTGACTGAGGACAAGCATCTGTGATACTGGGGACCTATGGGGATGCCATTAATTGACCATTGTGTGGAACCTTTATAATTTTTTTTTACAGACTCCAAATAATTATTAATCATATTAATGAATAACAGACTCTGCATATTTCAGGTTTTGTGAATGTGAGCATATTTTGAATTAAGATCAAAGCCAAAATCAAAACGGTTACATACATTAAAATCCATTGATGATGCAACTAATAACTGAGTACACAGGTATGCACAGAATAAGAGAACACTTGTTACATCTCAGATTTTGGGATCACTGTTACAATATAAGGTGACATCCATTGATGACAGATATTATAGGAGAATTGTTTTCCTTAAAGGGTCATGAGACTTTGAACTCTGTCCCTCAAAAATGGTGGAAATAGAATCCTTGAATATTATAATTCTAGAGGTAGATAGATTCTTGATAAGTAATAGGGTGAAAGATTATTGTGGACAGGCAAGAATGTGAAGTAATTAGATGGGCTATGATCTTAAAGAATGAAGAACAGGTTCAAGGGACTGAGTAGCCTTCACCTATTCCCAATTCCAGTGCTCGTCTATTCTCAGCTTTTGTTGCATCATTTAAGTAAGGAAACCTTTAATGGCTTATCAGTACTGAGTACAGCCTTTCCCAATTCTAATGTGTTGGATGATTTATTCCATCATATACATTTGTCACCAAAATCAGTAGTGTTAATTTGTCATTTTGATTATAAGCAATTTATTTTCCATATTTACACAAAACTTTAAATGCTGCATCTTACAAGGACGGTGCTGGTAAGAACTTAAGAAAATATGAAAGAAGCGAAATGGTCTTTTCATTCACCAAGCTTCTTCCTTTCAGAGACCATTTGCTCTTTTGATGATTTTACTACTTTCTAAATTGAGGAAAGTAGCTGCATTCAAAATGTCCAAGAATGTGAATGCTACAAATGGAAAAGGAAATGCCTTTTACATTTTAAAGTTCTGTGACAAATATTTCAAAATTGCAATGTCATTGTCATTGTCCTTGAAATGTTCCACAGGCAAGTTTAAGGATAAATGAAATAATAACTTGTGATCATAAGAGTAAAGATCTGAGATCCTTAAGAATAAAAGGTTATGTGTAAGTCATTGTCAGTTAGTCTATAATGTTGTTGAAATATACACATCAGAAGGTCCCAAATTGAGTGCTGTAGTTAGAGTCAACCAGGGTGGCAGTAAGAAAGTGTTATAAAAGTGGCAAGTGCTCCAGGTTGGGAGCATTAGCCATGATTTTGACTCCTGATTGTCATCTGTTTACCCCTGCATATGCGTGGGGTGTTGCATGAAGTTTGGATCAAACTGAGCTTTGATGGCCCATGTGCAAACACTTAGGCCTAAAAGGAGGAACATGCAGCATTGCTTTGCAGCATTTTAGAGAATTATAGGGATTTTCTAATGAACCTATAAAATAGTCTCAGTTACAGTGAAAGTGCCAGTAACTCTTGCATGCAATGTTTCACACTTTGAAATGCAGACACTTATCACAATCAGGCTTTTAGATGAAGAGCAATTTTCTTCCTGTTTTCCTTATTGATTTCTACAGCTGGTTATTATTGACTGTGTTTGTAATAAAGAATGATCCTTAGAGACATGGCTTGCATTTCTTTATTTCCATCAAACATACGGCACTGCAATTCTTTTTATTACCCTATAGAAGTTTTATCCTTTGAAGTCAACTGAAGTGAGGACAGTAAACTAATTCCAGATGGATTATTTAAACAGCCTGTTTTAGTTACTATGAATGAGCTGGCTTGCTTTCTTTTTAAGGAAAGGGAGTGAGCAAGAGAGACAGAAAGAATGCTCACACTTAATATTTGAATCTACCACATTTTGAAATAATTTTATTTGAAGTGATTCCACAATTAGGTTGCCAATGAGCTTGCAACTTGTTAAACTTCAGCCTTACCACAATGCCTGAGTACCTACATAAAGTTTCAATGCTACACAAATTTCATACCTAACCTATATAAATAATATTCTGCAGAATACCATTTGAGCACATAACCAGTTGCATATTAAAACTACCTTCTTTAGCAGAACATATTAGTTCCTTGCAAATCCTATTTGGAAAGTCTGATTTGCAATCTCAATACTGGATTCACTTTCACACAAGCTCAGTGACACCTTTGAATTACACAAATGCAATGTGATGTGATGTAAAGCGTCACACCAAGTCTCTAGGCTGCAATTGAAATGAATGGTATTGCAATAATGAAGATACAATGACATTACTTACAACAGGGTCATATTTATCTGTGGTTGTCTCAGCCATATTCTCTTGGGAATGGTTGAGTTTAATTAAGGGCCATTTCCTTTAGAAACACTTGCCAGCTGCTTACGTGTCAGGGATGTTTATGCAAAGAAATACATTTCCGACAGATCATCTATAGTTAATATGCCATCATTAGATAAAATGAAACGCATATGTTTTCAATCTTTATATTGAATAACATCTTGTCATTGTCTTGTGCAAAAAATGAACCAATTACACTTTGAAAGAAAGCAGTTATACGTGCTTGCTTATTCAACACTGTTCACTGTGACACCCAGTATACAACATCACAATGTCTAGCAAAGCAAGCATCAGGTAATGTACTGGTTGTATTTCTGAAGTGATTTAATTTCCCTGCGAAAAGGCACTTTACACGGAACCTATACATTCCAGCCTTATTATATGATTGTTAAATATAAAACTGTTGAAAGATCACTGGACTTCAATGCCTAATTTGTCATAGTTATATTTATTGTAAGACATTTGCTATGGCACAATTCTGATAGATATCCTGCATTCAAGAATTATGTTGTAATGAGGACAAAATGTATCCTCTGAAATTCATGTGTGTAACTGTACATGCCACCAATCAAAATTCAATCTTCATAATTCTATATAAAGCATTCAAGAGAATATATCCTTAGCCTTTTCAATAACATTTAATCAACAGGGAGAGCAAAAGTAATAACATTCACTATCATTCTAATCAAATTAGAAAAACTGCTGCAAAATGATAAAACAGAATCTCTTAATCGTAATATGTTAGATTGTAGACATGGAGCAGTTCAAGTAACTGTCAAGTATTGGGCTGAATCATTAAAAATTACACTAACCTACATGTGTTCTAGGTGGCGAATGGAATATACACTAAAAATCTCCAAGAGATGTGCCAAAATTTCATTTACATCAAACAACAAATCGAAAACCCAAATTAAAACTCAATAGGGCTCATCATGATAATCATTGAAATAGGATAAACAGGCATTTAGCTATTCAGGTCTGTTCAAACAGCAATGAGATTGTGACTAATTGGTGTCTTCATTCCATTCACCTGCTAAAAAAGGCTACCAATCTCAGTTTTCAATTGACTGAATCTCTGCTGATTTGAATTATACATGTGTGTTTGTTGGAATACTATCTTTTGTGCTCAGATGTCCCCCTAACACCACAAATGAATGGATTAGTTCTAATTTAAATTTTTATTTAACTTATTTTTCCAATCAAGCTGTTCAGAGATGTTGCTACACACCTCTGGGGGTCTTGAACCCTGGTCTCCTGATCCAGGAGTAGAGATGCAACTGCTGCACCACAGGAGGGACCCCCTAGTTTCAATTTTAATGTTAGTTCTGGACTTCCCCAATAGAGGTTATCACTTGTATTTACCCATGGATAGGGTGAATTGTCAAGGACTTTTCTCCAAGGTAGGGGAGTTCAAAACTAGAGGGCATAGGTTTAAGGTGAGAGGGGAAAGATTTAGAAGGGACCTAGGGGGCCACTTTTCCAAGCACAGTGTGATGCTTGTATGGAATGAACTGCCAGAGGAAGAGAAAACATCTGGATGGATATATGAATAGGAACAAATACAGGCCAAATACAGGCAAATGGGATTAGATTAATTTAGAATATCTGATTGGCATGAATGAGATGGACATCTCTATGGTTGTAATAAAATATTTTTAAATCTTATCACCTGCCAATCCTTTGAGCAGATTCTTAAAAATTCATTCACAGGATGAGTGCATTACCAACTGGATCTTTTATTGCCCACGCCTGACTGCCCAGAGGAAAGTTAAGAGTCAACCATATTGCGGTTTGTCTGGATTCACATGTAGGCTAGACTATGTAAGGGTGGTAGTTTCCTTTCCTAAAGGACATTAGTCAACCAGACGGTTTTTTTCCTTGACAATTGACAATGGATTCATGGCCATCATTAGATTCTTAATTCCAGATTTTTATTCAATTCAAATTTGACCATCCGTCATGGCAGGATTCAAACCCAGGTCTCTGGAGCATTACCTGGGTCTCTGGATTAACAGTCCAGTCAATAATATTACTCAGCCATCATCTTCCCCTTGATCATGGATCACCTGTATCTCAACTTCATTTATCTGCTTTTATTCCTTATCCCTTCGTATCTTTACTTAACAAAGGTCTATAAATCCCAGTCTCAAAACTTTACATTAACTTAGCCTTTTGTGAAAGAGAATGCCCAATTTCTATCATACTTGTGTGAAATGTGCTCCATTATTTCACCTAAAAATGTCCACGTGTATTTTATATCCCAAATTGAAAGGATACTAAGGTCTAGCTATAAAAATGTTCAAGTTTGTAATTAACACAGGTCAATAGATTTTAACCAAGAATTCATCCACAAAGAAATAAATTAAAATAAAAATTCTACTTTCAAGGACTAACCATTATTATGACGAATGCTATGCTGATTAAAACTTAAATTTGCACCCAGTATTTCGTTAAAGTAGTTTTAACTACATATAATGTTATGCATTTAGTGCACCAAGATTATAACTACTCATGTTTAATTTGAAAGGAAACTATATTAACATTCTTGTCTGTATATGTAGAATCATAGAATCCCTACAGTGTGAAAGCAGACCATTCAGCCCATTAAGTTCACACTAACCCTACAAAGAGCATCCCACCAAGACCCACCCTCCTACCCTATCCTATCCTGTAATCCTGCATTTCCCATGGCTAATCCACCAAGCCTATACATTTTTGGACTGTGGGAGGAAACTGGAGTACCTGGAGGAAACCCACACAGACACAGAGACAATGTGCAAACTCCATACAGACACTTGCCCAAGGGTGAACCCTGGTCCCTGGCGCTGTGAGCCATCCTGCCTCCCATGTTTAGCAAATTATGATAACCATTGTTCTCTTCCATTGGTTCCGTGACTGATCGCTAAAAGAAAATGAATGATTCTACATTTTGGTCTTCATTGTCATATTTGCAAGCTGATCCTGAGTTGTATTTTTTCCTTCATTGTACAGAATTGTCACTTCTATTTATTAAGCATAATCAATCTGTAATATTATTTCATTGCAGCTGTAGGTAATTAGTTATATTCTTTCAGGGGCTGTGGCATATTCAAAGCACAGTCTCAAAATTGAGCTTTAAAATGGACAAGTCTCTGCGATTTCTATTTTCATATAGTCCAGTTGCTGCATCCATGTACCAATGTTCAACACAGAGGCTATTTTCTTTGCTGTTTTGTCATGTTAGTGTCGTTAGTTTGCTATAGATGGACCTTGAGCAGCCAACAGAAGCAGCAACAACAGACATGTCAGATTCACTTAGAATGGCAGTGAAGAAGATACAGTAATAATTATACACCAACCTTAACAAATCTGACAAGTTTATCTTTTGTGTTAGTATTGACTGGATGATATCCATGAACTGGGAGCAAGCAGTACTAGCATTAGCACTAATTCAATACAAACCCAATGTAGAAATCTCAGTTATAAAACCCAATTTCATCTCCTTCAACTACAAATTAAGCATTCTCAGTTTCCAATCATCATAAGCATCAAACAATATTTTTGGAGTTGAACTGCATGTATGATAACATACCATTGTGTTTCTGACATGGCTCAGTTGGGAGTTTTCTGGCCTTTAAATCACATAATTCTGGTTTCAGGTCCCACTTGAGCCCAAAAAAACAATGCTGTTCACCATGCAGTGTTAAGCAATGAGATGTTAAACTGAGGGTCATTCTGCTGCAATGACTTCAAAGCTCCCATGACACTGATGTGCTGAGGACTTGTCTCCAGTTTTGTATGACAAAAACTGAATATCCAGATGGCAGCTTATGGGAGCATGCTGTGGACAAATTGGTTACTATTCTTCCTGCATTCCATATTTTATAAAGCACTTTAAGATTTCCTGGGCATGTGAAATTGCCGTATAAATGCTAGTCTCCCTTGATGTGCATTTTTGCAACTTGGGCTGTTGACATAGCTGGCTGGGCCAGCATTTATTACCCATCTCTAGTTGCACTTGACAAGGTGGTGGTGACCTGTCTTCTTGAACCACTGCAGTCCACCTGCTGTGGGTTGACCCACAATGCCATTAGGGAGGGAATTCCAGGATTTTGACCCAGTGACAGTGAAGGAATGGTGATATATTTCCAAGTCAGGATGGTGAATAGCTTGGAGGGGAACTTGAAATTTGTGGTCTTCCCATATATCTGCTGCCCTTGTCCTTTTAGATGGAAGTGATCGTGGGTTTAGAAGGTACTGTCTGAGGTGAATATTTGGTGAATTTCTGCAGTGCATCTTATAGATATTACACACTCCTGCTACTGAGCAGGGAGTGGAAGCTTGTGGATGTAGCGCCAATAAAACAGGCTGCTTTGTCCTGGATGGTGACAAGCTTCTTGGGTGTTGTTGGGGCTGCACCCATCCAGGAAAGTGGGGAGCATTCCATCACACTCCTGACTTGTGCCTTATAGATGATGGACAGGTTTTGGGAGGTGAGGTCAGGAGGTGAGTTACTCACCATACTATTCTTAGTCTCTGACCTGCTTTTTTGTAGCCATTGTGTTTATGTGGTGAGTCCAGTTGAGTTTCTAATCAATGATAATCCTCAGGATGTTGACAGTGGGGTTTTGGCAACGGTAACTCCATTGAATGTCAAGGCGCAGTGGTTAAATTGTTTCTAATTGGTGATGATCATAGCCTGGCATTTGTGTGGCACGAATGTTATTTGCCACTTGTCAGCTCAAGCCTGGATTTTGTCCACATCTTGTTGCATTTGGACATGAACTACTTCAGTATCTGAGGAGTCGTGAATTGTGCTAAACATTGTGGAACTAGTGGCGAACATCCTCACTCCTGACCTTATGATGGAGGGAAGGTCATTGATGAAGCAGCTGCTGATGGTTGGGCCTAGGACACTACCCTGAGGAAGTTCAGCAGAGATGTCCTGAAGCTGAGATGATTGACCTCCAACAACCACAACCATCCTCCTAAGTGCCACATATGACTCTAACCACTGGAGAGTTTGCCCCTGGATTTCCATTGATACCAGTTTTGCCACAGCTCCTCAATGACTCACTTGGTTGAATGGATCCTTGATGTCCAGGGCTGCCACTCTCACCTTACCTCTGGAATTCAGCTCTTTTGTCCATGCTTGAACCAAGGCTGTAATGAGATCAGAAGCTGAGTGGCCCTGCCAAACCCAAACTGGGCGTCACTGAGCAGGTTATTGCTGAGCAGGTGCTGTTTGATAGCTATGTTGCTGACACCTTCCATCACTTTACTGATAATCGAAAGTAAACTTATGGGGTAGTCGTTGGCTGGCTTGGATTTGTCCT
The DNA here is from genome assembly GCF_021869965.1 of Rhincodon typus. Lineage (NCBI taxonomy): Eukaryota > Metazoa > Chordata > Chondrichthyes > Orectolobiformes > Rhincodontidae > Rhincodon > Rhincodon typus. Next base: position 64,682,092 of record NC_063334.1, read on the forward strand.
GATTTTCATGTACAGGACATACTTGGGCAATTTTCCACATTGTCGGGTAGATACCAGTGTTGTAACTGTACTGGAACAGCTTGGCTAAGAGAGCAGCAAGTTCTGGAGCACAAGACTTCAGTACTATTGCTGGAATATTGTCAGGGCCGGTAGCCTTTGCAGTATACAGTATCTCCAACCGTTTCTTGATATCACATGGAGTGAATTGAATTGGCTGAGGACTGGTATCTGTAATGGTGGGGGCCACTGGAGGAGGCCGAGATGGATCATCCATTCAGCACTTCTGGATGAAGATTGCAGCAAATGCTTTAGCCTTATCTTTTGCACTGATGTGCTGTGCTGTTCCATCATTGAGGATGGGAATATTTGTGGAGCCACCTCCTCCAGTGAGTTGTTTAAATCTCCATCACCATTCATTACTGGTTGTGGCAGGACTACAGAGCTTAGGTCTGATCCGTTGGTTGTGGGATCGCTTAGCTCTGTCTATCTGTTGCTGCTTATGCTGTTTGGTGTGCAAGTATTCCTGTTTGGTGGCTTCACCAGGTTGACATTTTATCTTCAGGTAAGACTGGTGCTGTTTCTGGCATGAGCTCCTGCACTCTCCATTTAACCAGGGTTGATCCCCTGGCTTGATGGTAATGGTTGAGAGGGGGATATGCTGGGCCATGGGGTTACAGATTGTGCTGGAGTACAATTCTGCTGCTGATGATGGTGGCCCACAGTGCGTCATGGATGCCCAGCCTTGAGGTGCTAGATCTGTTCGAAGTCTGTCCCATTTAGCATGATGATAGTGCCACACAACACGATGGAGGTTATTATCAATGTGAAGATGGGACTTCGTCTCCACAAGGACTGTGCGATGGTCACTCTTACCGATACTGGGATGGACTGATGCAACTGCAGCTGGCAGATTGGTAAGGATGAGGTCAAGTATGTTTTTCCCTCTTGTTGGTTCCCTCGTCACCTGCTGCAGACCCAGCCTAGCAGCTATGTCCTTTAAGAGCCGACCAGCCTGACCTGTAGTCCTGCTGCCAGGCCACTCTTGGTGGTGGACATTGAAATCCCCCACCCAGAGTACATTTTGTGCCCTTGCCTTCCTCAGTGCTTCCTCCGAGTGTTGTACAACATGGAGGAGTACTGATTCATCAGCTGAGGGAGGACGGTATGTGGTAATCAACAGGAGGTTTAATAGAATCCCTACAGTAGTGGAAACAGGCCCTTCGGCCCAACAAGTCCACACTGACACTCAGAGCATCCTACCCATCCCCATCCCCGCATAACCCATCTAATCTACACATCCCTGAACACTACAGGCAATTTAGCATGGCCAATCCACCTAACCTGCACATCTTTGGACTGTGGGATGATACCGGACCACCCGGAGGAAACCCGCGCAGACACGGGGAGAATATGCAAACTCCACACGGACAGTCACCTGAGGGTGAAATCGAACTCAAGTTCCTGGCACTGTGAGGAGCAGTGCTAACCACTGAGCCACCGTGCCGCCCATGTTTAACCTGAAGCCATGAGACATGGGTCCAGAGTCAATGTTGAGGACTCCCAAAGGCAACTCCCTCCCAACTGTACAACACATCCAGGGATAGTGATGGTTGTGTCTGGGGCATTGTCTGTCAGGTATGATTCTGTGACTATGACAATGTCAGGCTGTTGCTTGCCTAGTCTGTGAGACAGCACACCCAGGTTTGGCACTAGCCCCCAGGTGTTAGTGAGGAAGACTTTGCAAGGTTGACACACTGAGGAAAGTGATCAGTGTGGTTCAGGATTACCACTTCCCTTTCCTAAAGAGTCTGAAAGCAGATTCTACCTTGTTCACCATATTGGATGAAACTTGCTGCCTGGGTATGAGTACAATCTAAAACTTAATATTAGATGCCTCACGTAGAACTTTATGCAGAAAATGATGCAGTGGTACATTTCTTTTGTAATGTAAATATTCAGCAGTGGAATGAAATGTAAAAACACTCGGATGATGCTTGCAGACAAATACAAAATAAGTTGTTCCTTTTTCTGGGATGTATCAATTGCACTTAAAAATGTTGATTCAATGTGATTTTTGTGTAGATATTTTTGCAAGGGCAACATTTATAAATTGAAAATGAAATGAAAACAACAAATAGTGCACCTTTCATGTTTTTCAAGTTGTTAAACAGTCAGATGTAAGTGATGAAAAACTGGGCCTATTTTCATGATGGTTTCTTCACCATGATGAAGAAATCTCAATTTACTCGCAAGATTGTCTTCCCAAAAAGAAATTCCCAGGCATTCAAACATTTCCTCACTTCAAATGGAATATTTATCAGGTTAGGGAATAGAAAACACAATGATGTAAAAGTTCATGTAAGAATTGGATTCCAGACTCGGAGAGAGTAGAAATAGTAGTGAGATGGCCAAAGCCAGTTTCTCTTCCCTGACTTTTTCTTATTTTCAGCAATGTTTATTTTCCACTCAAATATTTCAGTTTCATGGTTGTTCTCCTTGGATTAAAGAAGGCTAAGGGGCTTCCAAAATCATTAGCAGGCTAGATAGGGAGAAACTGCTTCGCTCATAAAAGGAGCAAGAACAAAAGGTCATAGATTGAAAGCGATCTGCAAATGAAGCAAGGGTGATGTGAGGAAAAGCCTTTTCACTCAGCGAGTAGTTAGGGTATGGAATGCATTGCCTGGAATTATAGCAGAGACAGGTTCAATTGAGGCATTTAAGAGGATATTGGATGATTATTTGGATAAAAGTAATGTGTATGGTTACTGGGAAAAAGTAGGAGATTACCCTGAGATAACGATGCTGTTTTAATTAACTGGTGTAGGCACAATGAACCAAATAGTCTCCTTCTGCTCTGTAACATTTCTGCGATTCTGTGATTGCCAACAATGATCTTCAGTCTCTAAGTTGCATTTGGAAATTCAGGCTACATTCCTACCGTACAACTCTAGATGGAAAGGTCCCTCTGGCAAGATTTTATGATTTTAGTGAACAAAACCCCAGGGGGATATCCCAGTAATACCTGAAAATACTGGTCTTACTGGAACTCCATTTTGAAGTATACAAGATGGCTTGGATCAGAATGTCTCATTCACCAGTTTTATTTTGTTTTTCCTTCTGGCAAGTAGAAAACCGAATGTTCCTCAGACCATCTTGGATATCATGACTGTTCAAGGGGCCTTGGCAGAAAAGGACATTATGAAGAGATACAAAGAATATTGGTGGCTTCTGGAATGACAGTTACCAGTTTAAATGCCAAACGTTCTCATGTGAAAATCGAGATTTAGAGACCAAATTTTGAGCCAAAAAGCATGGGTCAACTGATACATGAATATCTTTTAGATGTTGAAATTCATCCTTTCCATCTGATTATGATGGTATGACAACTAATTGTTGAATCACCATGTCAATGACAGTTCTCGCTAGTCCCATCCCTAAAGGTAGTGCATGAGGAGCCAGAAAGCATATTTAATATTGACACTTAACGATAAAATAAGAATCTCCCTGGATTCAGATAGTAATTTGTCTACACTAAATATATATAATTTATTATATCTGCCAAATACAAAAGCCATATAAAATTTGTGCAACTTCATTGATTTTTATCACAAAACAGATAAGAATGCTATTTTGCAGCAGACCACGAACTAAACATTGATTGAAATTTATAAAAATCATCCTCCTCCTTGTCTTCAGAACCAAATCACACATCTTAATCTGTATCTTGAATTGCATCATCATATAGATCATCAACATCGCCTTCATTAACAATCATCATTGACTATGTCAGTCCAAAAATAATTATCTTCTCTGCCATCAAGTGCTTTAGGTATCCCAAATTTTAAAAATGATTTGATGTCAATCTGCGTCCTGAGTTCAAGCTCGGCTTCTACAGCCCTTCATACCGTGTTGCTAACATTAGAATCCATATGCAACCTAATGCATCTATATGCAGAATAGTCAAGATGGTGGCAGGGAAAGTCGCTCCATTCGGAGCTCCACTCTGCTCACCAGTTCCCTTTCCTTTCCCTTTTTTTTTGTCTCTTCTTCATCTCTCTCCTCTCTGCAGTAATTCTATCCCCCACACCCGCTTCCCCTTTAACTGTCTACCTGAGGAGTCAGGAAGGAGTCAGACCACGACCTGGAACAACATGGCGGGAGCTGGACGTGTGGGCTTTGTCCTGCAGCAATGTTGGATTGAGCGTAGGCCAGGGCAACAGGGCAAAACAAAAATGGGGCAGGTTGGCGGCGAGAGGATGCCAGTGAAGCAGTGGTGGTGAGAACGGCAGTGAGGAAGTTGCATTCGGCGGTGACAGCGGGGTCGGTGACGCAGCGGCACTCGGCGGTGAGAGCGGGGTCGGTGAGGAAGTGGCACTCGGCGGTGAGAGCGGGGTCGGTGAGGCAGTTGCACTCGGTGGTGAGAGCAGGGTCGGTGAGGCAGCGGCGCTCGGCGGTGAGAGCGGGGTCGGTGAGGCAGTTGCACTCGGCGGTGAGAGCAGGGTCGGTGAGGCAGTTGCACTCGGTGGTGAGAGCGGGGTCGGTGAGGCAGTTGCACTTGGCGGTGAGAGCCGGGTCGGTGAGGAAGTTGCACTCGGCGGTGAGAACGGGGGCGGTGAGGCAGCGGCATTCAGCGGTGAGAGCGGGGTCGGTGAGGAAGCAGCACTTGGCGGTGAGAGCGGGGTCGGTGAGGCAGTTGCACTCGGCGGTGAGAGCGGGGTCGGTGAGGCAGTTGCACTCGGCGGTGAGAGCAGGGTCGGTGAGGAAGTTGCACTCGGCGGTGAGAGCGGGGTCGGTGAG